>NW_020837982.1:12513206-12624888 GCF_003676395.1 Aethalodelphis obliquidens
CTTGCAGGGAAAGGAATGAAGTGGCTGAGCATCCTGGGTGAGAAGTTACCTTGTGAATTTTACCTCATGACGTATATTCTATGAACAGAGTTTAAGTGATAATCCAGGGTGCGTGCCTGGGGCGGGCTGGCCCTGGCCCAGGACAGAGCAGCACACAGATCCCTGGGCTCTGCTCAGACTTTTCTGCCTGAGCACGATCGCGGTGCCCCTGGCTTTCCCTGCTCGGCAGAAGTGGCCTCGCCGCTGACCCCGCTGATGTCGCTTCAAGCCCCAGATCCGCTCCTAGAGAGTCCGCTCATTTGTTCTGGGAGCCGCAAGGCCTCGGGAAGGCAAGGCCGGAGCCCTGGCAGTCTTTAACCCTCGTCACAGCCCCAGCATCTGCCGAAGTGGGAGCCATCAGACGTTCACGGCGAGAACAGTGCAGAAAACCCCTGAGGTTCTGAATCCAAGCCACAGACTCCAGGGCCAGGCAGCCATGCAGAGAAGTGAGGGACCCGCACATCATGGAAACTGAAGCTTGGGCTGGTGGGGGGACCGGCCTCCACTTCGGGAAGCGGGGTGGTGTCTGCGAACGTCTGACTAGGGGGCAGATTCCTCTCAGCTCCCGCCAACTGATGCCAAGCCAGAATGAGGAGCCCAGGGTTGTCAGCTTATGCGATGACACGAGAGCAGCAGCAGATCAGGATTTGTACGTGAAGTGTCTCAACGCTTAAATGTTAGCAGCTCATTCATGGTTAATAACAGCAACAACAACGATGACACCTTGTAAGCCAAAGCAGCCCTCTGCTAGCTGAGTCAGGCCCGTGGGCCCCCAGCCATGGCCTCTGGTTCAGGTGCTTGGGGGCGGCTAGAAGTAAACCCAGGCCCCGCCGGCTCCCGGGGGCACAGGCCTCGCTTGTACTCCTGGGGGGAGAACACAGGAGAGATCCCAGCCAAGGGAAGGGCCCCCTCCTCCCAGATACTGGCATCTGGCCGCCGTAAGGGCGGGGATTCCCGCTCTGGAGGGAAGCATGACGACACAGGAGGAAGGATCAGGGCCAGGAATGACCCCGAGAGCCCTGGAGACAGGGAGCATGGAATTCCACCAAGGTCAAGGTAGAGGCCCACGGAACCGCTGGGATGAGATGTTTTCTCCCAGTGCCCCAGCCCCCAGCCACCCGAGGTATCACTGGCCTGCAGGGGTCTGCTTGGGGGTGGCCAGCCTCTCAATGCCTAGCTCAGGCAATGGTCTCCCCAAACCCTCTTTTTGGGCTGACACCCCCAAGTTTGTCCAGAGATGAGCCTCCTTCTGGAAACCAGGGCTGGATTCCAGTTTCACATACTCCTTATTTCCCGTTCCAGCTATTCTTGCCTCAACAAACAATGATGACCACAGCCTATCTTTATTTGGTTTAATAATGTAATCCATGAAAACGTCAAGCAAATTTAATGATAAATTAACTATGACATTACACTGGGCATTAAGCATCGTGGAGGCAGGTACTCAGAAGTGGATACAAAGGTCTTCTAGAGTGCCTTGTCTGGGGTCTAGGAGACAGGGGAGGGGCGTACCACGAGTGGCCCTATAACAACCACTGAAGGTGAAAGCTAGAGGGGCTGGGGGGAGAGAGGTTGGGGGAGGACAAGGCTTCATCCCTCTCCTGCCACTCTCTGAGGACACCAGCCCTTGGATGGACTGGCCAGTGGCCCCAGGGTGCCCGTCTCCATCCCTGTCAACTCTGGTTTTGGGATTTCGCAGCCCCGGCAATCCCATAGGAATTTCCCTGAATCCTGGCAGAGCCCTGCACCCCCCTGGTGGGCGTCTCGAGAACTACACCTCACCGGCCCCATCGTGGGAGGCATCCTGGGAGAATTTCTGCAAAAGCTTTGCGTACATCTTCACTTCATCCTTCCGGCAGCCCCACAAGCTGGGTCACACTGGTCTCATTTGATTAACTGAGGATCACAGAAGTATTTGCCTCTAGTCTGGGCTGACGGCTCAAGCCCTCACCCACGATGCTGTGCTATGGAACATGTGCTCGGTCCATGCAAACGTTTGTTGAACGGCTACTTGGTGCCACGCGGTAGGCTAGATCTTCCCAGCACTTTGCACAGGTGCATTTGTATTTCTCGTGACTGCTTATTCAGCATCTCTCTTCCTTCGCCAGACAGTCTGTCCCAGGAGGGGAGGAAGCCCACCTCCTCCCTGCTGTGTCCCTAGTACCTGGCCCAGCACAGCCATGTGATGGGAGCTGGAAATGTTTCTTGGTACAGTGAACGGAGGCTAGAGATAGAAGGTGTAGTCTCTGCCCTCGACGGTTTTACAACCCGATGAAGAAGGCAAACAAGTAGATATGTAATTGCAATTCTCTGTGTATAGTGGTGGAGCCAGTGTCAGAAGCCAGCAATCTACGTCACACTCAATCTATGTCATGCTACCTTCTAACACTTAGGCGTAGCCATGCCATGTCCCCACCCAAGGCAGGGGCTCAGGTAGGAAGGGGTGCTGGACAGGAAGCAGGAGACGGGGGAGTGTCCCCACTATGTACTGTTTGGGGGAAGTTCCAGGAGCCCCTCCCACTCTCGCTCCCAAGCTCACCATCCTCAAGCAACAGCGTCTTCGCTCTGGCACCAACTCTGCTCTCTCCAGCCCTCAGTAAATGGAGTAACACCCGCTCTGCCCCTGACGGCCAGCAGCAGAGGTTCTGCCAGGGCCGGCCTGCATGGGGGCAGGCAGAACCACAAGAGCTGCCCTCAGAAACTCTCTTGCGGGGGCTACAGCCACCACTCAGGCGCCTGGCCATGGCACAAGAGCCGCTGAACACAAGTGTGACCCACCCAAGGGGGCTGGCGTGGGGAGGCCCGGCGCAAGCCCCGGCCCCAGCACAGCACGGAGGCCTCCCTGGAGGCAGAGGCCGCAGCTATGTGCCCTCCTCTCTGACAGCCGCCTGCAACATAGAAGAGAAGGTGGTTTCACAACCAAGCGGGCCCTGAATTTCCTCCTGGTGGGAGAGGCTACTCTGGGAGGGGGTGAGAGAGGCAAAAGCCAGAGTTGGGACCTGTGGAAGCAGAAGAGAAATGCCCTCAAGCACTCACACCCAGTCCCCGAGCTCCCACCCGCGGTCCCCAGACGGGCCATGCCGGGAAGCTCAGACTGAAGAATAGAGGAGTCCCCAGACTCTTCTTTCTAGGACAGGAGCGTGACTAGGTGGCTCTGCTGTCACCTTTTCTGGAATCCTCCAGATTCTGACGCATCATATTGGTGCCGAGGCTGTGAACTGCCATTAGCGCCCGTCACTTCCAATCAAGCAAGCAGCCCACTCACTGCCAGCCCTGCCCGGGGCCCCACGGCTGACGAGCAGCCCACGTGTCGGCCTCTTCAAAACTTGCTCCAGGCCCGGGTCGGGGAGCCGGAGCGTCGGAATCAAGCTCGGTCCTTGCTTCTCGGCCACACTGTGAGCCAGACTCGGACGCCGCCTGCAAATCTCTGCTGCCTGGGTGAGACCAGGTAAGAGGATGCTCACCCCATCCCCACACACCGGGGCGAGGGAAGCTTGGGCCCCAGCCTCCCCCCACCGTTCCCCCCAGCATCTCCTTCCAGGGAAGCCACGAGCTCTGCAGGATCAGGACTCAGGGAGGGGCCGCAGTGGGAGAGCGACTGCTCCGTGGAAGGGCAAGAGCCACGGTACAGAGCTCTGCAGCCCCACTGGTCGGCCGGCCGGCAAGGATGCCCATCTCCAGCCTGGAGGGGAGAAGGGCCGCATGGGCTGGCAGTCAGCAGACCCGGGTTCAAGTCCGGGGCTCTGGTCCTCACTCACTCTGTGCCCCTTCTCAGTTTTCCCAGCAAAAAGTCCCCAAGGCTTGAGTGCTTATTTAAAACCTCCGGGGTGTGGGGGTGTTGGTTATAACGCAAACTTTCCAGCCTCGCCCCAGAGTGACCAACAGAGGAATCTGCATTTTAACAAGTATCCCCAAGGCTTCAGATGAGAAGCACTGCTGTAGGGCAGCGGGAAGGAGGAGGGAAGGCAGTGAAGCAGGGATGGAGGAGGTGTGTTGCCAGGATACCCAGGGCCACGCCCACGCTGACAAAGCCCCAGGCTCTGGCCGCACCTCGGTGACCCGGGCCGCACCTCGTGAGCTGGGCTCCATCACCCATGGGAGGCATAACACTCAGCTTTTCACTTTTCATTTCTCTTATTCACGTTCCTTCTACAATGCAGTTTCTTCTCCCTCTTTCTCCATCTTTCAGGGAACTTTGGGAGCTCCTGCTTTGCCCCAGTACTCTGGGGCTTTCTGTGAACGTGAGGACTGTGTTCTCAGGACGTCTGCCCCGGGGCCTGTCCACGCCCTCCCCATCAGCTCCAGTAACAAGGAAGCTGCTGCTGGCCCAGGGTTGAGCCGCCTGGTCCCATCCTCGGGAGGCAACTTGCACCTGGGGCATTGCTGGTGGGTAAGAGCACAGGTCTCAAGTCCTGATGCTTCCCAGCTGTGTGACCTTGGGCGAGGCCCTGCTCTGTGCCAGGTCCTGCCCTGTGCCTCAGTTTCCTCATCTATAAACACGGTGATGAGGAGACTAGTGTGAACTGAGCACCTACTGTGTGCCAGGCTGTTCTACGTGCTTTCCACACCATCCCTAGGGCACACATGCCCATCGTCTCCCCATTGTACAGATGTGGACACTGAGACCCAGAGAGGCCGGGTTGCTGCCCAGCTGGTGGGTGCTGTGCTGACCCCCTTGGCTTCAGAGCCCAAGTTCCCAGTCCCCACACTACCCTGGTCCAACCACCTGCCCTCCCCGCAGTGAACGGAGAATGAAATGGGTGCTCAGAACCCTCCTGGTGCCTAATAAATGGACACACAGGAGCAGCAATTATGACTGTTGCCATTGTTTGCCTGCCGCTTTTTCCTCCCCAAATCCGTCAAAGCAGGATCTGCAGTCTGCATGAGCCGGGGCAGGGGACCCCGTCTTGCTTCCATCTCCGAGAACTGTGTGACAGAGCCTGAGGGAGCCTATCTGCGGCCCCAGAGCTGCTGCACTTGGGTCGAAACCGCACACCTAGGACCACACGTCTCCCAGCTCCAAGTTCTTAGCTGAGCGGATGGGCGAGTTGTTTCTCTACTTGCAGGGGGAGGGACGTCCAGCGCCCGCCTTCCCCGAGCACAGGGCTGATGTGGAGCCGGAGGCAGGGTGGCGTGGGGACTCGGCGGGCTTTTGGAAGAGCCCTGGGAGGCTGTCTGGCCGCTCTGGGCAGAGGCGGCCTGCTTCCCCATCAGCAACTCCCAGGAACTCTATTCTTAGGGCGCTTTCTCTTCCTTTTAACTTTGATGTCTTCCAGAAGTTCCCCTGCACAAAAGCCACCCTGCCGTGGCTGTAATTTACACGTCATGTCACTTGCGAGGAGCACAGCCCACCCCCTCCAACCCACTCCTGCACGCGCACCTTCCCCTGCCTGCCCTGCAAAAATGGCTTCTGCACCGTTCCAACCACAATCCTTCCACGTGTTTGCCCCAAGAAAAAAAGTGAAATAAGAAATCAACAGAAGAAGGGCCGGGGGGAGGCAAGGGGGGAACCCTCGGCAACATCCAAGCTTTGGAACTTCCCGGGTACCAGGCTGGGCATCGCCTCCATTCAGCGGTCTGCATTGCCATGGCAACAGCCGAGCCATGGACCAGAGACAGCCCCAGCTTGCCACCCAACATGCGCGCGCTCCGCGGGAGCCGCTTACCGTGATGGTGTTTTCCTTGCTCTGCTTTTTGCCTGGTGATGAGGATCCCAGGTTCTGGGGAGAGACACAAGAAATATCGTCAAAGCTGTCCTCCATATCGGACATCCTCTTTCATTCGGGTTCCCTGAAGGTGGAGGGACTGGTTAAAAGCCTCGGGCCGGGGAAGTTTGGGGATGCTCCGGCTGCCGTTAACCCCCAAGTCACCATATTCTGGGAGAGGGCAGGCAGGAGCCTCCCGTGCCCCGGCTTGAAAACGAATTGGAGGAAGCCTCCAGCACAGGCTCTGAGAAAACTGCTCCAAAGCAGGTCTGCCTCCTCTTCTCCCCGTCGGTGGCTGGGGGAGCTAACCCCTCAGCGGCCCTCTGCTGGTAAGTGGTTCTGCACGCTGCTGGCTGCCTTAACCGGCAGAATCCACCCGGGGAGCAGAGAGTTAAGGCCACCACCTCCTCGCACTGAGGATTCAGAACATGACATCTTATTCCAAATCCCCCGGGGCCGACACATCACACCCCAGATACGTGCAACGTGGCCTGGGGTGCTCGGCCACATCCGTGACATGTCACCTTCCCAACCCCGAGAGCAGGGGGGCTCTGTTTCGGCTTCCATTCGGACTTTGGGGGTCTTCCCTTTGCCAGCAAGAAAACCACTGTCCCAAGGACCACCAAGCCCACAGGACCTCAGCAGCTTGCCCCAGACCTAGGATGGTCCTGGAATGGAAAGTAAGGATTGCCAGATGAAAACACCGCATGGGTCCTAAGAGCCTATGACCCTAAAGGGGAGGGTCAATTCTGGGTCTTTGTTGTCCCATCAGCAGTTACATCAGGGACTCTATAGGGTCCCTGAGCAGGACATGGGATGCCCACTCCTGTCCTGAGCCACATGTCGAGCTGGGAAGCAGGCTCGCCCCTAAGGCACTGCAGTGGCATCGCATGTGTGTCCTGGGACTCGTGGCCTTATTCTGTCTCTAGTGGGAGGGAAGGAAGTGGCTGCTAGGACTTTACAGAGAAAGGCCCAGAAGAAGCACGAAGAGGCTTCTCCAGCAAGCCTCAGGGAACCAGCAGTCCCCATCCCCAGGCCAGCACAGCTCTGGACCACCAGCAGGATGAGCGTTTTGGGGGTGGGGGGTGGTCAGCCCCTGCCTCAGGAACCCAACTGCTCATCAGGCAAAATAAGAAGCTTGATGAGTTCCTGCCCATGGTCCCCTCATTCCCTGCCTCCCCCCCCAAACCCCCCCTCAGTCCCTCGTTCCCAACGAGACCTACTTTGGCAGGTAAGTAAAGTAGGCTAATGAAAACTGACATCCCCGGACTGTTCAGCTAAAAGGGACCTTTACGTGTCATCGTTTCACAGACAAGAAGATGAACTCGCCAGCCTTGACATCCTGCCAAGTTAACTTGAGCCTGTTTCACCATCTGTCACCAACGGTCCTCAGGCTCTGGAGTGCATCAGAATTAGCTCTCCCCCATCGGGCCCCCCCACCCACCTCCCAGAACGGCTGATCCGGCAGGTCTCCGGGGGCCAGGGTCTTTAAGGCAGAGTCTGGGGGCCTTCATGGAGGATGTCTGTTCTGTCGTTGCATTGAGGCCCCCCTAACTACAGCACTTCTGTTAGCAGACCCAACAGGTTCTGGGGCAACGTCACGCTTGTGACCAACTATAGCTTCCTTAGACGTGTTAAATGGATCAACTCATCCAGCCTGCCCACCCTGGACCCTCCCCAACTATCGATTCTGCCCAGGGCACTTGCCAAGATGGGGCTTTCTTCGAGGAAGGCAGACTGAGGCTGCACGGCAGGGGCCCAGGTACCAGTCTCCAAGGAGAACAGACAGGTGCTGGGCTCTTCCTACAGGTTCGTCCATGCAAATACACACCCGGGATGGGCAAGGAGAACCTTTGGGATGGATTTGTTTTTTGTTTGTTTGTTTTTGCGGTACGCGGGCCTCTCACTGTTGTGGCCTCTCCCGTTGTGGAGCACAGGCTCCGGATGTGCAGGCTCAGCGGCCATGGCTCACGGGCCCAGCCACTCCGCGGCATGTGGGATCTTCCCGAACCGGGGCACGGACCCGTGTCCGCTGCATCAGCAGGCGGACTCTCAACCACTGCGCCACCAGGGAAGCCCTCGTTTTTCTTTTTTTTTTTTTTTGGCCGCATAGCATGTAGGATCTTAGTTCCCAACCAGGGATCAAACCCATGCCCCCTGCATTGGAAGCGCAGAGTCTTAACCACTGGACAGCTAGGGACGTCCCTGGGGTGGATTCTGCAGTTTGCAGGGGTCTCCCTACCACAGACACACATCATCACCACAAGGACCACCACAGTGCTCCCATTACACCCCCCAGGAAGTGCAACCAGTGCTCTGGCAGTCTTGGCAATAGCCTTCCAGGGAGGAGGGGGGGGGAACTCCGGGGGAAGGATACACTGGGAGAGCTCCTGCCCTGAGTGCTGCCTTGTGAGGCAGCCGTGAGGCAGGCATTTAACACACGTAATCTCACTGAGTCCCCACAACCCCACCAGGTTACTGGCATCGTCTTCATTTTACAGATGAGGAAGCCGAGGCCTGCAGACACTAAGGTGTCCAGGGTCACAAGGCAAGTAAACAGAGGAAACTGATCCCCAAACCTGAATGACTCTTTTCTCTGTCTCCCTCTATCTCTCCACTTGGAGACCTGGGACAATCTCTTGTTTTTCCAGGTATCTCTGCAGGGGCCAGAAAACATCTCCGTCATCTACAAACACTGATTTGGGGGCCACTGTGTCCAAGGCTGTCCAAGGCTGGACACAGAGGTCACCCTCCTCCCTATAATCTGGGTCAAGACAGGAGTGCAAGTAACAGCATGTGGGGGTGGGGGTGATGTTCTAAGTGTGGGTGCCAGTCTCTGCTCTCCTAGCTGTGCCGTTTCAGCCAGAGCTGCACACGGGGGTCAGAGGCTCCTCCCAGGTGCTTTCACGCTCTGTTTGCTGCTGAAGACCTGTGTCCATTATTCGAACGTCATATACATAAACATTATCACATATATATATATATATATATATATATATATACATACACACACACACACATCACTCACACACACACACATTCCGTAGCACTCCACTGAAAGGCCCCAGAAGGAACGACACCTCAGTCACAGTGAGAACACCTACTAGGTAGAAGTGGTTTCTAATATGATTTCCCACTAAAAGGGCCCCAGGCTCCTTGGAGAATTGGCTAATTCCAAATGCCAGGTGGACCTAGAACATCTGTGCCAGGAGGTAAGAAAGTGCTTAACAAATGATGTGACATAACAAAAGGACACAGACGCCAACTCAAAGAGGCTCCCACATGCCAAATCTGGGAAAACCACCACTGGCAAACCCCAATGTCAAAGACTCAGGCCCAATCATCAGGGATGCTCAAAGCTCTGCGCGCAAAGGCTGTTGGGAAACAGTGTGCACATGGCCCGACCCTATTCACCCCACAGATCTAATATATACCTATTGGATGATATTAATGAACTAACGTTTTCTTAAGTGTACTGATGGTATTATGTTATGTCTTCGCCCTTAGACATACATTCGGAAATATTTACAGTTAAAACAATATGTGAGGAATTTGCTTTAAAAGAATCCAGTGGGAAGATTAGGGAGAGGTGATGGGAGTTTATTTAAAAAAAATTTTTTTTTAATATATAACCCATTCATTTTATTTATTTTATTTTACTGATTTTTTTCAATTTTTGGCTGCACTGGGTCTTAGTTGCAGCACGTGGGCTTCTCTCTATTTGTGGCATGCAGGTTTTCTCTCTAGTTGTGGCGTGTGGGCTCCGGGGCACGTGAGCTCAGTAGTTGCGGCGCACAGGATTAGCTGCCCCGCGGCATGTGGGGGCTCAGTTCCCCGACCAGGGAGCGAACCCGCGTCCCCTGCCTTGGAAGGTGGATTCTTTACCACTGGACCACCAGGGATGTCCTGTGATGGGAGTTTAAATGAAACAAGATTGGCTGAATAATTGAAGTTAAATGATTGGTCCATGGTCCTTTATTAAAATAGTCCTTCTACTCTTATAAATGTTTACGTGTGTCCATGACAGAAGTTTTTTTTTTTTAATTTCCTTTTCCTATGATTCTAGAAGGTTTTTCTCCTCTTTTTAAAAACCCCTCCCCAGCCTGGTTTCCTGGCCTCGCCTGGGCTGCTCTGCTGTCACTGTGAGGACCCACTGAGGGTGGTGACAGACGAGGCAGTGCCTGGGAGAAGGCAGTGTGTCATTCCCAGCCAATTCAGTGAGCCCCTGGACTCTGCAATGTCTTCCTGACCCTGTCTCCTTACCCTGTGAAGAGTCTGGGTCCCATACCCTCAGCAAGTGGGACATAGTATGAAACCTCTCAGTGGCTCCCAGCACTGTTAGGACAAAACCCAAGCTCCTCACAACAGCCTTGAGGACTCCTCCAGCCTCTTCTTGTGCCCTCCCCACACCTGCTAACATAGTAAACCACAGCCCCACTCGGACTCCATGGCTTCTTTGAAATCCTGCCTCTAGGCACCCACATATGCTGTTCCCTCCACCTGGAATGCTGTTCCCCTACCACCACCTCTTCACCAAGCTAAACCCTTGCTCATCTTTCCAGTCTTAGCTTTTCTTAAAAAGCCCATCTCAATGTTTCCACCACCACCTGGTCATGTCCTCAGAGCACACATTCCCTCCAGCCCCTATCATTGCCAAAATGAAATAAACGTTTATCTCTTTCTCCAGTCCCAGCTATTAACTCCATCAAGACAACGGCTGCCCGTGCACCACAACTACTGAGCCCGCGTGCTGCAACTACTGAAGCCCGCACGCCTAGAGCCCGTGCTCCGCAACAAGAGAAGCCACTGCCATGAGAAGCCCGTACACCGCAACCAAGAGTAGCACCCCACTCGCCACAACTAGAGAAAGCCCGCGCACAGCAACGAAGACCCAATGCAGCCAAAAATTAATTAATTAATTAAAAAAAAAGACAAGGGCTACATCTGTCTATGACTCAGTGCCTCAGTGCAAATAAACAGATGCTCGATAGAACATGTGCTCTTTACCAAGTAGGGGAGGGGGAGCCCAATTAAGTAAATGAGCTCTCAGAATCTCACCGCCAACGGGTTCCTTAAGTTTCCAAGCTCGCAGTCCCACTCCCTTTCCTCTCCCCTCTGTCTAAAGATAGCCTTCCCGGGGGGCAGTTCATGGGAATCTAGAACAGTTGAAAGGTGGGTCACTAAACGGCCTGGGCTCTGGTGGGCAGGTTCCTTGCCCTCCCAGTACCTGCACAGGGAGCAGAGGGGGCTCACACCACCCTAGCCCCGGGCGGGCGGGCGGGCAGGGGACAGGCTCAGATGTGCTTCTGCCATGGCCAGCAAGACTGTCCTCAGCCTGTGATCCCCCAGCCTCCGATCAGGCGGGCCCCGTGCATCCAGCCCCCAGGCAGCCCGCCCCGGAGCTGCAGGCTTGCAAACCTCCACTGAGTGGCACCAGATCACCATCACCTGCGCCTGGCCCTCCGGGTCTCCCAGAACTGGGTGGGCACCACCCCGGGGTGCCGGGCACCCAGCCATCAGTCCCACCCACGATGGTACAGACAGACTCCCGGTTTCCATGGAGATTAGATAATCTTCCTACCTGCCCAACATTCTAATTTTCCTGATCAGCTTGCTGGAGGAGGGGGCAGGTAGCAGAAAACGAACACAACAGGGGTGTGACAAGCTACCTGATCCACCCCCAACCCTGCCTCTCAAATGGCCATGTGTTTGCTCATCTGTTCATTCCTTCATTCACTCTTCCTTTCTTTCAATCTTATTAGGTGAGAATTGTCACTAATTAGAGTTGACAGCCTGGGATGGGGTAGTAAATACTACGCAGGCTGAAGTGTGCTATATCTACTCTGGGGACCATCTGTCAGTAGTGCTCTCTGGAAATATCAACCCTTCTTAACCCATTTCTACGACTGGCCTCTGGCGCCTTTTAGGACAGCCAGCTCTGTAGGTTCGCAAACGCTTTCACAGCTGGGGAACTAGTGAACGAATGCGTATCTGCTCTCTCCATGCCCTGCGTTGTGTATTCTCGTGACTTTGATGATACCTCCCCCCTCGCGATGTTATCATCCAAAAACAGTGCACTGGACTCCACCTGTCCTGAAGCAGTGCCCAGGCCTGGCCTGGGTTTCCAGAGCTGACCTTCCCTGCATCCCCAGTACCTCGCCTCGAACTCCTTGTTTTATAACGCCTTCTATGACAGTAAAATGTGTTCATTTTAGGAAATTTTAGAGTGGGATAGGGAGGGTGGGAGGGAGGGAGACACAAGAGGGAAGAGATATGGGAACATATGTATATGTATAACTGATTCACTTTGTTATAAAGTAGAAACTAACACACCATTGTAAAGCAATTATACCCCAATAAAGATGTTAAAAAAAAAATAAACAAATAAATTTAAAAAAGGAAAAAAAAAAACACCCAAAAGTCTAAAGAGAATAAAAATCACCTTAGACCAATCATCTTTTCAACCTGGGTAATGCTTTGTGGTGGAGGCTGTCGTGTGCCTTGTGGGATGCTTAATGACATCCCCGGCCCCTACTGACTAGATACCAGTAGGACCCCCTGCCCAGCTGTGACAACCAAAATATCTCCAAACACTGCCAGACGTCCCCTGGTTGAGAACCGGACAGCAACGCCACCAATGTTCGGGTTTATTGTTTCTTCACATGTGGATAGGTTTCCTCCCCCCAAATAAGACTGACCATACATGCAGTTTTGTTCTGCTTTTCTCACTCAATATCATGTCTCAGCATTTTCCGGAATCACGACATTTTCTTCGGAAGAAGGAGTCTTCGCGGCTGCGGGGTCTCGCTGGCCGGACGGCGTTCCGTGCCATCAGCCGTTTTACCCATCCCCTGTCGTTGGATAATCAGGTTGGGTCCAAGGGGGCAGGGCTGTAAATAATGCTTGAGTGAACAGCCTCACACACAGATCAGAATCCCTGAATGTATCCCAAGAACAGATGCACGAAAGGAAATTCATGGGCCAGAGGCTTACGGCAGCACACTGTCCAACTGGCTTCCCTATATGTATCAGGATACATTTTGTTTTATATGGTTAAGAAACAGCTCCACAGTATTTCGGGATGGGGGAGCCATGTTCCATTAGGGAACGAGAGAAGAATGATGGGGGGTGGGTGCGGGGAGGAAGGGGTTGTTTCCAATATTCTTGCCCAGGGTAGACCAGCCTTTCTAGTTGCCGGGAGACCACAGCAGAGCTTGGGCTGACGTCTTAAGAAAACACTCCATAGTTAGGTGGCAAATAAACTTCATTTCAAACGGACTGAAAGAGGCTGTGTTGAGAAGGGGGCTCTGCAGGAAACACACGGAGCCAGGGCTGTGACGTGTGCCATGAGCAGGGGGTGAAGGGGACACACGCGTGCTGGCACGACTAACCGTGCCCGGATCCTCGCTTGTCCTGCCACGGTCCACGCCCCCCCCCCCCACCAGCATCAGCATTACCCAGGGGGCTCATTAGAAACAGGGAACCTCCGGCCCCTCCCCAGACCTCCTGAATCAGAATCTGCATTCTAACACGAGGCCCGGGAGATTCGTCAACCCATCAACATGGAAGGAGCCTTGGCCCACCCAGACGTCCCAATTCTCTTCCAGAGTTCGACCTGAACTGACCTGTGCCCAATGCCCAGCCTCCTGAGACAAGAACATAACTAGGTTTCTGAGGTTTAACCTTCTTGCCTGCATTAAAGCTAAGTGTCACACGGAAGCCGCCTGCTGTCACAGACCACAAGGTCTCTCTTTCAGTGACTGGCACAGAGAACCCACTGTTGTTGACAACAAGCAACTATTGTTATCACATCATCATCACCACCACCACCACCATCACCACCACCACCACCATCCTTGGGGCCTGGCATTTTCACTCCTGGAAAGGGCTGGTTTGGAAGCTTCTGCTCAGGGACATCTTCTGGATAAGTCATGGACGGACCACATAAGACCAGTCCTCAGTTCCTCAGACACAGCTTAAGGACACTGGAAGAACGCGGCATCAAGTCCAGTCTGACCACCTGGTAATCATGTCAACCCTCATGAGTCGCTTAACCGGTCTGAGACTCCGTGACCTCATCTGTAACACGGGAATCGTACTGACACCTCCCTCCTGCGTTTGCACAAGTGTCAGTTGAGATGACAAATGAGAACGCAGTTTGGGAATCTTAAAACGCCCTCCTGGTGGGAGGGAGGGAGACGCAAGAGGGAAGAGATATGGGAACCTATGTATAACTGATTCACTTTGTAAAGCAATTATACTCCAATAAAGATGTAAAAAAACAAACAAAAAATAAATAAAAAACACCCTCCCATGTCCTTCCACACCGTAGCTGTCCCTCTGTTAGATGATTAAATGTGGTAAAATGTCTGACTCAGTTTCCTCCTGGGTGAAGTCAGACGGTGGGAAAAGGGCGTGCAGAAAAGGAAAATGGCCGGCCTCACCCATGTTCTTAAAGCGGTGGGAAATCTGGACTCTGTATTAGGAATCCATACAGCGGGATGGAACCTTCTGCCCCAAGAACAGTTATAATCCCATCACCATCACCCCATCGAAACCATCCTCAACTTCTAGGGCCTTCCCTGGCGGTCCAGTGGTTAGGACTCTGTGCTTCCACGGCAGGGGGCACAGTTTCGATCCCTGGTCAGGGAACTGAGATCCCTCATGTCATCTGTGCAGCCAAAAAAACCACTGAAAAATCAATCTTCAACTTCTACAGAAAACCAAACCTCAATCGCCTGCTCTCCCACATCACGGTACGCTGGAACGACCCAGATACCGACCACTTTCTACCTGGGGCAGGACAGGGCTGTAGCCACCTGGACCCCCAGGGCATCCCCATCCTAAATGACACCTCCCTGGGCCTGCCTAAATGGCTGCCCCTACATCCCGGAACAGGACCCCTTACCTGGGAATCACCGGTGGATTTTCGGACACTCATGTGGGCAGTCTCAGGAGGGTGCGCTGGGGTCCCTGACGTGTGGTATCCATTCACTGCGGGGACAGAAACACCGCTCAGATGCTGCGCTGGCCACAGGCAGGCCCCTCCGACCTTGCGGACCACAGGGGCAGCTGCAGCCCCTTCTCCCCCCTCACTGCCTGGTTCTGAGGGGTCATGCATGGCCAGGACCACCTCTTAGGATCTCATCCGTATCTGCTGAGCCGGAGGCGGGTTGAGAGCATCTCTCTAATCCCCAGCACCCAGCTACCTATCTCTTGGGGGACCGAGTTTCTTTGCCAACCAGAGAAGAAAAAGAAAGATGCTTAGTAGGAGGCGAGGCCATCACAGTCCAACAGCCATCGCTGAAAAGACCTCATCAGCTGTGGTCGCCGGTGCTGGTCAAGGGTCCAATCTCTCTGCAGAGTCAGAGGGCCCCACCCACAGCTTCCTACAAATCCTGTCCCCGCCCCGTCCCCAAGGACCTTCTCGCCCTCACCCACTGTAACATAACTATAATGGAAAGAGAACGGGCTTCACTGGTTTCCATGAAATTTGGTTTTGCCATTTAATAGCCAGGGGATCATATGACATCCTTCTCGAGTCCCAGTTTTCCTAAAGTCTAAAAAAAAAAAAAAAAATTCAAGCCTCTAAAACTCTATCCCTATGACACTCACTCATGCTCCCAACACGAGCTGATACACCTGCCCTTCAAGGGGGGGATGGGAAGCTCTGGTCTGTAGCATTTGCCAATTTCTGTGGCCTCAAGGCTCCCAGCAGGGCTGATCTGAAGCCCCCGACGCTGCTGCCGGGTCCTGACATCACACGTACACACCGCAGCCCATGCATCCTCAGTTCCCAGAGGTGGCACTGCCCTCTCACGGATATAGTTACGTGAGCCTCAGCTTCTGTATCTGGAAAATGGGGACAGTTCTACCTAGTCTCTGTCTACTTTGTTGGGATGAAAATCCAACGAGACAATAACTGCAAAAGAGATCTGTAAAGTTATAGAGTACTTCATGAACAGAGAGGGGAAGGCTGGAGAGAGGGAAGGCCACTGCTTCGGCTCCTAAATCTCCTGGCCTTGAACCCCAAGCCTGCACTGATCTCTGGACACCAGGAAAGCATGCCTTCCTCATGCCCCAGGCTTGGGGGATTTGCTACAACACAGACAACTGCAGGTCGGCCTGGAGAAAGATGCAGAGACCCATGTCCAGCTCTTGGTGGTTCCTGCTGACACCACCCTGCAGGGAGGGAGGAGGTGAAGGTGAGGCCGAAATTACTACCACCTACCCATTCACAGAGCAAGGGCTGCGGGCAAGCAATGGGGTATGAAGGTCACCCCAGGCAGAACCTTTTTCATGCTGGGGAGTGCCCCCCCTTCTCCCCCAATTGCAGCGAAAAATCCAGGGCCACCTGTGAACAGAGGCGCACTCAGCAGATTCTTGTGGGTAGCTGGGTTTCTCCCGATCTGCCCGTTGGCCGGACACTCCGGAAGAAGGGTGGGTACAGACACACCAGGATAACAAAACACCGGCCACAGAGCTGGCCCCCAGGGCAGTGGCTTTTAGGGACACAAGGAGAAACAACAAATTAACCCCACGTGGCCAGCCATGCTCCTGGTCTACACCCAGGGCCCTCAAGAGGCTGCTCAACTGCTGATTCTATCCAGGAATCCTCTAGGGAAAAGGGGGGTGAGGAGGGAGGGCCAGGATTCCAAGGGCATCAGAGAAGCTGTGGCTGCCGAGGGGAATCTACTCAGGTCAGCACAGGCCACGCCAGGAAGGGCACTAGACTGCTGATATACAACCCACAAGGCAGGCAAAACATTGGAGAAACTTCCCTTATCAAGGAGCATAGCGCTGAAATAGATAAAACACAGATGCTGGAGAACCTAAAGACAACAGTAGGAAATCTTAATATACTGCTTTCAGTCTAGGACTGATTCATGGCCAAAAGTCAGGATGTGGAATATCTTAGTAATTTAATTTAAAAGGCTGATTGAACTAGATGGAGTAAACATCATACCTTATAAACAGAGATAATATCTTTTACCAAGAATCCATGCAACGTAAAAAAAAAAGTGTTGGGCCTATTTAAGCCACAAATAAAGTATTGATAAATTACAAAAGGCCTAAATAACACAAGGCACATTCTTTGACCAGAAAGCAATAAAAGTAGATGCTAATAATGAAAGGACAAAATATACCAGGTCCTCATCCCCCCCGACTCCCAAACACTTGAAAATTTAAGAAAATACCCTCTTAAATAATCTCAGGTCCAAGAGGAATTTAAAACTATAATTACACGATATTTTGAAAATAATGAAGAAGAACCTATCAAAACAAATGGGATAGGGCCTGAATTATATTTGGAGGAACATTCATAGCCTTAATTATTTCATTACCAAAGCCAAGAGGATAAAAAGAAACAGACTAAACATTCAACTTAAGAAATTAGAAAAAAAAAAATTTTAAGCCAATAAAATAAATCAAAGGAAAACATGAGAAAAGGATATAAATATGGTAAGAGAAATTAATGAATTAGGAGACAGGATAACATTTGCAACCCTGGCTGGTTCAGGGCAGGTCAGTCGTGAGGGGGAG
This sequence comes from Aethalodelphis obliquidens, assembly GCF_003676395.1. Lineage (NCBI taxonomy): Eukaryota > Metazoa > Chordata > Mammalia > Artiodactyla > Delphinidae > Aethalodelphis > Aethalodelphis obliquidens. The sequence goes on from NW_020837982.1 coordinate 12,530,495, forward strand.
TGGAGACTAACGGTGATTAAAAAAGGCAGATCAGCCTAATTTGAGAGTGAGAGGAAACACAAATGCTTAGAATCAGGAATTAGAGAGCAAACATACGCACGGCAAACAGACTTGAGTTGTTTTTTTTTTAATGTAAGAGCATATTATTTATAATTCTATGCTAATAAATACAAAACTTTCCATACGATTCAAATGATCAAAATGGTTTCAAAGGATACCAGAAACATCAAAATGAGTAAAACCTTTGAAAAATGACCTCCCCTCCAAAAGGCACCAGACCCAGATGGTTTTACAGGCAAAGTGGTTCAAACTCTTCAAAGAAATACATAGGCCCAGACTGCACAGTACAGAAACACCTGGTGAGTTTCCCAGTTTATTATACAAAGCCAGCATCGCCCTGACACTAAAACCTATCGACAACCAAAAAAATGCGACCACAGTTCAGTTGATTACGAAAATGGAATACGTAAGTTCTTACCTGAACAGGCCTTAGTTTAGAACCAGTCACTACCTTTGATGGTGCTGGGTCCCTCTAACCCAGGGTGGTCCCCATCTTCTTGAGGGCAGAGGCTGCCCTTCCGACCCCCGTCCTCTCCTTCCACAGCACCTCAAAAAGTGCACCCTCAACACACCCTTCTCTTATTTGCAGCCTCTCCCATCCTGGCGGCCCCCATGCTAACGGCTGCTGGGAACCATCTAACGCAGTGGCATTTGCCCCTAATCCATCCTCTTGTTCTCACTTCAGTTCTGGTCTGTCAGCTGTTGGCTAATTACCGCTCATGTCAAAACAATTACTGGGAAAGAAAAACTAATTTTCCATTCAACCATTTCTCCCCATACAGCAGCTCTCCCCTGACACCCTGTCTCCCTGCACTTTATACTTCAACAGTTCGGGCACCTTTGGAAAAGTCCTCTGTTGGGATCTGAACAGTTACAGCTCACCCACGATGGTCCCAATGGGCACTCCCACATCGCTGGGCCCTCAGCTTACTGAGGGTGAGACCCAAAACTAACAAGGCCAGAGGTGGGTGCTGTAGAGGCCTCCAGCCTCCCAGGGGAAAAGATAAAATAAAATACGGTCAAGGATCACTCATAATCATAAGGACCATAATTCAGTTGGGGATACAAGAAAAAAAACGTAAAATCCCAAATTCAGCTGTTTTTAAGATAAGAAAAGAGAACAGAAAGCTCTATCTAGTAACTTCAGTAAGTTCAAATGTAAAAACACACACGCACACATTTCATTCCTCTTTATGGGCAGTTAAACAGACAAAGAGAGGGCTTGGGAGATACATAATGAGAGAAGGCGTCAGATATTTGGTAGAAAGGAGAAGTCATTTGCTGGGGGCGGGGGGGATAAAAAACGGAAAATAAGAAGACCAACAGAGAGTTGCCAGCATCTTTCGCTGCCCAGACCTCACCCTCCCTACAGCTCTGACCCCATCGCCCAGCTCCAATCCGCCCTGTAAGACAGTCCATCCTCCAAGCCCCACCTGTCTAGGTTCTGTTCTCTGAAAAACTCCAAAGACAAGACTTTCTTCTTCCAAATAAGAAAATCAGCTCTGGGCACCTTCCTTCTGCCTCCTGTGGGTCCAGCCTCATCTCCCTTCTCTCTGGAAGAGACGAGTAACTTCCTTCCTCAACTCGAAGAAACCTGGGAGCTCCAGGGCCCTTGTTCTGGAAATCCTTCTTCCCTCCCTGCTACGATATTTAAGCCTGGCGGAACGGAGCCCCTCCCCAGGCATGTGATGCAACAACCACCAATTCTGCAGGACGTTCCTTACAAGTGTTCTGCAGTGACAGTAAAGGGCAGAGTCTGATGGCCCAAAGAGTTTGGGACAAATGCCCCCCGTTGCTCAGATTCAACTTGGTTTCTTTACAGAAGGCCTTTTAAAATATGCTGACAGGCTCTGTGAATCTCAGTCAAGGAAGCAGTGTGGTAGTCCACACTTACATAGACAAAGAACCCAGATGGGGGCGGGAAAAGCAGGGGGTACTGTGGAACCCACTTTGGGAAACGCAGCCGGGGTTGTTGGAAAGCACGTTTTGAAGTCAGGCTACCAAGGCAAACACCGGAGCCAGATCCGTACTCGGCATCTCTGAAGGCACAATAGGCACCGTCTCTGCCTCACTGCCCCACCACGCCCTGTGGGGCCTTGGAAGGATGCTCTATGTCGTCTTCACCTTCCCAGGTGTGTGCTGCACCTGCCGGGCTCTGCTCAGGGGAGTGGTTTTACATTTATAGTCTTCTGGTCTGGAAGCCCTTCTGGTCTTGAAATTTCTGTCTGGCTACCCAATCCCTGCTGCCTCCCTGGTTGTCTAAGATGTAAACTGTATTCCCCCAAAGAGAACTCACAATACCTGTGTGCGTGGTGGGTGTGAAGAGCTGGAAACCTGCATCTATTATTCTCCAGGGCGTCAAAGGTTCAACAGGGCCTGTAAGGGCCCCTGGGGCCTCAGCCAACAGGCACATGTTCCTAAAGGGAAAGGCGGCCCCCTATGGCCTTCCCTGGGGTCAACAGTGATTCCTAGTTGAGGGCCATGGCAGCCACCCTGGGCCTGGTAACTTGCTAATTCTGCAGTAGGTGAGAGTCCCTGTTGGCTCCTAGGTGGGAGTAGCCGGGGCTTCCTGATCTGGAGAAGAAAGTGTGTGGGTGAGGGCCCTGGGTTCTGGAGCCCCTTTCCTGGGGAGCTCTGCTCAGGGGAAGCACAGCTGTCTGTCTGCACAGACTCCAGACTCAAAGGCAGGCCCTCCCTGACCGACATCAGAACTCACTCCCCTGTGACCTGGCTTCCCTGGAGGCAGGCTGTTTCTCCAAGCATGAGCCCTCAGCGGAGTCAGGCCCCAGGCCAGGCAAAGCCAGCCTAGGAATCCAGGTTTCCCCGACGTCCCCACTCCCAGGGGAACTCAGTAAACTGAGATAGATTTCCTCCATCCCAAAGGGAAACACAAATGCAAACGTAATGCACGTCCAGGCCCAGAAGCTCAGAAAGGATCTTACTCTCCACACCTGCCCAGCCCGGTGTGATGGGGCAGCCGTTAGTCACAGGTCGCTATTCAAATTCTAACAAGTGAAATTTAAATAGAATCTAAATGCAGGGTGGTACCCAGGATGGGATCCTAGAACAGAAGGAGGACAATACTGGAAGAATTGATGCAATTGAATGAAATCTAGTTTAGTTAATAATACTGTACCACAATGATTTCTTAGTTTTGACAACTGGACCATGGTGATGTAAAACGTTAACGTTAGCGGAAACTGAGTAAAGGGTATATAAGAACTCTCTGTACTGTCTTCACAATTTTTTTGTAAACCTAAAATTATTCCAAAATTTGAAAAGTACTTAGTTAAATAAAATTAAAAATTCATTCCTCAGGCAGAGTAGACACATCCGCTGGTCAGTGGCTACCATACTGGATGGTGCAGATGTAGAACATTTCTGTTAACGCAGAAAGTTCTAGGGGACAGAACTGGTCTATGGTGTCATCTGCTGTTACCCAGTAATGCATAACATGAAAATCCCAGAACCTCATTTTTCACTCGTATTTTCTTTCCATATGTCTGTTACTATTTCTCTCCACATAAATCATTACTGTTACAGTGTATGTTAAACCGGCCCAAAGAAGGTTTTTAACACGTGCTGAATAGAGTCTTCGGTATTCTGTTTGGGTTTCAAGTTGACTTACGTAGACCTCCCCCAGAAAGCTGGCATTAAATGACTCCACTCCACCTGAACAAACACAGGTCCCACTGTGATCTGAGAGGAAGCCACGTAGGGAAAGTCCTGGGCCCAGTGCTGACCCCAACATGCAGAGAGTGGAATCCCATTTGTGGGGGCACTGGCTGTGTTTCCAGATCTCTCTCCCCAGCTGGTAACCTGGCTGGCTGTGCTTCAGGCATCTGACAAACCTGCACTGAGAAGAACGAACCGGTCCTGTTCACGGGTGGCCCTTCCAACTCTCTCCAGAAGCTCGACTCAAAAGTAACCCTGAGCCCCATGGGTAAACCCTCCACCCCTCTGCCGCCTCAAAGGGGACCTGCCTAAGCTTGCCTTGGCTGGGTTCATTTGTGGTTCCCGCCCACGTTCTTTTTGACCTGTTTGTCCATGATCTTCAGGAACGACCATATGGGATGCTTGTGGTCGATAAATGTGGTCCAGTTTTCCTTCCACATCGTCCTTACCACTACCCCCCCCACCTCCTTGCAGAGAACCCCCAACCCCACCACTGCTAACCAACTGCTTCAAGAAGGCGGCTTCCCAGGAAGACAAGACACTTCCACTGCATTTCACTCTCACCCCCATCCCAACCATCACGCTCAGAATGAAATCCCAACACCTTCCTCTGGTCCCTGCTGACTCCCCTCCCATCATCGCCTACCACGTTCCCTCTTGTCCCCCACCCCCCAGCCACACCGGTCTGCTTTCTGTTCTCAAACATGCCAAGGTCACTCCTGCCCCAGGGCCTTTGCACTAGCTGTTCCTTGGCCTAGAACACTCCACCACCACCCCACACACATACTGTCTTCTCCGTGTCTTTAAAGCTTTGACCGAAACATCACTTCCTCACTGAGGCCATCCCTCACGCCCCAGTCACACACTCTGTCCTGCTGCCCATGCAACAAACATCTGACGTATTCCATGTCTGCCTGTTTGTCCAACTCTGCCACTAGAATGTAGGTTCCTGGGAGCAGGGACCACACAAGGACTGGCTTGTCTGTGGCTGTATCCCCAGTACTGAGAACAATGTCTGGCATATTTTTTGAATGAAAAGGTTTGCAAGTCCACCACTGTTGCTTTGCAGAAGCAGAAGCAGAACAAAAGAGGCTGAGATCCAGGGCCCTGAGTGGTCTCCAGGCAAGGTGCCCACAGCCCCGGGAGCCCAAGGACGGGGACAGTCAGTTTTTGAAGCTACCGCATGTCTTCATCAAGTCTATCTCTCTCCCCACAATAAAATTCAATCTCCTGAAAGCTGCTTCTAAAACTGAAGGAAAGAATGGCTGGAAAAATTCTAGCACTCTCCTGTAGAGAGAAACACCAACACAGTTATTCTTCTATTCTTTAGACAGAAGGTTGAGTTCAAAAACCAGAAAAGATGATGTCAAAATACCTCGGATCCTGCTATACCCTCACAGGTGGGTTCTCTACGCTTCCATCCCAGAGGGTGGATGGACAGTTGACACGTGTGTTCATGCCCCAGGGTAGAGAGGGCCTCAAATCATAACCACGGAGGGCTGGACAGGACCTCAGCCGTGGTCTTCCTCCCATTTACAAATGGACAAAGCAAGGCCTGGCAAGGAGAAGGGGTGTGCCCGAGGCCCCTGTCTAAGGAGTTGCAATTTCACAAACCTAAGACATCACTGACTGTTAGAGGCACCCTTATTTTAAGTACTGCTGAGAAAGAAAAAAAAAAAAAAAGATGCTTCCAATTAGACTAGGATACACCATTGATTTCCAAGATGTTAAAACTGGGAAACAAAACGTGGGTCTGAGAGTCAACGAGCTGGGGTCCTGAATGTCTTGCGGCCGCTTCTCACTGTCACGGGTTGTCGTCCATCATCCGACAGAGAGCAGTGCTGAGCCGAGGTTCTGAGTCCTTCTAGAACAGAGCTTCTAACCCCGGCACTGCTGACGAGCGCGGCTGGACGGCCCTTTACTGGGGGGCTGTGCCGTCCCGTGCATTGTAGGACGTTCGGCACCATCCCTGGCCTCTATCCACTAGACGCCTGTAGCTCTTCCCCCCACTGGTGACAGCCACGAATGTCCCCTGAAGGCAAAATCACCCCCGAGTGGACAACCAGAGCCAGGGAGCCTTAACAGGTATGTACGCGTGACACGGACAAACACACACAAGGACAGAAGCAAGTTAAATGGGGGCTTCAGTTCAGGTCTTCTCTGAGCTGATGTGTGCTCTCCAAAGTGGAAGAGAGCAGACAGGATTTCCAGCTGTCTGTGACTACAAAGCCCTTTCTCACAGAGAAATGGACAGACTTGGGATCCCAGGGCCGTGGGAAGCAGGTGCCCTTGGCCCCTGGGGGTCCACCTAAGTCTGTCCGATGCCTTGGCCACCTTGGCAATTCTCATCCCCGGATCTGACCCTCTCCGCCATCTCCCGCCTTTCTCAGCCCCTCAGAGTCCCGGCACCCAGCGCAGTGCTGGGTTATCGTGGCTCTCGTGCTAGACGTGAAGGCAGGAATTTGTCACGCCGGGGCCTCCGGGCTGGTGACCTGAGCCAGCTTCTTTCAGTCCTTCTGGGGGATGGCCCCACCAAGAGGATGCTGCTGGGGCCAGTGACAGTGACAGCAGGCTTTGGAGAGGTGACCCCGCTGACCCAGAGGGCAAGTTCCCTAACCAGCCCCAGCAGCCCCGTGTAGCAAGCCGTGCAGGGTGGCAGGCTGGGCCATTGTCACCTGTCATCTCACACGACCCAGCCTCCCCCTGCCTGTGTCCTGCTCCGTGGACCCCCTCTGGCCGGAAAAGACAGCTGGGTTTTCCTTCTAGCGTCTGGGTGGCCTGGAGCCAGCCAGGATAGAGGGCCACACCTCACATTATTCACACTACCATTTCTATTGTTAAAAAAAAAATCACAAGAACAGCAACAAAAGACAAGGCAGCGTGCCAGGAAATGCTATTGTCCTATGACAGCTAGGAAGGCCGAATGGCCCCATTTCTGAGGACTTGGTCTGAGATTGCAGCACTGGCTGCCTCCCTAGGAAACCGGGAGGAAATGCCCCATTTCCCTGCACCACAGGGGGTTCCTTTTTAAAAAATTTAATGAAAAAAATATGTGTGTGTGTGTGTATACATGCACACACACACACACAAATATAAACAAAAACTTTTAAAAGTCTAGAAGAACTTTCCGTGGGAAGCATCCCCCCAATCCCCTCTCCCAGACCTCAGTTAATTCTCCAGGTCTGTTCTGCCACCACTGGGGTTCTGAGTTCTGTGGCTGGCAATCTTCTCAGTCCTAAATAACGTGCTTGGATCCCACTTGATTTCTCAGTGGTGGAGGAGATTGAAAGACGCTCCACTGGGAAAGGTGAGGCCTGACCCACTCACACTGGGCACGGCTCCCTTCCCAATCCAGGGTTTAAGAGTCCTCTTACGACTTTCAGCTCTTCCTTTGGTTTCCTGTGATGCGTTCGGTAAATTATTCGTGTTCCGAGAAGGGTACGGGGCTCTCATCTCCCCTCCCCTCCACGTGAGCAGGGGATGTCACTGCTGCTTTTGCCCAACCCCCCTCCCCCAGCCCATGCCTCCCCTCCTCTGTCCCACACTGTCAATGCTACTGATGTTCAAATTCCAGGTCTACATACCCCGTTTGTGAATTCACTCAAAGCTGAGGCCAGGCTCCATTTGGAGACGGAGGAGTCCACAAAAGAAAAGGAGAGACAGAGTCCCCACCTCAGGGAGCTTACAGTCTGGGGTGGGAGAGTGACAACCAAGGGAGGAGTACTCTGAGGACAGTGCAACAGCAGGAAGCGGGGATCCAGAGTGATGGGAGAGGACTGTAAATTGAGCCATCAAGGAAGGCTTCTCAGAGGAGGTGACATTTAATGCAAGGTCTAATCCACAAGAAGTCAGAAGATGTTCTCCCCACTGGCGTGTCCTGCAACCCACCTCCTGGGATCCCAGAATGAGATGTATCCTAAGAGGAATGACCCCTCCACCTATTATAGGAATGTCTACCTTGACCACCTCTGCTTCATTACCTATGCTGATGGAGAACTCATATCCTTGCAAGGAATCCATTTGCTTTCCAGACATTCTGTTTGAAAGCTGCCCTGGTAAACACCTGCCTCCTTAACTCCTATTCCTTGAGGCCTTCGGGAACCACGTGGACCGAGTCTGCCCCCGGTTTGGGTCCCTACACTGGCAGACAGCTAAGAGCTCTGACGCTTCACCTCACCCAGCCATGCCCCGCCACCTCCCTGAGCACTTGAGAGCGAGTGAGAGGGACCAGAGCTGCTGCCGGCACTACCAGGGTGTTGCCATCCCATGGAGCAACAGGCTACGGGGCCTCCAAGCCCTCTAGACCCCTCCCCAGGTTTGGCCCGTACGATCCGCAGCCAGGTTTCAGACCCAGGCTCCAGAGCCGTGGCCTCCCCCTTGAAGGTGTGTGTGGTTCCCAGCCGGCCCCCAGGGTGCCCCGAAGTAGTGCGTGGATGGTACCTGTCAGAGGCAGAGAGCTTCTGTGAGGGCCAGGGCTGGCTGGAATCCCAGGAGAACTGCTGGGACGCTCCCAGGTGGTCTCTGGTCAAAGAAAGAAAAAAACACAATCGCGCTGAGAATTTGCTAGGGCAGAAGCTCCGAGTGTCACAGAGCAGAACTGGGCCACCTCCCTCCCTAAACCCGGGAAGCAGGGGTCCGCCTTCTGCTCCCATATCCATCTCCTCTCCTGCCTTCCCATGACAACAAAGTTTCTCTCTGCTGGGGACCCTTCTCCATGCAGCTGGGACCAAAAGGAGGTGGCCTTCTGGGTGGGATCCTGTGAAACAGCCCCCATTGCCCCTCTCCTCCTGCGAGGCTGCCAACTCATGCATCTCCACTTCGGTCCCTCATCCTGGAACCCTAGCTGTCAACCGGGCATCACTCCCCAAACGCCCACTGTCATCTGAAACCCCAAAGCCCAGAGGAAGGAGCCCTGGCCGGGGGTCTGTACAGAGACCTGGGTGATTGGGGGTGACTTCCTTCCTGGTTCTACAACTCCACGTCTCATGTGAATTACAGCTGCGGTGTCTGACTGAACACTTCTCTCTCTTCCAATACCCAGCCAGAAATAACGCTAAGATTGCAGCTATATGATCATCCCCCAAACGTTACTCTACCCATCTCACTGCTGTGAGCAGAGACTTCTCATAAAATTATCTAGTGATAGAAATAATACTTTCTCACTATGTACAACGTGATGATGTAGAAAGAAGTGCAAAGAAGAAAAAGTATCATCCGTAATCCCACAGCTCGGAGGCCGTCACTAAACATTTGGGCACCTGTGTGCTGATTTGTTTTCTAGGCCTATGTACATCTTTGGAACAAAACAAAATCATACTGTACGTTCTTTTCACCTATGGACTTCCGTGGGTATCTTTCCAAAACCATTAAAAGGGCCAGAGAGCACAGGGGTTAGGATCTATTAACAGCAGGGAGTCTAGAGCCAGATGTCTGGGTTTGAATCCCAGCTCTGCCTCTCACCACCAGTTTAACCTTGACCAAGCTAATCGTCCCCTTGGTTTCCACCTCTGTAAAATGAGATCGATAATGGCAGCTGTTGTGTTCATGCCAAATGCCCATTTATAAGCTTTTAGCATCAAGTTATTTTTAAAGTTAGTCCAATATATGGATATGACACTATTTAGTCCAAAATTCTCTTACTGAAAATTCAATTGTCTCAAATATTTAAAGCAAACACGAACACAATCTTTCAATGGCTTCTGTGAATTAAGATTCGAGAGAACTGGGGTTTGCCCTCAGTTCCGACTCTTATCTGCTGTGCAGCCCTGGGCAAGTCACGCTACTTCTCTGGTCCTCCGATTCTTCATCTAAAATGAAAGGGTCGGGCTGACTGGTCCTTTAGGCCCCAATACTCTTGCCCTCCAGCTTTGATTGGTGGTCTCAAAACCTTAAGATCTACTGTTTGGGTTTTAGGATCTTATGGCTCTAGGAGTCGGGTGGTAATACAGTCCCTTCATGTCTTAAGGGAGAGAAAAAGGAGGGTGAGCAGAAGGCAAGCAGCAGGGAGGATGTGACCAGGAACAAGAGAGCAGAGGGGTCTTCTAGGAGGGGTGACCAGAGGGCAGCCTCCCTGGAGGAGGAGGGACGCTTGGGCGGTGCTGAGAGCACCAAGACTTGGAGAATCTATATAAAGACCACCAGACCGCTGAGAGGCCGAGGGCAGTGGAAAGCATCCTAGGCCTGGCCGCTCAGGAGCTGAGTGACCTTTGGAAGCCATCTAACCCTGTGTTTTGTTTTTCTCAACTGTACAATGGGGATAAAAATGGTACCTAATTAGGGCTGTAATAGCATGACATGGGTTAGTACATGGAAGGTGCTTTGGGTGACAGGGGCACACAGTAAGTGCTTTATCAGAGTTAAATAAAGCAAACAGACTAGCGAGGCTGGATGTAGAAATGGGGGGGAATTCAGATGAGAAAGAAGCCTTCCTACAAAGTGAGCTGGGCTCCAGCAGAGACCAGACGCGGCCTGCAGCCTCCATCTCCTTCCTAAAGAGGCCTCTCTTCCGTCCGCTGGATCGGCCCCACCTGGAGACCACACTGCTGTCTCCACATCCACAGCGCCCAGCTCAGGCTCTCCCCTTCAACGCAGCCCCCTGGGGCTCAGGGGACCAACCTCCACGGCTTCACCAGCTCCTCCCGGGTCCCACCACCCACATGCAATCAGTTCCCGGGGCCTGGAGGTGCTCCTCCATCACTTTCCTCACCTCCTCTCCACCTCACCCCTAACGTGTCTCCCCACTCAGGGTCAGCGCTCACCTGGAGAACCCCTTGCGCCTCCTTTCCAACATGGCACAGAGAACAAAGTCCAAGCTTTGTCATCCCCACGCCCACCTCTCCGCCAGCGAGGCTCCAGCACAGCAACCTTGTCTGTCTGTCCAGACTGACTCCCACTGACCTCACTCCAGCCCAGGTAACCCACTTGCTGGTCTCGGAACATGTCTTTGCTCTGACTGTTTACACACCCTCACCACCTCCTGCCCCCACCATCCCTGGATGTCAGGATCGTGTTCGTTTGCCAAGTTCCAACTAAAACGCCTCTTCCTCCATGCAGCCTTCCCAGCGGACTGCAGGAGAAGGCTCTGAAATCACAGGGAGATGCTGCCTGCAGTCAGAACCACGCTCTAGTTGCTGGGGCCCGAAGGAAGGCCCCTTGCCCTGTATTCGCTGGCCTGGGTCACTCACAGGCCCTCAGAGGCGGAAATCTCTTCTCCTGTATCGCATCTCTCTATCCAGCCTCCGCCAGGACTCCATCAGGAACAATGCAGATGCCTGAAGGGTTCCGCCCAGCCCACCTCCTGGTCTTAGCCAGCTCTGGTCAGTCCAAAATACAAAGCCACTGTGAGCCTGGGGCAGGCCAGGCGGACATCTGGAGAGAGCCCCCGGGGCTCTGGCTGAGTGACCTCATCGGCAGCAGGAAAAATCACCCCAGATGACCACACCACACACAGGCAGGAAACCATTTCCAGGTCTTTTTTCAATAAAAGACTCCCTAATCTATTTACAGCACACCAGGCTCCCCGATAGCGCCAAAGCAAAACTGAAGTGGCAGCTCGGGGCTCAGGCTACCCTGGATTGAGGGCCCCTTGCATTCTCTGGGCTTCCATCCTGGGGTGCTAGGTCATTCCAGGTGACCACCCAGACTGCTAACAGTCACTGCCATGCAGGCCCCAAAGGCTCTGGGCGGGGGGTGGGGGCCAGTGAGGACAGAGTGGAAGGAGTGAAACCCGTGCTTGGAAAGCCTCTGACCGTCCAACCCAATTCAGGAGAAACACATTGTTTCCTAAAGGCAACTCTAACTCAACTCGAACCTCTTCCGCTGAAACCAGGGGAGACAGATACACACACAAATGAGCTGACTGCTGACCGTGGATCAAATCGGACCAAGGGAGGTTGCTATTCTAGCCATCCATGTGAGAAGCCAGAAATTTCCATTTCCCCATCAGTGGATTACAGGGGCTGCCCATGTAGAATAAAACTTCTAAAGAGAGAGTATAGTTGAAAGGTGGAAAGTGATGTCAATGTGATTTCAGAGCACAGACGCCCCTTCCTTAAAATAAGAATAATTATTATTATAATTATTTCTAAAAAACAGTAAGCAAGGCAGGAGTTATTAACCTTAGAGTCACTTGTAGACTTCGTTTCCCTTTGTTAAAACTACATCCTTCATGCTTTGCAAGGTACGAGCTTGCACTGGGAAAGTCAGTGAGCCCCTGGACCTCATCTGCCTTGGGGGAATCTGTGAGCCTTGTCCCCCACCCTTTTCCCCCTCCCCTTCCCACACTCTGCCCCACCCACCAGTGGACTCCTGGCTCATGATTGGTCAGTTTTCTTGGTTGAGTAGTAGCTCTCTGCTGCCCCCACTGGCTATCAGGTGAAATAACCACAGGTACCAGCCTAGGAGGAACTGGGTTCTTGGGTCCTGATCACGCACACCCCGGATGCCCTTGGCAGGGACAGAGCATGTGGAGACAGAAGGACGCAAAAGCTCCTCGCAAACACTCTTTTGCAGGGAATTCCCTGTCGGTCCCGTGGTTAGGACTCTGCACTTAAACTGCAGAGGGCCCAGGTTCAAGCCCTGGTCAGGGAACTAAGATCCTGCAAGCCATGTGGTGTGGCCAAGAAAACTTTCACAATCGCAAGAAGTGGACATGCCTCCAAAACTAGGACTTTAAAGCACCTCTGTCAAAACTGAAAAAGGAAGCAGGTACAAAATTTTTAAAATGACATCAAAGAACTGAAACACAGGATTAACAAATTCCATGGAAACTGGAGATATGTAGAATACTGTACCTAACTGAATAAAATATAGCCTTGTACATTTAAACAAACAAACGAAAAAACACAACACCCTCTTGGAGGGGCATGAACTGCTCTGCAGGATCGTCTAGGTCTGATCACCAGCGGGAGGGCTTCTGAGCCTGGGCCAGACCCTGAGTCTCAGGCAGCCCAGAAGGGTTGCAACACGGCCACTGGCCCCAGAATCTAGTCTATTTCCTGAGCTTCAGCAAACATGGACCCCAGGCTGGGAGACCTGAGGTCTTCAGCAGGAAATGCTGGCTGGAGTCAAGCCTGGGGGGTGGGGATGGGGGTAAGTAGGTGGCAGCTAACACCCCACCAACTCCCAGCCTTCAGGCAGCACACACGGCCCTGGGGTGCTCCCCTGAGCACTGCGGGAGAGGAGAGCTGGGGACACCAGGACTCCACTGGCACAAGAAAGGCAAGAAGTGGAAAGGAACCTGGACCGGGTGTTTAAAACACCCCTCAAATATTCTGAGGCAGCCTAGAGATGTTCCTAAGAGCTCAGGTGTCACACAGACAGAGGTTCGAATCCCAGCTCCACCCCTTACTACTCGGCCTCGGTTTCCTCACTGTAAAGTGGGGATGACACGACTGCAGCCTCGTGGTCCTGGGATGCACGGTCAGTGGGCACATACAGCTTCCAGCACAGTCTCGGAGACAGAGGAAGCCCTCAAACACATTAAACAACAACACTAATAATATGAATGAAACAAAACCCTCTGCATTCCTTCCTTCCTCTTTCCTCCTCTCTGTTTCCCAACTTCCACCCCACCAGCTGCCTCCCTGCCCCACCCTCCTCTTCCTGCCTTCACAGAACACAGCTCCCAAAGGGAGAGGGAGGGCACGGCTCCCTCTCGGGGGCTGGGGGGAAGAGATGCTAGAAGGTCTTCGTTAGCATGTCTGAGCTGCAGGGGGGTCCCCGCACAGCAGCCCACAGAACCCTTATGCAACCCTGTGATCCAGGCGGGGCAGGGGCCCTGACGCCCGCTCTACAGATGATACAGAGGCTGGTGATGCCAATGGATGAAGCAGCAGCCCCGTCAGTGCCCTGGCCGTTGGATATTGGCCTGAGTCAAGCTTCGGACTGGCTCCAGCTGGCACAAAGGGCCTGCAAGAGTAGGGTGGGGAGCTCCCAGAGAAATTCTAGTAGGGAGGGTGGTCCGCCGGGAACACCCCGAGCCTGTCCTTCAACCCCTTTAGGATCCCCGACATACCAACCTCCTCATAGGGTGCGGGCTCGGTCAAACACACCGGGAACCCCTGAACGTGGGCTGGGGAATGATGAGGGCTGATGCAACACAGGAAAAAGGGGGTCGTGTCACTGAGCCAGCAAGTATGGGCAGCTGACTGCCAGCTCACAGATATTACAAGCCCTGCTGTATGGCTGAGAAAACTGTAGATGGGTCCCCAGAAGGAAATCTTATCACATCAAAGCCTGAACACTCAGGACCCAGACCCTAAGCACAGCTATTAAGCAAAGCTGCAGGTCTGTTTCCCAAACTTGGTCTCTCCTCAGGATCATTCGATCTGAAGCTACAGATTCCCAGACCTTGCGCCCGAAGACTCTGCTTTGGCAGGTCTTGGGTGGAACCCAGAAGTCAGCATTTTAACAAGCAGGCTCAGGGGTTAACCAGATGTAAGAAAAACGGGTAGAGTCCATAGTAAACCATGATGGGAACCAGCCACAGAGGGGGAGGTACCTGGATGAGACAAAAAAACGCCAGGGGAGCGATCAGACACGGGATCAGGCATAGTACGAAGCAAGATGTGTGAGAGCAACGTAGGGGAACTTAAGGAACCCTCCAAAATGTCACGTCTACCCCAATGTTCTAAAAATATCAGGTTCATAACATCCGTCCCCAAGAGCCTCTGCTTTGACTTGCGGCTTTGTTATCTATTTTAGTGTCTGAGGGAGCCTTATGAATTACAGTGACTGTCACAAACCCTTTAGCACAACTGAGTCCTTAGGGTTTTATGCAATCCTGGTCCCAGGTGGTTGGCAGGGACAGAGCTGACAGGTCAGCGCCATCAGGATATTCTCAGCTGGAAATCTTACCAAATCAAAGCCCGGGACACTCACAGCCCTATGTGCTCTCCGCCAACATCATTTAGGTTTTCTGAGCCCTGTGAACAGGCACCAGGCTGGGGAGGGGCTCTGAGAGCTCACAGCGTCATCCCTGCCCTCAGGGAGCTGACGGCTGGGGAGCTGGATGAGGTCATCCTAAGTCAGCTGTAACACCTGCTTTCAAATCCGATCCTCCCAGAGATGTGCTCTAAGGGCTGGGACTGTATCAGATAAACGTATCTCTGTCTCCCTGGTCCCCGGTACAGCAGGCACTCAATAGATGTTTGAGGAATGAATGGAGGCTCAATTCAAAGCACTGTCAGAAGCAAGTCTAGTTACATTGCCAATGGCTGGCTTTAAAGATGAGTGAGTGAGTGAGTGCGCGCGCGCACGTGTGTGTGTGTGTGTGTGTGTGTGCACGTGTGTAGATAAAAAGATAAACAGACAACAGAAAGACACAGAAGGGGCAGGGAGAGCAGACGGGTCACCAAATCCCTTCACATAGTATGAAGCAGACATCAAGCAAGCTGCTCAATCCAAAAAGAGCCCAGAACGTACAGGTGGGTCACAGAAAAACAATTGCAGATGACCAATAAGGAAGAAAAGATGCTGATTCTCACTCAAAATTGGAGAAGTGGGGCTTCCCCGGTGGCGCAGTGGTTGGGAGTCCGCCTGTCGATGCAGGGGACGTGGGTTCGCGCCCCGGTCTGGAAAGATCCCACATGCTGCGGAGCGGCTGGGTCCATGAGCCATGGCCGCTGAGCCTGCGCGTCCAGAGCCTGTGTTCTGCAGCGGGAGCGGCCGCAGCGGTGAGAGGCCCGTGTACCGCAAAAAAAAAAAAAAAAAAAATTGGAGGAGTGCAAATGAAGATGACAAGACACTATTTTTTTCACCCACTGGATCATTTTCTGCTAACCGGCTACTAAAGAAAAAAGGCAAGTCTGCAGAGAAAAATATGTATGAAACAGACCCAGAAATGGGCATAAGACATCAGGAGATCCCAGAAACCCAGGACAAACAACGAGCCTGATTTTCCTTCTGGTCCTTAAGCGGGGGCTTCTGTGAGATGCCCCATATCCTTCTAATAAAGGTCCTTTTTTCATAAGCTACTTTGGGTGGGCTTCTATTCCTATAACAAGGTAGTCCCTGCCCTTGGACAATCTCCCACATGCACTGCCCCGTAATGGTCAACGCCAGCCCCAAGGCCATTAGATCCACATCTGGAATCTCCTTCTGTGACCAGGCTGAATTGTGACTTCTGAAGTAGGACTTCCATAACCTCTCCTGGGAAAAAAATCACACCGCTCAACGGTTCAGAAGCTTCTCTACCCACGAAGTGGTATTTTCCACCCATACGTCACCTTTCTGTTTTGTTTTCTCAGAAACTCAGCATTTATGGACTTCAATCGCTCTGCACTGCTAATCCAGATTTAGAAGACTTTCCAGTAAAAGGCGTGACTTTACATTTTATAAATAATGCTCAAGATCACTGAGAGTGTTGCTTTTCACAAGCCAGAGGAGACTGTCAGAAAGAGCTCTGGTTATTCCGGGAAATAGGAATAGGCAATCATCTCCCTGAGGTGCCGCCGCAAAGGCACTTCCAAGGCCGCTGGATGCCCGGGGAAGGCCGGCCAGCCCCTGAGGCACAAAAGAACCAACACTGCAAAACAGGTATAGAAATGCTGGGCAAAATGAGCTCTCCTCAAACATTAAGAAAGGGCATTCCGGGTAGAGAAGACTACACAAAATGGGGAAGAAATGGGTAGAGCTGAATGAAACAAGATTCCTTAGGAAAGTGCATGAGTAAGTTTAAAAAGAAAAAAAGCAAACAAAGAAAACCCTCTCTGCAAAGAAGCCTGAAAGCCTCATCCAATTAGGGAAATGCTAAAATGCTGGGGGCAGAGGCAGCCTCCTGCAACGTTAGAGCATATGAGCCTCACCTGCAGGCCTGGTTAAACCACAGATTGCAGGGCACACCCCCAGAGGGTCAGATTCAGGAGGGCCAGGGTGGGGCCTGAGACAGCATTTCTAACAAATTCCCAGGTGATACTGACGCTGCTGGTCCAGGGACCCCACTTTGAGAACCACAGACGTAGAGAAAGACAGGACGAAGAGCATTCTCTGCAACAGTTCACCCTGCCTCCAGCGGCTGGAGGTAGGGCTATAAAAAATAATTTTTTTTTTGAAAGGTACAACAATCAAACCAACCCACGAATTACTCCTGACTTGAAAGCATCCACTGCTCACCTCCTTTCCTCTGAACGGGTGTTGTTGGCTGAAAACTGCAGCAAATAGTCAAGTTGGCCCGAGAGATGTGGAGAGAGAAAAGTGAACCCCACGGGGCAGATGCTCTGAGAGAGCAAAGAAGAAATCCGCCGGGACCACAAATGTTTGGGCTGTTATGCACGCCTCTTGAGGATTTCCTCTCCATCCCTAAAGCCCGCTAACTAAGAAGGCTTCGCATTTGCACGCCTGGTAAGAGGAATTCACGCTCTGTGCACGAGAGTTGAGCCAGCTGGGTGGGGACGCGGTGTCCAAAAGCACTGTGTGCTCCCTGGCCCCTTCTGTCCTATTTCCCAAGGCTGTGCCCCTGTTCTGTCCTCTCCGTACCTTTTCTGCAGTGTCTCCCCCATCAGCACATGTTAATTTTACATACCGGCAGCAGAAAGCAAGTGAAGTCTTTATCCGTGGCAGAGAGGAAGAGAAGGGAGGGGGAGGAGGGGATGGGGGTCTCCTTGACTCCCAGCCCAGAACACACCTCCTTCTGTGGCAGAGATCACGTGGCCCGGCATCCCTGGATGCCCCTTTGCGCCATAGAGAAAAGACCGGGGGCCTTTCAGGCTCCAGTTTGTGCATCTCAGCCCCAGAAGGATCCCCAGAACACGAGACCACCTCTCCAGAGGAACCGAGGAGGGTGGGATGTCGTGCTGGGGAAGGCGAAGCAAGAGAGAACCTTGGTGCTCAGCTCCCATCCGCTCCTCTACTTCAGAGAAGCTAATGTTACCTACTTGTACAAGTAATACAGGTCCAAGGGAGAAAACACTGGAAAACGGCAAAGTCAAAAGAGAACATAAAAATCCTCCCTGATCCCACTGCTCAGGGAGAACCCCTGCGTACAAGTTATCTCCCTGCACATCTAAATGCAATGGTGTGTCATGAGAGTGGAGGGCACCCCAGGCAGCAGGAATCAGGGACAGAGGGAGGTGGTGGCCGGGAGCTGGGTCCTGTCTGCATGGCCACAGGGCTCTGTCCTTAGGAAATACAAAGCTTGAAAGGCTTTCCAAAGCGGCGCAACCTTCTCTTTGCAAGATGGGGGCTCAAGACCAGGATTGCTGGGAATGCACCTAGAATCTGGCTTAAACCGGAGATGAACATGACCTCCAGCCAAGTCCTCTCTGGTATGTTCAAGAGAAGCCTCACAAGTACCGGGAAATCAACTGCTTCATGAAGTGTCTCAATTCACACTGCTGTGCACCTGAAACTAACACAACATTGTAAATCAACTCTACTCCAATTAAAAAAAAAAAAAAGGAGTGGGAAATCCACTTAAATGGGGAAGAGAAAACAAGTGTCTCTTTGCTGCAGCTTGTATTAAAGCTTTCCCGCACGCACATCTCTTGGAATTACTGGCGTTCTGGTACCCTGGCAGCTATCCTAAGCCAGAGCTCATACCTCACATTCGCTGATCGGCTGGCGATAGGTTGGCAACGTAACAGGAAGGCGGGCCACCCTTCCTGCTGCTGGTGCTAACTGCCCCGTAGGCCAGGTGTTCTGAGACACAGATGACAGATTGCTCCTGTCCACAGCATTGCGGAGGACAAAACACCGCTTGTTTGTTTTAGCAGTGCCCGAAGAGACCACAATGGCGTGTTACTCTGGGCGTGGGAAATGTATTGGTTTCCTGGGGCTGCCCTAACAAAACACCACGAACTAGGCAGCTTCGACTACGACAGAAATGTATTGTGTCACAGTTCTGGAGGCTGGAAGTCTGAGACCAAGGTGTCAGCAAGATTGCTTCCTTCTGAGAGCTTGTGAGCATCTGCTCTAGGCCTCTTCCCTGGCTTCTGGTGGCCTCGGTCATTCCGTGGCTCATAGTTGGGCTCCCTTTGTGTCTTCACATCGTCTTCCCTCTGTGTGTGTCTGTCTCTGCGTCCAAAACGCTTTTCGTAAGGATCCGACGTATTGGATGAGGGCCCAGCAAGCGCCGGGATCTTAACCTGATCGTCTGCAAAGACCCTATATCCAAGGTCACATTCAAGGGTCCTAGGGGTTAGGACTTAAACTTCCTTTGGTGGGGTGGGGGGGACACAGTTCAAAAGGCTGCAGCTGGCTGGGAACAGTAGGAGGCAGGGATGGAGGTCACGCTAACCTATGGGGTTGATCTGGGGGCCAGAAAGTCTGGACAGAGGAGTCCAGGGATTCCGAAGCAGAGGGTCCGGGTCTGTGGCAGGGCCCAGAGGGGGAGCAAGGAACTGGACCACCAGGGACCAGGGGACAACTAAGCCCCAGCCCTAGTACATGTCCCAGCAGGCAGCCACGCAGAGCACGAGTGCCGTCAGACTGGTTGTTCAAACAGTGAAAAACGTCTGTACCAGTTGGAAAACTGCTTCCGCTCCGACCTCCCTACCCCAAGTATCCCCAGTCCCCGAGACCACCCCACCCCCATTAGATCCCCACAAGGGCCATTAAGGCTGAATGCCTGGGGAGGGGGCGGGGGGCAGAACCCCCCTCCAGCACGTTCTTCGCGCAGTCCATCCCTGTGCTGGACCGCTCGGTAACTTCCTCTGCTCTCACCCACTGCAGGGGCTATTTCTTCTCGGGCTGGGTACACAGGTGCTAATAAGCACAGCCGGCAAGAGGGCAGCGCATCACTCCACAGGAATGTCCAGGAGCCCCGCCGGGTACAAGGCCCAGCCCATGACCTTCCAAGGACAGCAAGACCCTTCAGGGGAGGCTCCCAGAGCCCCGTGCCCAGCCCAGCACCCCGGTGCCGGGGAGCGCACGCAATCAACACTCATCCCGCGCCACTAACTTCTCACCCCATCCTCCTCCCACACCTCTTGGAAGAGCACTGCCTACTCCGGAATCCATCTTGGACTGAAATTACAAAAAGGCTGTTCCTCAGCTCCAAGACCTTCCTCCAACAGTGAAGATCTGATCGCCGGGACGCCACGCCAGCTCTCCGTACGAGGCACGTTCCCCAGCAGTGGTGGGTGAGGAGCACGGCGGTGTGGCAACTCCCTGTTGCACAGGATTTTAGGGCCGGAAGGGACCTGCAGAGGTCTGTTCAGGCAGGAAAGAAAATGGACTGCAACCCACGAGTAAAGTCTCCTTTAACAATCTCATCTCCACCGGGAGGCGTTCTCGAAGCCATTTGCATTGTGTTCGCCCACACCGCCCCTGCAAGGAGCCATCCAAGTGCATAATGAGAGACGGCAACAGAGAAGGCATTGAGCAAACACTTGTGGCTTGATAATCCATTCACGTGGTCCTGGCCCACTCACTCATCAGAATATAACCTATGGATAATTTCCATTTTTGCCAGGAGTTCCACTGACTCCGTGGGACCCAACTCTTTAAACAGCATTGATGGCTCTCTCTGTCCAGACCGCCCTTCCCTGTGGACCCCAACTTCCTGCTGCGGCCACGTGCTCCCACTGCCCCACCCCCACCCCGCACACACACAGGCTTTACAGAAGCCCCCAAACGGCAACGCTTCCTGCACTAATAGGTCGGGTGCACATAAAAGCTCCAGGAATAAGGCAGAGTATGGGATGAGTCTGAAAGTTCTTCCTGAAGTGGACCGGTCAGTCCTTTCTCCCGATTCTTTCATCTCTTGCCTGGTCCCCTTTCATAATCTCTTATTTCCAAGTGCATTTATAAAATAGATTCCTGATTTTATGCCTAATGCTCATTTTCCCCTGCAATACTTGCTGTCAAGCCATGAGGCTATGTCCAAACACAGGTCAAAGCTCAAGGCCCCACAAGCACTGGACATGTAAGATGCTTGCATGAGGCAGACTCGAGTAGAAGAAAAGTCAGGAGTGGTGGCAACCTGCCCAGATCCACCGGTGGCGTTCAGGCAGGAAGGCGGGTCGCACGCGGCCATACCTCACAATTTTTCAAAAGGAGACAAGTATCTGGGTGGGTATGAAAAACGTCCCAATTTTTCAATGTTGGCAACTCATTCAACATCTTTAAGGATGGCGAACACAAAACAAAATCCTTCTGTGGACAGCCTCTGGCCTCCAGACAATCCCCCGTGAGACATCGACTCTACCTGAATCTCTGCAGGACAGCTCACCTGGATCTAGAGGTCCTGACCCTGCCTTGCCCCCCCGCCACCAGAGGCACTACAACTGCCCTAGAAATGCAGTCATCACACACCAGAGTTCAACCCAAGCAAACGTCACTCCTTATGGATACACAGCTCACGATCACCTTGTACTTTTCTTGGCCTGTAATGAATACAGGTCGATCTAATGCCTGGAAAAGATCCTACCACTTTATATGGATGGACTAGCGTGACAGGGCTGGATTAGTCATTGGATACGATCCGATCCCACCACACTCACTAGGCCACTGGGCTCTGCAAAGTGATGATGAGGGCAAGGTGACCCTACACTGGTACGTATGTCCTAAGCAAAGCAGAGGCCAGCTAGGACATTCCGGGATAACGTTCTCCAGAGAAGAGAAATATGAAGGAAGAAAAACTTTACAGCTTTCTTACATCTCCAAGGCCTAGAACTCTTTCACTAGACTCCAAGTTCCTTGAAGGCAAGGATGGTGTTCAGATGTCTAGATGTCAGAGTGCTACAGAGAATGGGAAAATGAAAACAGTAGAAGCCCCAAAGCCTTTGACTTAGTTGCAGCTAGAAACAAAGTTGAAACCAGAGTTCATACGTCTTTTATTTTTTTAATGGCAAAAATACTGAGATTCAAAAAAAAATGTTTTTTGAGCTATTGACTCAAAAGCTGTGAAATGATAAGAACTGCCACTACATCCTGTTATGTAGACAAGAATAAAGGCTAGAGATATCTGCAAGTCTGCTACCCTGACAACACAAGAGTATAAACACAAGCCAGGTGAAGGGCCTTTCTTGGTATTTTATTCTCATTCTATATCCTGTCACTGTAAGATTGAGTTATTTGTCTTCAAGTCGTTTTTCCGCGAGATTCTACTTTAACGACAATGGTTTATGGTTATATAACCATAAACCATTTATTTAACCTTGGGACTATAATGCACGTTTACTTGTTCGAAGAAAATTGTATTTTCTCATTGAATTTCCACAAGAGAAAAACTGGATTTCAAGGGACTCTTCAGTGTCAGAATATTTGATCCACTGACCATGCCATCATCAATCTGGTTGTCTCCTTAGACGTCAAAAATAGGTGGTGACTATCAGAAAACAATTAAAGATATAAAGCAGAAATTTTTACTCGCTCCAAATAGCAGATTCCAATTCAGTAGGTCTGCGGCAGGAGCTGTGTGTCAATATTTTTAAACAAACTCCCCATGTGCTTCAATGCCCCCCAAAGTTTGGGAATCGGGCAGAAGGAATGCCCAACTGAGGCATCAAAGGACTTGTTCTAGAAGGACACCAGGAAAGTCACCAACTCACCCACCTACCTCTATATGCCTGTTTTTATTGTGATATAACTCATATACCATGAAACTCACTCTCTAAAAGCATACATTACAGGGGTTTTTAGTATATTCACAGAGATGTGCAACCACCTACACTATCTAATTTTAGAACATTTTCATCACCTCAAAAGGACACCCCTTACCCGTGAGAAGTCACCCCTTCACCCCACTCCCTGGAACCACAAATCTACTATCTGGGTCTATGGATTTGCCTGTTCTAAGCATTTCATATAAATGGAATCACACAACACATGGCTTTGTGTGTGTGGCTTCTTTCACTTAGCACGATATTTTCAAGGTTCACCCAGGCATGTTGCATGTACCCATTAGTACTTGCTTCCTTTTTATGGCTGAATAACTTCCCATTGCAGGGACAGACCACATTTTGTTTCGGATATTAATTTTGGTGGGGGGGGGGGGGCCACACCAAGCAGCTTGTGGGATCTTAGTTCCCCAACCAGGGATTGAACGCAGGCCCTTGTGGGTAAGAGCGTGGAGTCCTAATCACTGGACCGCCAGGGAATTCCCAGACCACATTTTGTTTATCCACTCATTCGCTGATGGACATTTGGGTTGTTTCTGGCCATGATGAATAATGCTGCTATGAACATTCATGTATAAATTTTTGTGTGGACACGTTTTCAGTTCTCTTGGGTAGATATCTAGGAGTGGAACTGCTGGGTCCTATGCCATACATTCTATTTTATTCCAGATCTGAACCACTTGCTGCTAACTGGTGACCCCACCTAACATCCAATGAGGAAAGTTCTTACACTGTTGACCAATAAGTTGTCTTTTTCAAAGTAACACTAGCAAACAATAAAATTCTGTCTGCTTTGTGTTTTGATTTTTATGGGACTTCAACTTCCTGGCAGCGTGAATGACTCTCTAACCCACCTCGCACCTGCCAAAATTCCAGGAGAATTTAAAACTGCTTAAAAACTGCTGAGAAATGAGAGATGTGTACTGAAGTGTTACCTTAATATTACAGATTAAAATGAATTCTCTGGAAGGGAAAAACGCAACCCCACAGAAACAGATGAATAGTAAGATTTAAGGGCTCACAGCTTCCCATTAAGAAAGAGTCCATGAAAGAAAAATAATACAGCTAAAATAAAAAACATGAACACACATGCACGCACACGCGCGCGCACATGCACACACACACACACACACCTATTTCAATCAACTGAATGTGCCAAATAAAAGCATCGTTTTAGTCTCACATTTGTTCAACACAGATGGACAGATGAAAACACACTGATGTTTTTGGGCGCAGAAGTTTCTCAGGGCAACTTTTATTAACTGAGAATTATCAAGGCTGCTCTCTCAAGTATTCCAATTATTTGTAACAAAGAGAAGCTCAAGGAATGCTTTTAAAAAGGGTTCTACTGGAAAACTTATCCAGAAACTCACATTAGCTCCTGCTGTAATAAAGTTAAATGGGAATCTACTCATTTAAAGAAAAATTAAAACTAGAAATCAAGAAAAGTGCCTATTATTTGGTAAATGAATCCAAAAGCTCAAATCCTGGTTTAATCCTCCACGTTTGGCTCACAAACATAATAAAACATTTATACATATGAATTCTTTGTCAAAAGAGCTTAAAAACAGTTCCCAGCTCTCCTGGGTTTCAGTTGATGCTCTCAGAAGATAGTTGTGTTTCCCTTAAAAATAAAAGTTATCTCGGATTGTTTTTGCTACTAATCCACGAACTCAGTTATCCTTATTGCAAATTAAGTCACTGCCCTCCCCCATGCCCATCCTCCTGTATACTGAGGTACAAAGGAAAAGGTTAGAAGACAGGGGATCCAAGCATAGCTTGGTCTTTGAATGGGCAGGTAACTTTGACTGAGTCCCTTTACCCCATGGGGGACTCCCTTCCTCGTGTGTAAAATGAACGGGTTCTATCTGTTAGGCTGGGGATCATCAAACTTTTTCTTTTAAAGGCCGGAGAGTAAACATTTTTGGTTTTGTGAGCTATATGGACCCTACTCAACTCTGCCATCTTTGGGCAATAGCAGCCTTAGGCAATAAGAAAATAAAAGAGGGGCTTCCCTGGTGGTGCAGTGGTTAAGAGTCCACCTGCCAATGCAGGGGACGTGGGTTCGAGCCCTGGTCCGGGAAGATCCCACATGCTGCGGAGCAACTAAGCCCCTGTGCCACAACTACTGAGCCTGTGCTCTAGAGCCCACGAGCCAGAACTACTGAGGCTGCGCTCTGGAGCCCGCACACCTAGAGCCCGTGCTCTGCAGCAGGAGAAGCCACGGCAATGAGAAGCCCACGCACCGCAACGAAGAGTAGCCCCCGCTCACCACAACGAGACCCGCACAGCAACAAAGACCCAACGCAGCCAAAAATTAAAATAAATATATATTAAAAAAAAAAAGAAAAGAAAAGAGCACGCCTGTGTTCCAATTAAACTCCATTTACAGAAACAGGCTGCAAGCTGAATTTGGCCCAAGGGCTGTAGACTGCCAACTGCTGTGTTCAATGATTTGTAAGGTTCCCCCTAGGATGACTGAGTAAAAGTCATCGGCCACCGAAACCCTGTAAATAATCAAGTCATCAAGGCCTGACAGCGGAGAGAGATGTACAGCCCAGCACACAGTGGGACAGGAGCCTCCAGGCTGGGACAGACATTGGGCTCTTCCTCACATTTCCATCGACTGCCTCCTCCTATTTTGGTGGGTACCTCACCCACGCTCCACTGACCATCGCCTTGGGCTTGGCTGAAGCATCACTCTGTGGGCATGGAATAAGGCTTTCCAAGAGGCTGCTGGGGGTCAGATGCTACACCCCAAAGTGGGGGGAAATGGCTCTCCAAGCAGAGAAGCGTGGCCAGTGGGAAACAGGAGATGAGAAGGAGGGGAGCAGATAAAACACCTCTGCTCTCCCGTGGACTACTCAAAGGCATGACTCCTCTCTGCAAACCTGGTTCCAGAGAAGCGAACACACTTGCTGAGCAACCCGCTGGCTGTCAGTTCACTGTCAAGGCTAGCCAGCATCTTCCTTTGCCTCTCTTCCCCCCTCACCCACCCTCACCATTCTGGGCTTATACCTCCCAAATAAGGTGTTAACACTTAATCCTTGCCTCAGGCTCTGCTTTCTCGGGGAAACAGGACTAAGGCACCCTCTTCAAATGATCCTCTTTCTTTAGAAATGAAAGACAGATAAATGAAACTATCAGATTTAAAGTATATAAAGATTAATCTATGTAAGAGATAAAATACTGACTCATACACTAAGCAAAACTAAGCTTGGCCTTCGTTACTGGCTTGAAATATCCCTTCGAGGTCCAAATAGTAAAAATATATCTTAAATAATATCTAAAAAGCCAGCATCTCTCCAAAAAGAAGACCTGAATATCTCTGACCCTGTTAAGTGATTAAATGTGCATATCTGGGCTTCCAATGATAAATGGAACAAAACAACTTTGTGCTGTTTTCTTGAAATGCAGTTATTTGTTATGCAAATAAGAGGTCCCGCTTAACACTAGCTTAGGTCCCTGAATAGGCTGGCTACTGATAATAGGTCAATAACCAGAAACTAAACACACTCTCATTTTTGGCAATAGAGTCAACTTTGGGTAGAATGGAGCACCGCAGCACAAGCAATTTCCTGATACCAGAACCCTGGGGCCTGAGCTCAGTACCACCCTGCCCGACAAAATGCCCCAGAGAGCCATAAACCGTGAGGAGATAAGGGGAGATGGGTGGGAGGAAGATGCCTCCCAAAGTCTCATGCTCTGATGGCCTTGCTGAGTTTCTACGAAAACAATAGTGTCATTGCATTAACTTACCCAACAAAATTTCCTGTGAGCCATCTGGCCCAACACCATTTATTAAATAATGTGTGCTTTCCCCCAAAGACTTACAATATCCCCTCCCCCACCATAAATCTGACCTGTATTTCAGTCTGTCTTGACAATCTTTTCTCCTTTGCCATTCAGGACATTGCCTGCTCCTGGAAGCCTCACATCTCTGACGATTCTGTCCGAGCCCCCTCTGCCCCGCCCTTAAGCGTGGTTCTGCAGGGCTCTCTTTCCCCTGGAGGCTTGCCCTGGGTGACCTCCTGCACGCTCCTGATTTCAGTTCTCTGCTGATGAAATGCAAGTTCTGGGCCGCTACCTGGGCTTGTGCAGGTCGGTCCCTGAACAACGGAGTCAGACCAAGGGACAAGTGGGGGTGTAACCCAGCCTGCTCTCTGCCCACCATGCCGTGCACCCACACAGCTCCCCAGCGCCTCATCTTTAGCCCAGATGACGACCCCTGAGTCACAGACCCATCCGTCCAACATACACTGCCCATCTCTCCCTGAATGTTCCCCAAGGAACGGTATGCTCAACGTGGAATCATCTTCTTTCTTCCAAAGCCGTTCCTCCCAAGTTCCCTGTTCTCACTGAACAGCTCCGGCACACAAGGCAGAAAAGGAATCTGTGCGTTCTTCTTTCCTGGACCTGCCACACCCCGTCTGACAGATCGTATCTCCTCCTCTCCGGCCACACTACAGACACGGAGCTGACCTCATTACTTCTCTTCTCATCGAGCCTGTCAGGTTCCTGCTCACCATCCTATAACCCATCACTCTGCTGCACGAGCAATATCGCCGCAATATTCTGAGGATGTCAAGCCAGCGCTTCCATCGCTTTCCACGCCCACAGGGCAAAGCCCCAACTCTTCACGGTGCCCCATTGGGGTCTTTAGTGGATCAGACCCCCAAGTCCCCCCCTCTCTGTTCCTCACCCACGCCAGCCACATCAGCCTTCCCCCTGCTGCCTCCCCTCTGCTCGTGCTGCCACTGCAGCTGAAAACGCCCAAGGCAAGGACCCCGCATCCCTGCTCTCAAAGACCTGTCTGACACCCAGATAAAGCTGGCGACCCCCTTCCTTGGGCCTGCAGGTTTCCACGTTAACACCCGAAACACTCATTGGTTTCCGTGTTTCTGACTCCGTCACACCTGCAGTCGTTGAAGGCGGAGATGGCCTCCGGTTTGATTTCGTACCCCACAGCCCAGCACAGCAGCCCTGTAACAATCCCCATGCAGAAAATCCTAAACGGATTTGAAAATAAGCAGATTAGCCAGAGCAAGGCAATACAAATGTAAATTGGGCTTTCAACTCCTTACATATGTACATGGTGTAAAAACGGGGACAGCACGTCTATGGTACCCCAGCGCCCTCTGCAAAAGCAGCGATTAGGGATTAAGGGAGACCAGGAGAGCTTGGAAGCAAGGTGGACAGACAGAAAGAAGAAGAAAGAAACAGCTCACGGTGCCTGCGAGAAGGGGGTCTGCTTCCTGGACAGTGGCGAGCGATTCTGGCCAGAGTCCCAGGGCAGCAGAGATCCAAGAGTTGGGGCGGAAAGGTGGGTGCAGCTGGCCCGGCTGTGAGGAGACACATGCTTCCAGGAGTCAGGGGTCAGATAAACGTGGGTGTGAGAAGAGCGAGAGGCTGCTCTGATAAGCACCTTCCCGCAGAAAGGCAGTCAGATTAAAAAATTTACAAAGCAGTCCAGCAGCCAAACAAAATGGGGCTAAGATTCCAGAGGAGAATCAGAAAGATATCTGGTCTTCCTAGTGCCTTAAAACTAAAAAGCAAAATCTTTAACGTGATGTTCAGGGTCTGCATGATCCCTCCAAACATGACCGATATTGTTGTCATGCTTCTCATCTCAGCTGAAGGGAACCTCCTCCTCCAGGAAGTCTCCCCTGACCTCCCAGGGTCTCTCTGGGACATGCTCTCAAAACACTATGGACTCCTCCTTCACAGCCCTGCTCTCGACTGCAATCAAATATGGACTCATTTAAAATCTGCTTCTGGGAATTCCCTGATGGTCCAGTGGTTTGGACTTGGCGCTTTCACTGTCAGGGCCCAGGTTTGATTCCTGGTCAGGGAACTAAGATCCTGCAAGCTGGATCAAAAGTTTAAAATATGGCCAAAAACATAAAAGTACAGCCAAAACTAAAAATAAAAAATAAAATAAAATAAAATCTGCTTCCATTAGTAGAAGCTAAGTACTTTGAGGGCTGAGGCTGCTTCTTTTTTATTATTATATTCTCAGCATCCAACACTCTGCCTGGAACATACGTGAGGCCCAACACATGTTTGTTGACTGAACAATTCAATCAACCAGATGAAGAATGAATTAAACAACGAATGAATAAAACTGGCATGTGTCTAGTGCCCTGTAGGATATTTATCAGCATCCCTGGCCTCTACTCACTAGATGCCAGTATATTCCCCAGTTGGAACAATCAAAATTCTTTGCAGACTTGCCCCCTGGTGAGCAAAATTGTCCCTATTGAGAACCACTGTTATACTGGATTGTTGAGTAGGCTAAGTAAAATTATTTATGGGTAATTTAGTGCATTTCGACATATAATATATACACAGTAAATGTAATTGTTTGATTATTGATTTAAAAAAAAAGCTGGCATGTGTCTAGAATGCAAGACCAAGGAGCCAGGAATACAGCAACCAATATGGCCCATGGGCCAACACATGCATGTCATCATACAGCTTGGGAACTCCTTAACTAAGATCGACTTTTACATTTTTTTTTTTTGTTTTTTGCAGTACACGGGCCTCTCACTGTTGTGGCCTCTCCCGTTGCGGAGCACAGGCTCCGGATGCGCAGGCTCAGCGGCCATGGCGCATGGGCCCAGCCACTCCGCGGCATGTGGGATCTTCCCGGACCAGGGCACGAACCCGTGTCCCCTGCATCGGCAGGCGGACTCTCAACCACTGCGCCACCAGGGAAGCCCGACTTTTACATTTTTAAATGGCTGAAAAAAGAACCCTATTCTTTGACATGCAAGTTATTGGAAATTCACACTGCCTGGTAACATAAAATGGGATTTAACTATCCCCTTACTAAAGAGAGGGCTAGTTAAGTGAATGAGAGCATATACTAGCAACGGACTGTTCGTTACACGGCTATTTTTAAAAAATCAGTTAGATTTTAGAAAGCTACTTTTACTCTTCTGCCCCTTTGCAACAGAGTGGCTAATTCAGGACAAGAATGGAGCCCAATTCTTGATGATCTCAGGATCACTTGGTCCAACTTCCGCATTTTACAGATGGGGCACTGCCCATAAACACACTCACCTCCGAAACTTCAAAGTCTGATAACAGTACAAAGCTGCTCTGTGCTTATTATGAGGAAGCTTCTGATTAGAATGGTCAGAAATAGTTCTGCTTCCCTTTTCCTAGAAACCCCTGGTTACCTCTTCAACTAGAACACCCCTCCTTGAGCGGAAGGCCAGATTGCCAGGCAATATAAACAAACCAGACGCCCCAAGTGGCAGCTGTCAGCTGCCTTCTCTGTTGCTTCCTCTAGACAGCAGCTGGCTCTCCTGTCACCAGTTCCCCACCCCGCTCCCGCCAAGTGCAGGTTCATAAACAGAGACCATATCAATGGTGCTGTCGGGAGGCAGGAGGTAGCCGTAAGTCAAGTAGGCACAGGTGGGGGAAGTGAGGTGCCGAAATCCTACCCGAATCCACGTTCTGCCTTGGCACACACATCTGTGATTCCCACCAAATCTCACTTTCTGTGTTTCCATCCTCTCTGTTCTCTGGTGGCAGTTTCCCTGGGGTCAAGAGACAGAGCTGATGGCTGGCTTTGCTCTGCCCTGCCCGAGACCACAGCCTGTACACTGCTCTGTCCACCTTGTTATAGATGCCGCCACTCCTCCTTGTACGACCCTGCTCCAGCCTTCCTGCAGGTCATCCTACAGCCTACGTGCTAGGATCCTGGAGTGGTTGTGAAGGCTCAGGAGGCCTACAATAATCGGAGGCAAAGAGATGTGGTCCTGACCCAACTCAGAAATGCACAGGGAACCTCTAATTACCGGTTAGAATAAATAATCCATAACTAGCCCCAGAATTTCCCAGAAAACATCCTAAGAAACTCCAGCCAGTGAGATACTTCAGGGAAGAGAGAGCGATGTTGTGATGTAATTAGGGAAACCCCACTCTCATAACCCTTGTTTGGGTATCAGTCAGCGCATTCCAAGTTCCAAGAAATCATGCAGTAGCGTAACCTGTTTGATTTGATTTAAACCAGCTGTGGACCGCAGACCCTCTGGCGATCTCAGTTTGGAAAACACAGCCCCAGACCATGAGGCTGGGTTCCACAAAGATGCCGGGTGGTTGTGAGGTTCCAAGGATGACCCCAACTTTGAAGGGCAGCTTTCCCCACCCAGGCTCAGCCCCCTGCCACCCAGCCCTGTGAAGAAGGCAAGATTCCCCTGCAGCTTCTGAGGTAGATTTTGGGAAGAAAAGTCTAAAGCCCAGGAGGTGAAGGAGGGAGGAGAGAACCACCCCTCCAGACAGACAGGACCCCGGGGCTGGCGCAGGACGCTGCCCAGAGCGGGACTCACCATTGGTGGCCGTGTTGACATAGTAGCGCCGGCCCTGAGGGGACAAGTAGCTCTGCCAGCCCGGTGGAAGGACAACGGTCTGGCTTTCCTCTCCCGGTGGAGGGGGGACCATTCCAGGCTTCTGTGGAGGAAGACAGAGAAGGTCACACACATGTGGCATTTTTGCAACTGTCTTTCAACCAGGAAGTCAGAGGCAGATGAAGTCTCCCTGCAATGGCTCGACACTGGCGGGGGCGTGTGGCCCACGGGCCTCCCTGGGGGAGGTTACGGGCTGCAGGTGTAATGTCCGGGATTGCCTGAGCGTGAGGTGTGAGCAGCCCTTGATTTTCAGAACCACCGCAGAAGGGACAGCACCCCCCAGAGGACGGGGGAGATGCCCGTCAGTTAACACAAGAGCTGGGCTTTCTCCTCCTGGGCCCCCAGAAAACCACTCACAGCGTCGCTGCACCTGCCTGGAGGAGGCGGGTCACTCTCCAGCTCCCACTGTGGAATCTGAAAATCCTCAGGACCACCAAATACAGCAGCAGACAAGGCCCAGGGCCTGCTGTGGGAACTGACCAGGAGTAATTAATGCAAGTCTCAGCAGAGCGAGATGTTCAACCTTCCATAATAAAGCCAGGAATCAATGACGATCTAGGTGGGGTTTTTCTAGTCAAGTGTCCAAATCACTCTCGCAAAGAGAGCTGGGAATCTGAGTCGAAACAGACTTCCTTTCTATCGTACGCACTGATGTGCGGTTTAATTCTTTAAACTATGCACGGCAGTACTTTGAAAAAAAAAATCAGAGAAAAAGCATAGAACAGAAAAACAAGATGCAGACACAAAGGCTAAAACAGAGGCGATCTGTGGTGGTGGGATTCTGGGGAATTTTTATTCTTTTCTTTCTGCTTCTCTCTCTCATCTAAATTTTCTTCAATAAACACAAAAGCAAAAGTTGTTAGCTAAAGAACATTGAAAAATAAGAAGGTCCAAGTTAGCCCGTCATACAATTGCTGTTCCTTGTGAAGAAAGTACATTGACTAAAATCAGAATTCCAGCCACACGAGGAGAGGTGCTGTGAATTTCTCAACAAAGCTGGACCCTGTTCAGACATATTAAACCGCGTCAGCTCCTAAGTGCCCTCAGCATCCCCCAGCCATGCCCACGGAGGCAGGTTCTGATCACTGATGACCACCGCTTAGGAAGATAAGAGATTGAAAGTGAGCAGTAGAGACACACAGCTCCCAGACTCCTCTCAGCTTTTCTGAAGCTGCAAAGCCACGTGCTTCTGCTTCCTGCGGTGCCCTGCACACCCTCAGTGGGATGGGATCAATCCTAGCTTCTCCTGGGACTTCGAGTAAACACAGTCACCCCATGGCCCTCTGAGTAACGGCGGTGTATGTTTCATTATGAATTTTCACAATTTAACTAAAAGCTTTCCCCCACGCCCCGATCGCTTCTGTCTCCCACACCTGTTAGCTTACGGCTCCTCTCTGATTCCGTGCGCTGGCTTCTAAAAGAACTACCAGGGGCCAGAGAGCAGCCAGGAGGCCTCCTCACCAGCAGAGCATGTCCACTGAGCCCAGGCACACCGCTGTGCACGTTTACCTAGGCGTCCAGACACTGCTCCGGCCTCTTCCAGATTGGAAGGCGGTCGAAACACACGCAAGCCCTGTGATGAGTACAGTGTCTGTGTGGATAACATATCCCACAGGCAGGAGACAGACATTTTGGCTGAGTGGAGTTGGGAGTAAAATACGAGTGGGGAGCTCAGGAGGTTGGCTGAAGAGAGGAACATTCTATCAATAGAACCAGGTTGCTTCTGCTTGAGTTCAGGTAACTTAGAGCATCCAAGAAGGGAAGGCCAGATTACAGCTTGTCTAAATAACCTGGTAAGAAATGAGACATTGTTAAGAGGTATTAACCAAGGCTCAGAGACGGACGTGGCCAGAAATAGGTTGCAGAGGAGAGAGGGACCCAGAAGCACCGTGAAAACCAGCCCGCCTCAGGCTCACTCAATCCTGACACGGCCCCTGAGCTGCCACGTGACCTGGGGAAGTGACTCAACCAGCTGTGTCTATTGCCACATCTGTGAAACATCAGCCCAGTTGTGGCAGATGCCGTGGAGATTAATAACAAACTGGCCACCTAGGACAGTGCCTGTCACCAGTTGTGCCCAATGGGCGTTCCCAGCAGAATGGGGGGGCCGTTCAAGGCGGAGCAAGACCAGGCTTCACACAGCCTCTGCCCCCCATAACGTGAAGTTCAGGGTCACACACCCGGCCTCCGCCCCACCCGCCCCATCACTGCGGCTGAAATGTCCCCGTTAACAGTCCCTCCTCTGAGGTTTCTGTTTCCAGGACTCCTCAGCTTAGAAGGCAAACACAGACCCTGCAGGGGAGGCCACTGGGTCACGATGCCGACTCACATACTCTGGTGAAAAGACCTCTCCTTAGCTGGGCTGGTGGAGAGCGTGGACCGAACCTTCCGCCCCTCTGGGTCCCCCTTGTGAAATAGCACCAGTGACATCTGTCCTGTCTCCACAGCTGCATGGTGCTCTTCTCTTTAGAATGACTGGTTAACCTGCCTAACTCTGTAGGGTCAGAAGAAGCCCGGGTTTCCGTCTGAGGACACTGATGGCCAGGTAGGGGCCACGATGACTCTGAGGTCTCCCCCGTCCGGGAAACGCAGGACCCTTTGGAAGGTACCTGGGGGAGGCATCCCTGATGCTGAGCCCAGAAGGGCCAAGAGGTGCTGAAAGAGGGGAGGGGGGCACCCGGGCCAACTCAGCCAATTTCCTAATTTGGCCAACATGGCAAAGAGGTCTCCACATCCCCTCCAGCATGGCCACAGGGCCCCGCTCTGCCCACCATCTGACTGTGTTCTGCCTCCGCCCTGCCCCCCAGGCAGCCACAGTCCCCTTGTTTTCTCCCCTCTTCCAGAAAGAAGTTCCTCCGGTTGGCTGGCCTGTAGTAAGTCAGGAGTCAAAGACACGTGGACAGGGACTTCCCTGGTGGTCCAGTGGTTAAGACTCCGCGCTCCCAATGCAGGGGGCCCGGGTTCAATCCCTGGTCAGGGAACTAGATCCCACATGCATGACACAACTAAGAGCCCACGTGAGGCAATGAAGATCCCACATGCCGCATCTAAGACCCAGAGCAGCTAACTAAATAAATAAATATTAAAAAAAAATAAAGACGTGCAGACAGCTGGCTACATCCCCAAGAGAACTGAAAACAACACTCCAACACAGAATTGGTACCCACATGTTCACAGCAGCATTTCTACAATTACCGACAGGTAGAAAAAACCCAAGTGTCCGTCAACTGATGAACGGACCAACGAAATGTGGTGTGTCCATAAAAAGGAATATTCAGCCATGCAAAGGAATGAAGTACTGATACACACTACAACACAGATGAACCCTGAAATCATGCTGCATGAGGTAAGCTGGACACAAAACCCCACATATCGTACAATCTCACTGATGGGAAATATCCAGGACAGAAAAGTCCGTAGAGACGGAAAGCAGATTCGTGGTTGCCAGGGGCTGGAGGGAGGGGGAAATGAGGACAGGGATTCCTTTCTGGGGTGATGAGAATGTTCTGGAACTAGACAGTGGTGATGGTTGCACAAAACTGCGAAGGTATAAATGTCACTGACGGTAAATTTTATGTTAGGTGTATTTTAACACACACACACACACACACACACACACACACACACACACACACACAGTTGGCCTTCCCACCTGCAGGCCCTCATCTAAGAGGCCCAAACCACCACCATTACCTCATTCCTCGTGGTCATGGAGGGGCAGGCCTCCTGGGAGAGCTGCCCCACAGCCAACAAGAGGATTCAGCGTGAGTAACTACCCAGTAATTAAGGTCTCTGCCAAACCTATTCTTCTAATTAGTTTCCTTCCAACTTAAATCCTTCCCTTGCCTTCCCTAGTCCTGTGGCTTCTCCCCATTTCAGCAGCTCTTTCCCATGGGAATAGGAACTAGAAGCAGGGGTGAGGGGTGAGGTTGGGGGCTCCACCTACAATGAACATGAGCTGAAGGAGTGTGAATCGGGGGAGATGAAGCCAGTTTCTTCCAACTAAGAAATTCTTAACCTCATGCACAGGACTGCTTTGTGGGAATGAGAAAACGCTGCCTCTTCCCCAGATGGGCCAGACCCCTGAGTGCAAGGCTGGGTTTCAGCTGTCCCTGACTCCCCCCGCCCCCCCGCCAATCTGGGTCCCCTTGTTGAGTAAACAACCTCTTCAACTGTATATGACAGCCCATCCTCTGAGAATCTAAAGAAAACTATGGCTCTTCTGCCCCCAAAATGGAGGCACGTGTGCACCTACTCACTCACCCTATCTCCTACGGAACATCAAGAATTTCTAGACCACTTCAGCACCCTAGTCTAGAAGGTCCTCAAGAAACATCTGAGCTCAGATCCCATTTGCGCTCATTGATAATGACTTTCACCAAATGTTTACAGTGCACCAAGGACTGGGCCAGGTGCTTCACAAACTCATCTCTAATCATTACCACAAGCCTGCCACAGAGATGCCATTTTTTTCTCATTTTAAAAGGAAGAATCTGAGACTCACAGAGTTTAATATCTCACCCAACACTGCACAGTTAATTAATTGGTGAAACCAGTTAAAAATATTAGCTTTGTTTCTACCCAGTCACCCAAATCCTAGTTACCCTCAGCTCATCTCTCCCCAGCTGTCTGTGATCAGCCCTGTATCTTCACCTGGACCACCTGACATCCCAGCACCCGGGCAAGGAGGATGGCAACTCAGGCCTGCTTCTCCTGCCTGTCTCACGTTCTCCAAACGAGCATATGCCTTCCCAGGAGACGTGCAGAAATATCACCACCCACGTCCAACCAGTCACGTTCCCCGTCTGTGGGCTGACTTCCTTGTCTCCCTACATAGAACAACACAACCAAAGAAATTTTCCTCTTAATGATGGCTACTGATCCCCTCCTCGGAGGGGGAAAATAAGAGCAGACAAAGGGAAGTCACCTGGAGATTAAACACAAATCCCCCTACAGTGGTGTTTCTCAAAGTGTGGTCCCTGGGACACCCCGTCCGTCACCAGCGATGTGGGTTAAAGAGCAGATTCCGGGGCTCTGACTCCACAATCAACCTTGAGCCTAGAAAGCTGCTTTTTAACATGTACCCTTAAATCTCATGCTCAATGAACTCAGAAGTGATGGTCTGCAGCTTTCTTTAGAAGGAGGGATGGAGAGAAAACATCACTTCTGAGATCAAAACTGGGAACAGAAAATTAATAATTTATAAAAAGACAGTGTTTGGCTGCCTTACTTATAAAGAAGACACTCCTGTCCCGTAGCCCAGACCCTTCAGATAGACTATTCTAAGAGACCTTATCTTGCCTCTGCAGCCTCCAGGCAGTACGAATCCCACACTCAGACGCCCCCCAGTTTCTTCAAGTTCAACCCAGGACTCCTTGCCCCTTAGGAGACTTCCGGAAGCACCTGGTTCTTACCTTTCGCAGGTGTGAGCAAACGGTACTTGCCGGTGGTAATGGGGGGCCGTCAGACACTTGATTTTGCAGCCGGATCGGACGGTTTTAAGGTCCCCCCATTCCGCGTCTTCTCACACCCCAAACCCAGAAGCAATAGGAGCGCTAAAGAAAGGCATTTCCACGGCCCTCACAGCCCCCCTCCCCCACACCCAGATCTATATATAACAGCGCTGAAGTTGTCAGCCTAACGAGCCACTTTCTGACAGACCCGTTGCCATGGCAATGACTGCTAATGAGTCCGGTGCCGTGACTGGCAGCGCCTGAAGGCATCTCCATAAAGAACTCGCCAGCAAGTGCTCCCTTCCCAACGGCACAGCCAGCTGGGACACCGGGGAGCAGCCAGGGCGTGGCCAGGTGTGCCTGGGAGCCATCAGCCCCCGGGAACCAGTTTGTTACAGGTGCGCGCTGAGCAGTCTCCGACCCGGAGGCCAGAAGCGGCTTCCACTGTCACTCAGTATGGGTCAACCAATTAGGGACAGGGTTGCAAGGGAGCCACCAAGAAGCCCAAGACCTGGGGCTTCCCTGGTGGCGAAGTGGTTAAGAATCCGACTGCCAATGCAGGGGACACGGGTTCGAGCCCTGGTCCGGGAAGATCCCACATGCCGCGGAGCAACTAAACCCGTGCGCCACAACTACTGAGCCTGCGCTCTAGAGCCCGCGAGCCACAACTACTGAAGCCCGTGTGCCACAGCTACTGAGACCACCTGCCACAACTACTGAAGCCCGCACACCTAGAGCCCGTGCTTCACAACAAGAGAAGCCACCACAATGAGAAGCCCGTGTACCTCAACAAAGGGTAGCCCCAGCTCGCCTCAACTAGAGATAAGCCTAAAATGAAGACTCAACGCAGCCAAAAATAAATAAACTTAAGACAAACAAAGAAACAAAAGACCAAAAAAAAAAGAAGCCCAAGACCCAGCGGGGCTGGAGACTGGAGAGTCACGTCCACCCTACACCTTTCTGCGGACACCTGTTCAGGGTGGAGAGATTCCCAGACAGAGCTGGGAAGAGCTACCCAAGGAAAGATCATCTCTGGCTACAGGGTAAGAGAGAAGGCATGAAGCCGGGCCCCACTTCCCACACCGATGCCGCCAGCCTCAGGGTCTGTGTCCACAAGAATACTGAGCACTTCTCCTCTGTCTCACAGGTGAAAGTATTGTTCTCTGTGGCTCTGGCAGCCTTTCTATCCATGGAGAGTGACTGAGAGAAAATAGCTGGGGAGGAAGGAGGGGACCCATGACAACAGCACAGTGCATTCTGGGAAATGTAGTCCTCCCAAGTAGTTTCATAGGCTGGTAGGAAGAGGATGGGCATTGACAGCATCTTCATGTTCTTCTAGGGGTGAGAGATTTGGAGACCCAGCCACAAGGCAGAGGAAGAGGAGGGGGAGGAGGAGGGGCCACACAACAGAGAAGCAGCGTGTAAGATTCAGGAAGGCAAGGCCATGTCCATCTTGTTCTTAGTCTCAGCTCAGTACCCAGAATACTGGATGGATGGATGCATGGATGGAAACTGGGAATTGTAATAGAAACTGGGCTTCAAACAGATTTGAGAGGCTATTTCCCCAAACAAGTAAACAGAGAATGGCTGTCCAAGCAATGCATGTGCCCCACCTGTGAACAAATCCCAGCTCTTCATGGACTGACTGAACGGACTGTTCAACTTTGAGTACAGGGAGGTGGGGGACACAAGATAATACAGTGTTTCTTGAAGTGCAGAAATTAAATTGAGGAACAGCATCCAGACGCCTCAGGAGCAGCACAAACGTCTACTCATGAGCTCATCTGGTCTCCAGAAGAAAAATTCCAGAAAACCATTTAGCAACCTCAAAAGAGGACAGGAAGATACAGCATCTATTATACAAACGCCAAAGTCATAAGGAGAGAACGAACTAATGGAAAAAAGGCAAGCTGGTTTAAAAAAATGATATAAAAAAAGGACAGGATGTGCTCAAAACTGTAGGGAAATTTAAAAGGTAGTGATAAAAGGAATATCCACATTGGTTGCAATAGAATATAAAATCAGTATTGTAGCAAGAAAAAAAAAGTCAGTTATGTACAAAACAAACTGAAGAATTTTTTTCCCAGAATGCAAAGGAAATGGGAAAACATGAAAACGGAATCGACAGAAGAGATGCT
Organism: Aethalodelphis obliquidens; assembly: GCF_003676395.1. Lineage (NCBI taxonomy): Eukaryota > Metazoa > Chordata > Mammalia > Artiodactyla > Delphinidae > Aethalodelphis > Aethalodelphis obliquidens. Next base: position 12,568,798 of record NW_020837982.1, read on the forward strand.
AGGTGTTCCTGAAGAAGAAACTAGAACAAAAGCCGTAGCAGAAAAGAAACTATAAACATAGGTTGATTGGGGGGGGGCCCAGGGAAGAAAACTTCCCTCAGCTCGAAGAGACACAAAGGAAGGTCCCGCACTGCTCCAGGCAAAATGGGTTTTAAAAGCCCAACAACAAGCTGACACCCTCTAACAATACATTTACACAGCAAAGAAAGGATAAAGTCCTACAACCCTTTAAGTGGGAGGAGGGTGTCTCTGATAAAGGAGCATAAATGAAGCTGCTCTTGGCTCTTCTGTGACCACATTTCCAAAGACACCCCTGGACCGCTAGGCAGAAAATGCTAAGCCCATTCTATGTGGCCACAGCTGTCTTTCATGAGTGAAATCGATCGAAATATACTGCTCTACAGACAAGGGTTCAGGATATTTACCAATCAAGTGCTTGAAAGATGTACTCCAACTGCCTGAAAGATTAAAACAATTACAGGTGAAGAATGAAGGCCTGGAGGTAAAAAGGACCAGGGCTGAACACTGAAAGCAGCTTATAAAAAATGTGTAAATAATCATCGTAAACCTAGTTACAGAACATGTGTAAGGATGACTATTCTCAATACATAGTGTAAAAAAAAAAAAAAAAAAAACCCAGATCAAAAATTCCAGAAAATACTAGAAAAGATCAGGAGGTAGGAGAAAAAAATTGTGGACACCGAGAGAAAGGAAGCAGAATCCCACTCTCCCTTCCCATCCTGATAAAGAAAGTCCCCTTCTTCCTCTCCTCCCTCCTGCCAAGACTTTCAGGTACCTGCGCAATTCGCTACCATCCTCTGGCATCTGGTATTTGCCCTCCTCTATTTTCTAGAGAAGGACGGGTTTCCAGCCAGAGGGACCACGGCAGAAGGGAAGGGTCCCTGGAGACCACAAACCTTCTTCCACAGGGAGCCCTGAGCCCTGAAATCCATGAAGGCGGACAGGGTGGGCCCAAAGCACTTTGCTGGATGAGGGAAAGCTCAGGAACCCAGGGCTTCTAGAAGATCTCATTTGTTCCTCTGTTTGCCTTTGGAAGCCCTCAAAGCCAGAGCCGGGCTCAGCACTCAGAGAAGACTGTCACTGCTGCCCAGCCTGAGTCTGAGCTTTTCTGCTTCCCTTGATCCACTCTGGTTGGACCCCGTGTGAAAGGGGGTCAAACCATGAGGCTCACCTCTAGCTTTTACCAGTCAGGAGCCACAGAGCCGCAGGATGTCTTTCTCCCTTCCACTTCTCTACGTGCAGAGTTTCTCAGTAAATGTGACCGACTCGTCAGAGGTTTTGCCAGAACCCTCCGTGAGTATACTCACACCCCTCTTACTGAAATCACCTGGTTGGCAGGGCTGCTTCTCTGAGTCCATTTTATTTTATTTTATTGCACCACTTTTTTTTAAAAATAATTTTTTACTGAAGTATAGTTGATTTACAATGTTGTGTCTTTGAGTCCATTTTAAAGGAAATTTCCGAACCAGGCTCTAATCACTTAAATGCAAAAGCCCCCAGGACTCTTCTAAACCTGATACCCAAGTGTCCTCAGGCCTCATTGCTCAGAGTAGGTAGATGAATGGATGGATGGATGGATGGATGGATGGATGGATGGATGGATGGATGGGGTAACTTTCACATCCCTCTGGCTGGACTCCCCCGCTTGATCACGCCAGACCTGTACCTACCCCATCCCCGAGAAGCTCCCAGGGTGATATCTACCAGTGGCCAGAGGGTGACGCACCTGGACTCGCCAGCCCCGTTCTCCATGGGCGTCTGCCTTGCTTCTCCTTGCCTGTAGCAGCGACCTTTCGCAATCCCCCCACTGGCTCCAGCACTGTCCTCCATCCATGACGCTGCTAGAGGAAGCCTGGCTGCCACTGGTATCCACTCCGAGAGGTGGACATCAGTGCCATGGGGGTTTTCTCCCGGCACCTACAAAGCCGTCAGCCCTGGGCCTGGAGGCTGAACTGCTTTGAGCACTGCAGGCGTGTCTGGCTCCTGAAGAGTCAGCGAGAGTCCTGGCCACTCTGAATATCCATCAGCAAGCCCCCCAGTGCCTCCCTGGGGGCCAGTCAACTCACTGGGCATGTTTCTTAGGACTGAACAGGCAGAGGACACAGAACAATAAACTCTGTATTTTCTGACCGTGAAAAGGAAGGGAGTGATCTGGTGAACCAGGAATTTTGATTAACACAATTACAATGTAGCCCATGCAGGGATACAGGAAGTCAACCCTAGCAGGAAAACTTGCTCAACTGGAAACCACGGGGTCTCCAGCGGGGCAAGGATGGAAGAAAAGCTTTGCAAGTGATACTGCGAATGACAAGAAAGCGTTGGATGAATGAACCCTCCTGGTTCAGAGGCCACTTCATGGCCTTGAAGTGTCTGGGGGCCAAGCAGTAGAGGGTGGAAAGTGGTTTCTACGTGGGCCCGGCACGCATTCCTGCATGGGCCCCACTTCACGAACCCTGGAGGAAAGAGATTTTGTTATTGTTGCACCGTCATACAGATATAAGACAGAAGGGCCAATTAACAGGGTTTAAGAGGAGACAATGCAAGGAACGAGGAACTCTGGATGGCGGGTACTTTTCCTGGTGACACCATCCAGCACGACAGGGATCTGAGAGGTGCGCTCTCTTCAGCAACTCCCGGGAGAATCTCCACATTGACCAAACAGCATAAACATGCCACTGAATATCACAGTCACTCTTGCTGTTTATGAGGTTGGGAGCAGGTACTCAGAGGCCTCATGGCCGTGTTGAGGGCCACGGGGGGAAAGGGGTTCCCGTGGATGTTCCTGAAATACAGAGAACAGCTCCGGGAGTAAGATGGGAAGCCACAGCTGCTTCCCCACCTTGGAGTCTGGAGGGGCTTGGGGAACCCCAGAGAAAGCCCCTAACTTTTGTCCTGTTTCTCAGGTGTGTCTGATCCTGATGCTTCAGAGCTATAAAGGAAGAGGCAGTGAGCTCCCAGCAGCCCGTTCCAACTCCTGGCTTCTGAGCAGGAAAAACCCAAGAGATTCTGCTCACTTGTGATTAACAAAGACATTTTTATTCAGACTCAGCTTCCTGATGGGCTGTTGAGAATGTTGGCTCCCTTCCTCCTACCCCTCCCCTAGCAGATAAAAATAGCAGGGGCTGTTCTGACATCCTACCTCCATCGGGAGTGTCGGCAGAAAGCACAAGGGTCTAGGCTTAAAGAGACTGTGTTCCCAGGCAACGAGCTGTGATTTACGCAGTCCTCTTTGCCTCTCTGGATGTCTGTCTCCTCGTCTATAAAACCAAGGGCTGCCAGCCCTCAAACACTGGGGTGCGGACTTCCCTGGTGGCACAGTGGTTAAGAATCCGCCTGCCAATGCAGGGGACGCGGGTTCGAGCCCTGGTCCGGGAAGATCCCACATGCTGCGGAGCAACTAAGCCTGTGCGCCCCAACTACTGAGCCTGCGCTCTAGAGCCCACGAGCTACAACTACTGAGCCCGCGTGCCACAACTACTGAAGCCCACGTGCCTAGAGCCTGTGCTCCGCAACAAGAGAAGCCACTGCAATGAGAAGCCCGCGCACCGCAACGAAGAGTAGGCCCTGCTCGCCGCAACTAGAGAAAGCCCGCGCGCAGCAACGAAGGTCCAATGCGGCCAAAACTAACTAACTAAATTTATATAAAAAAGACCACTGGGGTTCCACAACCTGAGGCACGTCTTTCATAACAGAACCCAAAACTTCCACAAGGGAAATTTCGAGGCATTTAAATGACCAGCGCAAACTTGCAAAAGCAGCTTCTGTATAAAGAGGTGGCAGAAACCTCCTGACGAGGAACATAAACGGTCATGAAACATTACCCTTTTTTTTCCTGCATGATTCCCCCAAACTCTTTTGGGGTCCAAAGAGGAAGCAGTCTGAAACTCTTTTGGTCTAGAGATACCGCTTCATTCACGCCAGACTCAGGATTGGTGGGAAAGACAGCAGTGAAGTGATTAACAAAAATTGTAGATCATTAAGTTTATGCCCAAACCAGGATACTATTATAAAAATTGTAGGCATTAGACCTCAAACCACTGTGGGGAGACTGAACACTGAATTCTCCTCCCTTTTGCTCCAGGCCGCTGCTCTGGCCTCTTTAGGGCTGAAATGTCCCTATTTGTGAGAGGAAGGACTTGGGGTAAAGTTTCACCATTTCCATAGTTGTAAAGGATCTCAAGATACATCCTAGGAGAGGAAAAAAAAAGGCAAACAAAAAAACGCATCCTAGATTTTCTACAGTAGTTTACCTCCATAATGATTATCAATTATCCTGCCCTAGAAGATGCTTTTTGCAGGACATTTTGAGACTCACTCACCAGAAACACTCTCCCTAGGGAGCTCCTGGTAGGGTGAAGACCCCTCTAGATGATTCCGGGTCCAATTTCCCTTTGCAGAGGAAAAAGGCTGGGAATAAGAGAGTTTTGCCAACACTTGGTATTGGGAGGGGAAAAAGAAACTCGGCCTTTCTTTAGTATTAAGGTGCAAAACCCCCAAATGCCTATGCCATTCCTGGCACTTACAGAAGTTGTTATGACTCTGAAGAAAACCCCATAATCAAATTTCCCAAGCATTCTGTTCTGTTCGCAATGGATTTAAGAAGCTCAGAAGTGAGGTAGGGCGTTGAAAGTTGCTAGCCCGGGGAAGTCAGAGGCTTGGGTACCTCATGGAAAGCAGCCTGCCCGCCAGAAAGGAACTGCAAAGACAGGTGACACAGCTGTTGTCCACAGCTGCTCCAGGACTAAAAGCAGGCTTCCTCGTGGGGAGTGGGTACCGTTTTAAAGGGAGGCAGACTAGAGCTCACTAGGGCACAAAGATGGGTGTCTCTGACGGCCAGTCTCTGGCCGAGATCCAGCTGATCCAGCTTTACGGATGCTACTCGCAGGCCTGCAGGCACCACAAGGAACCCGGGGCGGCCAGTCTTCTCACCATGGAGACGCATTCCAGTTACTCTGCAGTGCCAACGGCCTGGGCTCCCGGTGATTCCAATCAAAGACTTCTGACTCTGCGAGCTGGTTCCCAGAGATCCCTAGTTGGCTCTGAACCATGAACACCGGAGGGAGATTAAGGCTAAGAGGGGCTGGTACTGTTTCTATGAGTCAGAAGGGGTGCGATTCTGACCAACCCAAGTCAGCTGCCCTTTCTGGAGGCTGAGCTCCTGGTGCCTATAAAACTTAGACAAATGGGACAGCTGAGGACATGGCCATCGCGGTTCCGGATCTACCACTGCTCTGGGGCACCAGGCAGAGAACACGGACTCAAGAGCTGCCGCTGTCTTGCTGTGAGAATTTGAGCAACATACTTCATCTCTGCTGGTACAGAATTTCCTCATCTCAAGAATAGGGAAGTTGGACCAGATGGTCTCCAGGGTTGTGTTTTTTTCTGTTTGTTTATTTTTTGTTTGAAAGGTATAGCCTAATGCTCAATGATTCTGGATGTTAGTATCTCTCTCTTAAGGACGTGCCATTTTTGTCAGAGGGAAAAAGGCACATTCAAGTGCAGACACGGGATTCAGAAGCGGTCCTGGGACACTGCCTGGGCCCCAAACACCTGGGCTTCTGCCTCACTACCTTGGAGCTCAGTGCCTCCGCCTCTCACCATGGGGAGTTCTGGTGAGGTCTTCTGTCCTGCTGGCCCGTGTCCACCCCTTCCCTGTCACCCCCAGAGCCACACACAGTTGCTCTCTATTTTGCCAAGAACCAGACATCCACCTGGCGTCCTGGGATTCCCTGTATCCGAAGTTAGAATTCTCCCCGCACCCAAGGCAGGCTCCGGAAGAACAGTTCCAGACCTCCTGGCACACAGCGCCTCTGCTCACCACTCACGCTGCACCCCGCCAACAGCCCGCACCCCCTACATCTCAGCCTCTGCCCAGAGCCTTCCCGGGCTCCTCCCCGCTCCCGGAATGCACCTCAGCGTTCACCTCCTTGCTAATCCCATCTTGCCCGTAAACCTCCCTGCCGCCATCCACAGCCAGGGCCAGACCTGCCCAGTGCTCTGCAGTCAGCTCGTGGGCAGCTGTAACTGTCAGCACTGGATTGACTGGTCTGGGTCCTTTACAATAGTCATCATCCCAGTGTGGTCCCTGCACCGGCAGCCCAGGCGTCCTCTGCAAGCTGGTTTGAAACACAGGGTCCCAAGCCCCACCCTAGAGCCGGGCTCTTCGTCTGAGAGGTCTCTGAGCAATTCAGATGCACGTTAGGCTCTTTAAGCCCAGCTGGGAACTAGGTCACCTGGCTGGAGCATCAGAGGATGCTCCAGGAGGGTGAGTACCATCTCTGCTCCTGGTATAGGTTCAGGCCTCGGTCAGAAGCCACGCCACAATCAGAGAGGCTGATTTTGACCCAGCCAGTGGGATAGAATGTCCTGGAGGAAGGTTTTGTGCAGAGATAGATGGGACTTTCCACAGAAACTGGACCTCCTTCAGCTGTCCAGAACCTCAACAGAGAGGTCACTAAAGTCTCAGCTGACCCCTCTTGGTTCCTCTTTCCAAAGAAGGGGGGAGGCTACCTTCCAGAGGCAGGACGGTTGGCAAAATAAGGCTATTCTCCTCTTAAGTCTCCAGAGAGCGTCCATCATCTTTAGGGTGGCCACGGCTGCCACCACCGAACTGGACAGAAACATCCAGCCAAGCCTGGAACCCCAGTGCAGACACTGGGTTAACTGGGCAGAGATACTCAACAACCTTCTGGGGAACTGTGTCCTTTAATGGGCTTTCACCATCCAGCGTCCCATCTGGAACTGGGCCGTGGAGTAGAAAGTAGGTGGGTGGGTAGAAGCCAAGCTTTGGACGTGGGACAAGTTACTGGGAGAGGCAGATCTGGACTCCAATCCCCACCATAGGAAAATCCACACGTCACCACTCTGCTTCTCCGTCACACTGAACTTAACTGCTTCCCCAGGTAGCCGAGGGGGACCCAAGACCCTTTCCCTCCACAAACATCCCCTTTTCAACCTTTTGCCCCCTCCCTTCCTGGTTTCTCCAACATCAGCCCACATCTTCTCCCCTCCTCTTGCCTCGGGCCCGGGAAAGGTGCCCCCGACACACCAGACTTTGTAAGCTCAGCAGTTGGGAGCCCGTATCTCGGAGGGTTCTCAGAAATGCCTCTTTAAAATGCTAAAGCCATCTCAGGAGCCTGCGGAGAAAGGAGAGCTGCACACACGCTGGCAGGTAAGCAGAACGATTCTTACCATTGGAGGAGGGCTCATCTTCTTTGGGGGCCGCTAACTCAGAGTCGTGGGTCCTGTCTGCAGTGCCCGGGCTGCTGGCCAGGCCCCTGCCAGCTTCCTCTCCACGGGCCCCTCTGCGGGAAATGAGGCCCAGGCGAACAGCTACCCCAGGGTCAGGGCTCTGGGCACCCCGGAGGATGTTTCTGTGGCTTTTTTCATCGCTGTTCTTTCACAAAGAACCCACTACATTGCACAGTTCCTTCCAAATCTGCTCCAGCTCCTGTGGGGAAATCAACGACGCCTTCTGGACTTTCCAGATACAAAGGATCTGGGGGCTTTCTTTCTGTCTCTCTCTCTCTCTTTCCCTCTCTTTCACTCTTTCTTCTTTCCTTTCTCTCTCTTTCTTTCTTTTTCTTTTTTTCTTTTTTGCACGCTCCCTTTTTCTCCTTCCTCAGCTAAAAAAAGTTGGCTGAGGTCACGACATACAATGGCCAAGCCTGTGTCACTGACCAGATGCCTTCCACCCCCAGGGCTGTGGACAAGAGCTCCTTTGTCCACTGTATTTTAGGCGGGACTCCCTGGGCCTGCCCAAGCCCTGCTGGGGAATGTTCCGCCAACTTTTTCCCATCCCGAAGTCACAGCTCTGGCCCCGGCTCCGGCCCCAGCTGTGCGAACCCAAGGCCAGATAAAAACCAACATAAAAAGGATGGAGAATGCTCCCCCAAAGAACCACTGTGCTGGACTCATCCAGGGCTGGAAAACTGCTGCCCCCAAAAGGGCAAGGTGAGGGTCCCCTGCCTTCACTCAGCCCCCGTCACCTCCAAACCTGGACAGACAGCGGGAATAGAGGCGGCAACGCCGGGCATCTCAGATGAAAACAGGCTGGGGATCACAAAACTGTCAGGTTCACGGGAAGAAAGGACTGGACCCTGAGCGCAACACTGCCTCCACCAAGGAAATGAGTTTCAGCACGGACCTGGCTCCTTGGTGAATATATCCCATCCCTCCGCTTCGGGGCAGCTGAAGGTTTAGCACTTGAAGTGCTAAACCTGCATTTCTGGGTTTGCTTTCAGATGCAAACCTTTGGGATTTTAGGAACTGATTCTTTACATCGAAGTAAACATGGTGTCCTGGAGGAACAGAGGTCCTGAGGACTGCGTGGTTTCCTATAAACTATCACTTCTCTCAAACGCATGGATGAAGTGTCTACCTAGGAAGGTTTCAATGCCAGCTCCTTGGGTGGGGGCCCGGCCATCAGTACTGTCATTTAGGGACAGAGTCAGATCAGGGTCAGGGCTTTGCTGGTTCACCACTGTGATACGTAGGGCAAGGCCTCTAAGCTTCAGTTTCTTCAAGTGTAAAATGGAGATTATCTTTCCCAAAAGGTTGTTGTGAGGATTAAAGGGGAAAAAAGCAATCCATGTAAACACTTAGTATAGTGCGAGGGTGATGCGAGTTCTTACTGTCGATGCTGTTACTAACAGCAGGGGCTGAAAGAGTAGGTGCTGCAGTTTCCCTGGACACACAAAAGTTTAGACTCAAGAACAAAAACAAACAACCCAATTTTAAAATGGGCAAAGGACGTTTCTCCAAAGAAGATTTACAAATGGCCAATAAGCACATGAAAAGATGTCATGTGTCACTAGTCATTAGGGAAATGCAAATTCAAACCACAATGAGATAATACGTCACACCTATTGGGATGGTTACTATCAAAAAAAAACAGAAAAGAACAGATATTGACGAGGATGTGGAAAAACTGGAGCCCTTCTGTGCTGCTGATGGGAAAGTAAAATGGTGCAGATGCTATGAAAAACAGTAAGGCAATTCCTCCAAAAATTAAACACAGAATTAGCATACGATCCAGCAATTCCACTTCCGGGTATATACCCAAGAAAATCAAAAGCAAGGACTCAAACAGGTATTTGTACACTCCTGTTCATAGCCGCATCATTCACGATAACCAAAAGGTAGAAACAACCCAAGTGTCCAGCACTGGATGCATGGATTAAAAAAAAATGTAGTCTATACAGAGATCTCTACATACGCTTAAATCCACAGTTGTAAAATGGTCCCAAAGCGGCCACTAAGAGAAGAAGTGAGCACCGTACGGATCCAGAGGCGAGAGTCCTCCAGCGGCTGCTGGGTTATCTTCTCCCTGGTGCGGGAAGGGATGCCAGGTGCAAACTCACACCCTGAGCTGTGGGACCAGCCATGCCCTGGAATACACAGCAAGGTCCTTCTCTGCTCCTGGAAATGGGCTCCCACCCAGGAGAAGATGAGAACAACACTTCATCTGCATCTAGACTGCCAAGACCCTCATCTTCAGGCCCTCTGGTTTTGTGGAATTAAAACGGCGATGGAAGCTTTCACTGCCCATGACTTCTTGCTTTTAATAACAGCAAAGAGGGGACGGTTTTCAGGCCGGTCAGCCTTGACACCACTCTGACCCTGCAGCACACAGACGAGTAGATACGACCAAAGACAATAATGCCCTGCTGTAGGCAACACAGAAATCATCATCATGGTGGTTCTCTGTAAGGCCTCCAGCCAATGGCAAGGGGCCTTTCTGGGCCACGACAGTCCAGGAGGCTGATCTGCGCTGACCTGAACTAATAAAGCAAAACAAACCAGGACTGCAGAGGTTTTATTCTTTAGGATTCACCCAAGTTAACATTTCTGGGCGTGTTAAGACTCGCATATACATTCCAATGGGTTTACTGTTTGGGGTTATCCTAGTGTTCTGATCCACAAGTCACTTCCGTTCTGCTTTACTGATAGTACTCTATCATTACAGTTGGCTGGGGAAAAGCACAAATCGCTCACCTCCTTTTTGGTCTCTGAAAACAGGTATGTTTCCAACTACGGGGCCACGTGGACAAACAAAAGACATCAGGAGACCCATGATCCAAAAGCAAAAAGACCTGGCAATCATCTCCACTGAGCTTCATTTTCCCGAGTTGAATGGAGTCAGATGCAACCAACCCTCCTGCGACTGATTATTCTTTGTTTCAGTTGAGTTGAAAACTGTCAGCCAAAAATAGGCCACGTTTGCTGTGGGACCTCATCCTCCGTTGTCTTATAATGATAATTAAGAAAGAACATCTGGGGATGGCGGTGACTCACTTCTTCTAAATGCTTCAGAGGAATGAAGGGGAAAATTATTCACCAGCCCGTGCAGTCTCCAGGGTACAGGGTCTCAAAGGCAGCCCCACCCCCTGATACGCAGCCCCTTGGCTACACAATCAATCAGCAACTAATAACTAATCAACGAATCAAGTTACTAACGACCGCTTTCCTGAATGCTGTGGAAGATACAGGCAAGTCTTATATATATGACTTGACTTCTAAAATTTGGAAGATAAGGCATAAACACAAGTGTAAAAAAAAAAAAAAAAAGGGATAACCATACCCATACAGACGAGTCTGCAAGGAATGCTGACTGCTAAGTAGGAAGACAATAAGCTTTCAGAGTCCTGAGGGCAGAGCCCTTTCTGTTGGGACAGGCAGGGGCAGTTCCTCAGAAGATACAGAATTTGCCCGACAGCAGGGATGAAAAGAAAGGGCTTGACCAGAGCAGAAGAACACTAAGTAAGAAGCAGAAGAAGCCTTGGCAACTGGTGAGACGCCGGGGGGGGGGGGGGGAGAGAAAGTAAAAGTCAACTCCAAAGGGAACGAGAGAAGCTAGAACCCGTTGCCCAGCGCTCCAGCTATGGTGGGAGCCATTTGCGGGGATGTGGTGGAGTCTGTTGTCTGCACATCCAGGTTCAAAGTGATCACTGGGCAACTGGGGTGAGTCTGGCCCTCGACACATAGAGCTGGAGCATCTGCACGGAGATGGTGGTGAAATCCTAGAGGTCAATGCTGAGTTCATGCAGAAAGGATGCACAGTGGAACCTATGGAGGGGGTGGGTGCATTCAATTAGCAGGAGAGTGAATCCATCCCACCCCCATGCCCTCCATTCATGCAGGCAGCACCCCCCGGGCCCCTCTCAGTACTTTTAAAGGCAAACAAACAAACCAACAAACCAACCAGGTCTTAATCTGTTTCCCCTCCAAACCAGTCATACTCAGGGACTACGTGATGGGGAATGAACGGAGGTGGGTTCTGAGAATCAGTCACAGGAAGCAAACGAGGATGGGATCGTAAGAAGAAATACATAGTCAAGTGTCCACACGAGATAATGAAGGAAATCCTTACTGACTACAGAGGGGAGGTTTCCCCACTAATCTCAGAAAGGAATATGGAAGTACGGTGGGCGTGGAAATCTGAACCCAAGCGCACAAGGGGCTGGGGAGTGTGAAGAGGTGCAGGGAAGCGGGGGAAGACATTCAGAGAGATGCCCATTCAGAAGAAAGCAAGAAAGGGACGGGGCTGTATGCACGTAGTGGCCGGATCTGGCCCACCAGGCCGAGCGATGGCCCCTGGGAAGTGACTGGTAGCCAGTTTCTTGCACTCAATGTGGTGGGGGCCGAGGCCCCTCATAAGGTTTCTACGTGTCCCCATCATAAAAGAGTCCCAAGATCAAGTGGACGTATCAGAAATGGCACCTGGTTTCAAAAGCCTCCTTACAGGCCCCGTTGCAGACCTACGGGATCCCCTCCTCAGCGTCGCCCAGACCTCAGTCGCTCACGTTCTGCTCTCAGAACTTTCCCACCGTCATGCGTCAGCCACACTATGATTTACTTGTTTTTTAACTGACTTACAGGGAACTTGAATTAAGCCTGGCCCTAAGCAGTAATATCTATGAAACCATGGATTTGATTGGGTTTTTTTTTTTTCTATTACACACGAAAATAAATGGAACTTAAAAACTGTTATCTCCATGTGTTCTAAGATCATCTCACATATCCCCAGTCGTAAACTCAGCCCACTTGGAGAAACAGTCTCAGGCTATGTGTAAAACTATCACGCAGCATCAGGCAATGGTTTACGAGGTTCTTCTTTCAATCCCAGAAAACCAAACTTGAATTTGTTACTGACCACATACCTACAACTGCAGGAATGAGGTCCCCAGTGTGGGCCTGAATCACCACGGGGAGGACCAAGAGGACAGTTAAAGGGGTACAGAGGGACTTCCTGTGGAAAGGGGCACCGGGCGGTAGCCCTGTGGACACCTCTGTCGAATCCCGGTTCGAGTGGCATTAAGAGGAAAAGATAAAACTTACCACGCTACAAAAAAAGCAAAAATAGTGCACAATCAGAATCTGAGGGAAAAACGCTCCAGGACCTTTAAGGCCAGTGGAGTAAACAGAGAAAATTTTACAAAACGGAGACTGATTGCGAAAGTGGAAACAGCATTTCACACCTTCACTGCTCTCCTTGCCTAATTTGAGATGCACTTGGTACCTTCGCCCTTCTCAGACCCCGATGTGAGATACAGGATCTGCACCCACCCGAGCACTAAACAGCCAGCCCCTGTGGCTCAGAAGCAACCTGAGATCTGCCCCTCCCTCCCTACCACCCACTTCTGCACAGCGATGCCTGGAAAACAAGCCAGCGGGCAGTGCAGGTGGGTGCAGGGCCTGGGGAGGGGTGTTAGTCCTTCAGAGAGGTACGGACCCCACAGGTCAAGTCTGGAGAATGTCCTGACAGCAGTGAGTGGGGATGGGGCCAGGAGAACTGTGATTTCTCACGCACTTCACCCATTCGGAATATCAGCGAGCCAGGCAGTAAAAGAACAATGCACCAGGTGACAGTCGATTTGAAAACAAGAGAATCTACAGGTGAGCAAATGTGAAAAGGACTCAACCTTCCCCCAAATGCACAGAGTGCCAAAGCCAGTGACAGATGACCTATACTCTTCTCGTATAATGCAGTGTCTACGTAGATCCTGCCTTGTTAAGAATGAGTTTGGGGCTTCCCTGGTGGCACAGTGGTTGAGAGTCCGCCTGCCGATGCAGGGGACACAGGTTCGTGCCCCGGTCTGGGAAGATCCCACATGCCGCGGAGCGGCTGGGCCCGTGAGCCATGGCCGCCGAGGCTGTGCGTCCGGAGGCTGTGCTCCACATCGGGAGAGGCCACAACAGTGAGAGGCCCGTGTACTGCGCAAAAAAAAAAAAAAAGAATGAGTTTGAAAAGCCAGGGGGGAGGGGCGGAACACATGGGAAATGAGTGAGGAAACACCATCCTAAAGGCTCAAAGGAAGAGCACATCTCAGAAAGTAATTCAGAATATAATTTAAAATGTCAGGAAACTGCTAGAATGTAAGAAGTTGTGACCTCTTAGAGGAACAGAAAATTCGTAATGGAAAAAAACAGGCAAAAGAGAAAGGTTGATATAAAGAAGAAAATAGATAAGGTCAGTATTATATGAAAATTGCTCATTTAAAGCCACATTAACAGTTGTGGATAAATAAAAATTTTAAAAGTTAAATCAGTAAAGTACAGAGTAAACTTAAAAATATCTCCCCAGGGCTTCCCTGGTGGCGCAGTGGTTGAGAGTCCACCTGCCAATGCTGGGGACACGGGTTCGTGCCCCGGTCTAGGAAGTTCCCACATGCCGTGGAGCGGCTGGGCCCATGAGCCATGGCCGCTGAGCCTGCACGTCCGGAGCCTGTGCTCCACAACGGGAGAGGCCACAACAGTGAGAGGCCCACATACCGCAAAAAAAAAAAAAAAAAAAGTATCTCCCCAAATTGCAAACTAAAAAAAGCAATGAAATAACGAATCAATGTATGTTTAAGTAGTATTCCATTAGAAAAGACCACATCAAATACACTAAAATCAACAATTAATGACAAAAATAATAAAACATAATAAAAAATCATGCACACCAACAGGCAAAGAGAAAAGTTATCTAGGAAATCACTCCTTCCTCAGACTTTTCCTCTACTCCTACTAACAGCTAGAGAGCACTTCCCACTAGAATAAAAGCTCTGTGAGGCGGGGACTTTGTTTTGCTCACAGCTCATCAGCACTGGGCATCGCCCATCTGAAAGCGCTAGAAGACAAATGCCACTGAGGTCAAAGCTTCAGGGGCATGGCCATCATCTTGTTCATCCCTGTGAGTGTCTATAAACATTTGCTGAACGATGAACAGGCTGAGCTGCAAACATGAGTTTCTGTCCAAAAAGGTTGACATCCAAGACATACATATACAGCCAAGTCATATTACTATTTGACGTGAAAGAAACAGGAAGGTTCTTGTAGGCATGCAAGTGAAGAGACCACGCACTTCTGTTCAGACACTGAGAGAGAAACCAAAATTAGGAAGATGATGCTGGGGAAGTAACCATATAAATGCATTGCTTAGTGCACTCCCCCAACTCAGACATCCAGCAAACAGTACTGCCTGGGGTTAGGGTTAGGGTTAGGGTTGAGGTCTGGTGCCGAGTGTTTCCCTGGGTCCTCCTCTGCTGCTCCCCTCCCATCCTAGAACCAGGATACATGTTTCTCCTGCAACATCCAAGGCCAGTACAGACGAAGCCTCCAGCCATGTGTGGGGCGCACTTGTAACTTCTTGCTTCCTTTTCTGTCCAAGAACATGCCGACCGTGGAGGGACTGTTCAAGCTTTGTGGATTCTGTGCTGGGAGAGTCACCGAACAAAAAGTCTTTGTTTCCTTTGTCCACGCGAGCAATGCTGCACTATGCAGAACATCATAGCGGCCACTTTCTCTGCCAAAGAACTTGAGTGATGATTTTCTGTGTATTTAAAACTCATACTGAATGAACCAAGTCTTCCCCCCACCCCCTCAAAACAGGAAAGACTAATCAACCACCCAGTAGCCAATGCTTTCTGCCATCAAAACCCTCCTTTATAACATCTTCTAAACCCTCTTTTATATCATCTTCTAAGAGTGGTTCCTGTTTTAGAAACGAGAGTACGCAGCATGATCTCAACTATGGAAAATAATGCTCTCCCCGCCCCAGGCCAAGCACGAAGGAAACACACGAAAATGTTAACAGAAGTTATCTTTGTACTGTGGGACTCCTCTGGCTATTGTCATTGTATTTCTTTTATCACGTTTACATTTCTGAGTTCTTTTTTCATTTTAAAAATGAAAATTTTAATTTTTCTTTATTTTAAAAATGTATTTGTAAACACTGCCCTTCCCCTGAATCAGCATGGACAATTCTAAATATACCATATGATCCCAATTATGTAGACAAATGTGCCCCGAAAAAAAAAAAAGACAAGCATGCTAAATATTTTTTCTTATTTTTGCTTTTCTGTATTTTCCAAGTTTTCTATAAT
The DNA here is from genome assembly GCF_003676395.1 of Aethalodelphis obliquidens. Classification (NCBI taxonomy): domain Eukaryota; kingdom Metazoa; phylum Chordata; class Mammalia; order Artiodactyla; family Delphinidae; genus Aethalodelphis; species Aethalodelphis obliquidens. The sequence continues at coordinate 12,584,187 of NW_020837982.1, forward strand.
GAGCATATTCATTTTAGTGCATTCTTTTAAAACAATCTTTAACTTGGATTCCATTAGGAGCTAATACATGAATATAGCCTTATGTAAAATATTTAGATAATATTTGCTAATAAAATCCCCCTTGACGTATCCCATTTCACTTGCCATCCCCTAAAATGAACACTGTTTATCAGATTAAGGTTCATTGTATTATCTTTCAAATGGCAGGGAGACTGGCGGGGGGGCTTTATTTTTAGGAAAACGAATTGAATTAAGACAAAATGATCAACAGTAAAGAACTTAACCAATGCAGTGCTGACACAAAAATTAGGGATGGAAGGGACCGTAGAGATCACTTGATGCCATGTTGCCGTTTTACAGATGGGGAAACTGAGGCTCAGAGACAGACGGGGGTTGGTTGGACACCGAGTCTCCCAGTCCTAATGCAGAGTCTTCTTCTCCTCACTCTTTGGCCCTAAACCTTGGTGCTGATGTTGCCACCATGGCTGGAGGAGTAGCTCTGGCCAGATGGCATGGCAGAAACCAAGCCCCACTTAGGACCCCTCCCCAGGCTGACCCCCACAAGGCTCCGTGCAAGGCGACCTTTGCCGATAAGTCTGGCTCTCAGCTCAACCATGAGCCACTTCCCATCTGTTTGTGGCCAGAGAGCCCCCGCGAAGGGGGGCGGGGGTGACCCAGGGAGGAAACATCTGTGCACACAGAAAGGAGTCATAAACGCACTTGATTTTCTCTTTTGGCAAATCCTCTTCTGCTTATTTTTTTTCCACTCATTGAAATGCAAAGCTCCATTCCAACAAGGGGGCCTGGAAGATTCCAGAGGCTTCGAGGAACCACAGCCTCTGCTCTGCAGCAGGGGCTCCCAAAATAAGGTATGCACGATGCATAGGGATGTGGGCGGGGATTAGAAACAGAAGAGGCAGGCCCCACTAGCCACTCGAATGCCCACAGACATCCCTTTGCTTGTCTCCAAACCCAGCTTCTAACCTTCAGCCAGGACAGAGGAAGTTCAGGTATAGGTTCTACCTCTTACCAGCCATATAATCTCAGGCAAGTCACTTCACCGCTTTGAACCTCTTTTTCTTTTCCACATGTAAAAATGGAAATACCACCACCCACTGCACAAAATGCTTGCAAAGACTAAATACGAGGGCCGAAATGATGGAAGAAACTCCGTAAGTATTAGCTGTGCTCCATACCGTCCCATCTCCGTTAAATCACTGAGCAGCCTTTAGGAAACTCAGCAGCTGAGGCCCCTGGGGCTGAGTCACTTGTGCTGCATGGCCTGCGGGCTAACCTCTCAGAGTGACACCTTCTGACCTTCCTGACATAGACCGGAGAAAGAGGAACAGCATGTGACTTGGAATCAGGCCACTCTGTGGGCAAGACTGGGGTTTCGGGGAGCAGCAGAAGGGGCCAGAGAACATCCACGTCCACCGGGGCTGCTGGGAAGCTGGTAACCCCCTGCAAACCAGACCGAGACACAGACACGGCCGTGCACAACAGCCGTGAACCAACCAACGCAAAACCTGGCAACCTTCCTAAAGCAGCCCGCGTGTGACTTCATTTGAATCGTTGCCCCCAGCAAGGACACCCCAGCAGAACACTCCCACCCCTGACTTCAAGCTCCTAAAAATGAGGTTGGATAATCACGAGGACAAAGGACAGGATTTCTTCTTCCCACCGAAGCCGATTCCCACTGTCTGTACTTCACCATTAGTCCCAACCTCTTCCGCGGTTCTTCCTTGCTGAAGTGCTTTCTGTCTATTGTGGGCCAGTAACTTGTATCTGTTGGAGCTTATTGGACCTTTACAAGAGCACTGGGAGAGAAGTATTCATTTTATAATCAAATCATTTTCATTTTATAATTGAATAAACCAAGGTCTTACCACCAGCAAGACAGAACTGGTTTGAACCCGGTGTTCCGTCTCCAAGGCTGATGGTTTTGCTCCTGACCCCAGGCCATCCCCGAGTTCCTCCACGAATCAAGGCTCAGCCTGGGTTCGATGCTCCAGCCGGGATGGGGCTCCATCTTGCTCTGTCTGGTGGGCCAGGCTCCTCACTTCTTGCTGTCTCCCTGGGAGATGCAGCCCCCTGCCCCACCAGCCCCACCTGCCCTCCCCCTGGTACCTCCACAGCTGCTCTTGTTCGGGGGCCAGTGATGAGTGGTCCTCACACCCCGCTCACCTGAGCTTCCTGAGAACATGAACAGTGTCCTACCCAAATCTGTCCCCAGACACAGAAAACATACCCAACAATCATGTGTTGAATCAGTGGAGTTCCTTCAGTCTCCAAGTAGCACTGTCAGCCCACTAAGAAAGCGGGTTTCTTACTTTCCCAGGGTCACCGGGGCCCCAAGGTGAGAGGACAGGAAGAGAGAGAGGCAAGAAGGTAGAGGCAGAAGCACAGCCCGTGTGTTCATCTAGTTTTTACTGGGAGGGGTCTTACATACCGAAATGCCCTCAGGGGGCCCCCAAATCACAAATGAACTAAATGGGCCGGGGCGTGGTGGGGCAGGGGAAGTCATCAATGGCTTGGTCGAGGTCTCTGAAACAAGCCTTTCACGGGCCTAGGGCCCTTCAAGTAAATACACTCGGAAGAAATGTACTCTCTTGGCTCACCTAGACTGTCCACTGAGGTCATTAAAGCCTTTCGCCAGAGAGAAAGTAGGCGGAAGCCAAGGGATCATCTATGATTACAGCAGCCTGAGTGACCAAGGGCAGATCTGAAATGTACATAGGTGATTGGCTCTCACCTCTAAGTATTTTAAAAACTGGTAATTATTTTCACCTAAGAACTCCTAGCCCATGAATGCCTGGTCATTTTTGATATGCCTGAGCAGCCAACCTGGTCCCTCTCCGTGTGATGCATTCCCCGGCCTTGTTTGCTAGGGTCACACGCTGCGGCTCCCCTGGGAAGAGAGCCCGGTGGCCATCTATTTCCCCAGGACTGTCAGAGACACCAGGGCTCCTCCACCACTGCTGCACCGACGGGACCCACAGATGTAAGCACTGGACTAAAGCGAACTGGAATTTGCTGAGCTCCCGTAGCCAGAAGTACTTCTCCAGCCCTCAGAGCGTGAACAGAAGTCTGTCTGGAGTGGTGTCGGGTGAGAACCTCAACTCCTCTTTGGTTAGGGATCCCCGCCTTTCCTCCCCTCTGGGTCTTAAAAGGATGGAAAGGGACAACAGAGGGTGCTGGCATCCTGTCTGTGCTCTGAGCCTCAGAGCAGTGGTTCTCAGCCTTCGCTCCTTCAGCTGCATCAGAAGGGCCATCAGAACACAGACTGCCAGACCCCACCTTCCGCATCTCTGAATCAGCAGGTGTGGGTAGCACCCAACAGTCTGCGTTTCTAACAAGATCCCAAGTGATGCTGCTGCAGGTTCAGGCATCACACTTTGAGAACCACTGATTTCAAGGCAAAAACAAACACACAAACAAAAAGGCACAGCACCTGTTCTAAATCTACCGCTATTCCTTAAAACTTAGTTTTTAGGAGACCAACAAATTCACTTTCAGAAAGAGATTCTTTAACATCTTCTTGAAAACTGCAGCCCTCTCACTTTCCCTCTTTTCACAGACATGGGCACCGGGTCTATTTCATATTTCCGAACCGTAAGAAAGACATCACGAATCATGCGAGTATCGGCAACGGTTCCATCCCTGCTCTCCATGCTGGTGATGGGTAGGGACTGTAGCAAACTGAAAGCCCGCCATTCATCGTCAGCATACTGCTGCCGGGCAGGACAGTGGGCTCAGTGTCACCAAAGCTACTCATTTTTGCCAGAGAAGCTGGAAATCTGAATTTTTAATGTGAAATCTGCTCATTTTCAGAGGTTGGCAACCAACTCAAAAAATTTTAAATGAAGCTATGGGCAAAAACGAAAACAAAACCACCACCAAACCCCCCTGCAGTTTTGCACTTGATTTTTCCCAGTGGCCACCAGTATACAGCTCCTGGTGTTAACTGCTGGGGATCTGCATAAGCAGTCATTTGAAGAGAGGGCGCCCTCGTGTTAAAGAATTGAATACCTAGACCAAAAGTATAATCAGTACCTTTACCCTCTATTAACTATCCTCTTGCTAAGACCTCTTACTACCAACATCTCCTGGTGGGTGAGCTGAATACCAGCTTCCGGGTATCAGTACACACCTTCCAAGGGCTGCAAATGTGTGGCCAACTCCATCTCACCCCGGAGCTGAGCGCCCCAGCCTGGGTCCAACCTTCCTTGGAAGGGAAGCATAGGACAAGGTTTGGGGGCCAGAAGGGACCCTGGAGAGTCTGTCCTACTCTGTCTATGGAAGAGTGGTGCCTCAACAGCTGATGAGAAGGTTTGGAAGGGGAGGCGGTAGTGAGGAAGCTGATATAGCTGAAGGAGTGAGGCATGCACCACCGGCTGGGCAGGGAGGCAGAGAAGGTGGTCAGAGGCAAAGCCGTGCACAGAGCGGGAACCAAGGATAAAGAGGGTCAGGCACAGCAGCCTCGGAGGACAGACGCGCATCCATGGGGTGTAAAGGTGAGACGACACAGCTGCCGCAGCAAGCAGAGAGATCCCCACGGGATTGCCGGTGCTGAGCAGCTGGAAGCCAGCACCCTTGCAGCACAGTGCCTGGGGGGGAGGACGGCTGGGTCCATCCCTCACCGGAGCAGTGTAGGGCTCCAGGGCAGGGGAATGTGTGTTTTGGGACCGCTGGGGAGGGTGCAGGGGGAGCAGGCTGTCGCTGCAAGAATCACAGGCCCTGGGAGAAGGGGATGCCCCCTCTGGTCCCCAGACCTCACCCTTCCCAGCCAGCCTGCTTGTCCCTGTCCGAGCTGCACGCTGCATCACACCAGCTTCTCAAAACGGTGCTTGCGTGAGGCTCTCCCCCACCGAGAACCCTTCCTTTCTCCTTCCAGCTTTCTCTTGGAAAGGAAATCCCCAGCCATCCACAGGAGATTTCAGGCTCACTGGGTCACCACTCTAGGCCAGAAGGTGTCATTTTTTGGTTTCGAAAGTCTGACCCACGGTAAAAAGCACATTTTGCTTCACAACCCAATATACGTGCAAAGCAAAAGTTTCACGCAGAAGTACGTGCTTTACCATGTGCAACGCACTCTGCTGTTTTCCCACCCTATTTTCCACGCTGCTTTATACGGATTATAGACACATTGTGGCTGGTGACTCCTGCTTTGAGAAACACCACCTGGTCCCGATCTCCGTTTTTAAAACTCCCCCCTTTATACCCCTCCCCCCATTCTCCATCATAAATTCCTGCAAGAGATTCCTTCCCTTTGCACTTTCCTTGGCCCGCCCAGGCAGGGGTGAATGCTCCCCATCTCCAATCTTCCAGCCCCACAGACTGTACACAGGCCCTAGATTCCAACTGTACACATTTTCTCTTTTCAAGAACAGGGTCGGCACTTTGCTGTACAGCAGAAACTAACACAGCATTGTAAAGCCACTATACTCCAATAAAAATTAAAAAAAAAAAAAAAAAGAACAGGGTTAGGAATTCCCCGGCCATCCAGCGGTTAGGACTCCGCGCTTTCACTGCTATGGGCCCGAGTCTGATCCCGGGTTGGGGAACTAAGATCCCGAAAGTCACGTGGCACATCAGAGAAGGAAAAAAAAAAAAAAACTGGGTCCAAGTCTTTGGAGCCAGTGCACTTAAAATAACTGTCGAATGTTTGATATTATAGAAGAGGGGGCCCGACTGAGACTTTTCTAAATGATGATAAAACTGTAGCGTTTCAAGGCACACCCAAAACCCAGTCTCCAGAGAAGCCCTCGGGTGCCTCACACCCCCATCGGGACCCAGATGCCGCTGCTGACGGTTTCACACTGGCTGTGACACTGACCCTCCGCCACAGTGCTGGGGAAGAGATTCCAGGACTCAGTGGGGAAACTGAGCCTCAGTGAAGTGGACACAGTTGTCACACGGGAAGCGGCTGAATCCACGTGAATCCGTTTTCCAGACTCTAATTCCATGCTCTTTCCAGCAGCCTTCATGGCTTCTGATCCTGTTACATAATCCTGTGTTCCTTACACGCCCTCCAACTTGGGACGCAAGAAAGGAGCGCCCCCGAGTGGGCCACCCTCTCTGCAGCCCCCGTACGTCTAGTGTGTACACCCACGGCTGTCCTGACCCCACCACACAAATGCCCTCATGAGGCAAAGGGGCCCGAGTCAGAAGTCCCCTGGGGACCTGGTTCCCGTCCCACTCTCTCTCTGGCTGGCTGTGTGACATCTGGCAGAGCGTGTACCTCTCTGGGCTTCTCCCTCATCTAGAGCCGGGGGAGCTGAACCTACCGACTCCCAAGGTCCTTCCAGGCTTCTCCTGAATATTCTATCTGCACCATGTGAAGCCATCTGGCCCCAACCGGGAGCCACACCTGGGAAGGAAGAAAAGGCAAAACAGAGGAGGCGAAGATCCAGACCGGGGAACCAAGTCAAAGGAAACAAGGAAAACTCACTCTGCACTCAGCTCACTTCAGACACCACCCTGGCCAGTGGCTTGCTCCTCTTTCCGGAGCCTCCGGTCCCCGGGCGGCCCAGACGCACTGAAGGAGTGAGGAGAGGCGACCCGTGGGGAAACAGAAGAATCACCCTCCGGCCCAGCAGGAGGCCATCCAAGCAGGGCTTCCCTCCCTCCCTCCCGCCCGCAGGTGTGGGGCTGCCTTTCCCGCTCTCACCCTGCTCCAATGAGCTTCGAGCAACCTGCCCTATGGATCAGCGGCCACGCCCCGGGCGCCCACTCACCTCAGCCCCGCAGTCCCTCCTCTTGCAGAGCTGACCCACTGGTCATCTTCTGCCACCGTTTCCACATCCGCTGCTTCCCCCGTAGCATCAGCTAATTCACTGTGCAGAGCAGCACTTATATATAGAAAGTTGCAGCCACGCAGGTTAGCATTAAAATAGAGACTTGACGTTGCTGTGGCAACCAAACAAATGATATTCAAAACGAAAGAAGTATTCTGCAATCGGGTAAGCATGTCCACAGCTTTCCAGCACAGCCGCGCCGTTTCCCCCGCGAGGGTAGGTGGGCCTGGTCCTCCATAAACCTCCTCCCTGTTAAGTCACCAGCTCTGGTTTCAGCTGTGGCCATGGCCCCCTGCACCAGCTCCTTCCTGAAGCCAACTCCTTACCCAGAACAGACCTGAGGCCAAGACACTGAAGGAGTACGATGACCCTGACCAGGCGTATCAGTTTGCAAAAGCTCTACTCCTCAAGCGCCAAGGGGAAGCAAGCCTGTGGCCCTGGTGTTACTCCCAAGGATGCTTCTGGAAACAAAGGGGGTTTCTGCCAACCGTTGGCCACAGGCAAAGACTCAAGAGGCACCAGTGAGCTGAGTGACATTTGGCAGGCTGCTTTCCCTCTCTGAGCCTCAATTTAAAAATAAGGGAGCATACTACTATCTATACAATAGATAACTAATAAGGACCTACTGTATAGCACCGGGAACTCTACTCAATACTCTGTAGTGGCCTAGATGGGAGAAGAATCTAAAAAAGAATGGATATATGTATATGTTTAACTGACTCACTTTGCTGTACACCTGAAACTAACACAACACTGTAAATCAACTATACTCCAATAAAAACAGAAATAAAAAAATAAGAAGGGACAAGGGATGGAGAAGTAGCCTAGTGCCTCCCACCTCTGTGATTCTAGGATGTGCATCTTTTCTCTGTTTTCGTTTCCCTTTTTTTCACTTTCCTTGTTTCCCTAGTCCCTGGGCATATGCCTTAACCCTGCCACATATGCCCTGACGTTGCTGCAGCCCCCAACCTCACGCAGAAGCTACTGGTTCCTAGTCTGCCACATGGAATAAGCCTCTATCGTTCCTGTTCAGCACAGCCAGCACCCAGAATGTACACAGCCGTCAAGTCGAAAGGTTTGGATTTTAGTTATTCAAGGAGCCACCAAGAGCCCAGGGGCCTTAGACAACCCTCTGAGCCTTTCTGAGACTCGTTCACACATTTCAAAATCAGACATGACCTAGAGTGACTAAAATTTAAAAGGTGGACTATACCACGTGCTAGCGAGGTTGCAGAGCAACTGGAAACCTCGTCCACTGCTGGTGGGAATGCAAAATGGTACAGTCACTCTGGAGAGCAGCTTGGTAGTTTCCTATGAAGTTAAACATACACTTACCATATGCCCCAGTAATCAATCCCACTCCTAGGTAGGTACCCAAAAGGAATGAAAATACAGGTCCACACCAAGTCTTATACACGAATGCCCATAGCAGCTTCATTCATAAAGACCCCAAACTGGCAACAACCCAAAAGAAATCAACAGGGATTAAGGAACAAACGATGCTACATCCATGCAATGGACTACTACCTACCAACACAAAGGAACGCACTACGGACACAGGCCACAACCTGGGTCCATCCCGTACACGTTACATTAAGAAGCCAGTCTCAGAAGGTTACCTACTGTATGATTCCCTGTATATGACATTCTCCAAAAGATAAAGCTACAGGAATGGAGGACCCATGAAGGGTCGGGTCAGGGAGGGTGTGAAGGCAAAGGGAGGGTAGGAGGGAGGATCTTGGGGTGATGAAACTCTTCTATGTCCTGGTTGAGGTGGTGGTCACATCAATCTATAATATGTGTTAAAATTCACAGAACTGTACACCCAATAAGGTCAATTTTACTGTGTGACAAAAATGAAAATAAATGCTATTTTCACCTTCAAAAAGTAAAAAAAAAAAAACCACAAATGATGATACTATCTCCTCATAGGATTATTCAGATCAAAAGTTGGGTCCTCACAAGCAAGAAGGATATACTGTACAGCACAGAGAAATACAGCCATTATTTTGTGATAACCTTAAATGGAATATAATCTATAAAAATAGTGAATCACTGTGTTGTACACCCCAAACTAATATAATATTGTAAATCAACTACACTTCAATGAAGAAAGTGGGGTCCTCACCAATAAACTGTAAAATCCTGATAATTATTAGTTATTGGTACCACTTTTTTTTTTTTTTTTTTATTTTGGTATATGTAGGCCTCTCTCTCTTTTTGCCTCTCCCGTTGCGGTGCACAGGCTCCGGACGCACAGGCTCAGCGGCCATGGCTCACGGGCCCAGTCGCTCCGTGGCATGTGGGATCCTCCCGGACCGGGGCACGAACCCGCGTCCCCTGCATCGGCAGGCGGACTCTCAACCACTGCGCCACCAGGGAAGCCCAGCACCCCTTTTAATTACAAAGATCCTCTTCTTGTTCTAGACCAACGGTTCTCAACCTTGGACTGTCAGCACCCGCAGCAGCCGGGAATTTGTTGGAAAGTACAAACTTTTGGGCCTCACCCCAGCCCTCCTGAATCAGAAACTCTGGGGGTGGGGCCCCGCAATCTGTTTTAATAAGCCCTCCGGGTGAGTGATTCCAATGCAGGCTGAAATCTGGGGACCACTGGCCTCCATACACCCATTAGACCCAGCTAAGGCCAGCCCATCATGGAACCGTCTGGCCCTTTAATATGAAAAGCATGGATACAGGCGATGTCTTTCTCCACATCCCCCCTTGTTCACTGACTTCTCCCTCTTTTTTCTTCTCTCCCTGCCTCTGCCTTTACTCTGCCCCCAGGCCAGCAGCTGCCCTGAATGGAGGAGCCAGGGGCCACAGCTCTGTCTGACCACCCCGAGGCGGCAACTGACATGGACTCACGTGCTGTTTCAGCTGAGATGCCTGGAAGGAAGCGTCCCTGTGACCTCAGCTGAGGACCAGGGAGCAACCCTGGGCTGCACAAATCCCCGGCAGGCTCTGCAAACGCTCCTCCCTTCTGACCCAGCCGCCCGCCTCCCAACTCTCAACTCCTATAGCACCGCTCGAATCAAACCCTGGAAAAGCAGCATGTCCCACTTACCCCAGAACAACAACTTCAAAGTCGCTTCGCGTGGATCCTGGCTCCGAAGCCACACAGAGATGACGGATCACAAAGAAGAAATCGGAACCATATGGATTTCACAGTCGGCAAAACAAACAGAATTACAGCATCGGGGTTGGGACGAAGAAACCTGGGGGCTGTGTGTTTGGCCCAGAGCCTGGGCTTGGTGGCCCCCAGCACGGGCTGAGCTCCCCGGCCTCTCGTTCCCGCCCACGACACCCAAAAACAGTGCCAGGGGTGCCCGGCGTGCTGGCCTTCCTTGCCGAGAACTCTGTGAGCAACGCTGCTTCGGCTGACATTTATTGAGTTTTTATGGTCTCTTTTATGGTGCAGTTGAAGATAGTTCAGCTTCTTTTCTAGTATCGTACAAATATGCACAAGCACACTCTGCCATGGGTGACAGCGCCGGGAGCCTCGGGGAGGGGCGGGGTGGAGCAGCTGTGGCCCCTACCCCCACCCCCTTTTACACCACTGGTTCCTTCCTCCCAGAGAGAACCATGCTGGATGTACAGCCAACCGTGCTGGGTGCACCCACTCCTGGCCTCTTTCTCATCACAGAGACTCTTGCCCAGTTTCTAGGGAAACAGCATGGTGGTCCCCGTAGCCAGTGTTTCTGCATCAGGGGCGATTTTGCCCCACAGGGGACACCTGCCAATGTCTGGAAACCTTTACTGGTGGTCACAATGGGGGTGGGAGAGATGGGCAGGTGTACCCGTTCCCTATCGCTGCTGTTAACAAATGACCGCAAACTTAGTAGCTTAAGACAACACAAATTTCTTAGAGTTCTGTATTTCAGAAATGGATCTCACTGTGCTAATATCAAGGTGTCCACGGGACCACGTTCCTTGTGGAGGCTCCAGGGAAGAATCTGTTTCCCTGTCTTGATTTTTAGCTTCTAGAATCCACCTGCATTCCTTAGCTCCTGGCCCCTTCCTCCATCTTCAAAGCCAGCCATGGTGTGTCGAGTCTCTGTCACGCTGCCATCTCTGGTTTTCTCTCTTCTGTCTCCCTCTTCCATTGATAAGGACCCCTGTGATTATACTAGGCCCACCTGGATAATCCAAGCTACTCTCCTCACCTCCAAGTCAGCTGATTTGCAATCTTAATTCCACCTGCAACCTCGAGTCCCCCTGACCATGTGACCTAACATACTCACAGGTTCCAGGAACAGGGACGTGGACACCTGGGTGGGGGGCATCTAGTGAGTAGAGGCAGGGATGCTGCTACACATCCTACAATGAACAGGACCCCCAGGCCCACAACAAAGAACGATTCATCCCCAAACGCCAATAGCGCCGAGGCTAAGAAACCCTGGTACAGCCTACCACTGAGCGGGTCTTAGTTGGTTCCCAGTGACCCTGACTCAAGTCTATTTCCACGGAGAGACTAACCGTAGGACTTTCGAAGGTCATAGAGAAGCTCTGACACATGATTAAGGAGGAATAGTTACCATCCTGTTAAACATTTTAAAGTAGCTTCTGTGACTATTTCAAAATCATCCTCAAATGATTCTTCTTTGATACACAGAAAATACACAGGCTTTTAAAACAAATAAAATACATCTTGCCCACTGAAGGCACACGGGAACATACTGGACATCGATCATGTAAGTCTCTTTGTGTAAATAACTTCAAACAACATGGCTAATTCTGCTTTGCTGTCGGGGATGCAGTTTGGTCTCAGAAATCCCTGAAACAGCAAACCAGAGTTGCTCACAGCCCCGTGTCCTCTCTCCCCTCCCCCCCAGGGAGGGCTGAGCCACCAGCAGCTGATGAGGATTCCTAACGACGCTGCAGATCTCAGACCCCCACACCAAATGCCCTCCAGCCCCTGGGCTCCTGTGGGTACCCAGGGGGACCCCCACATGGGCGAGGCTGCAGGGGGGCCCCATCCAGCCCTGCAGATGGCAGGGGCCACCCAGAAAGGATGCGCCCCAGCCAAGGCAACCTCCGCCCCGCCGCGTGGGCCATCTGCTAGCTGGGTTTTCCAGAGTGGGTCAAGAAGAGGCAGCAGAGAGCGAGTCGGTGATGGTTTCTTGGCAATTCCCCGGCGGGAACAGGCAGGAGAGGAAACTGAGCTTCAAACAGCCATCTGCCCAGGGGTAGGCATGCATTTACAGCTCCCAAGTGGCAGCGCTTGGCGGGACTGGACCCCAGGTGGCCCTGAGGCTTTCTCAGGGTGACAAGCTCAAGGTCGCACCATGAACAAGACATGACACTGAGGGAGGGCTGAACCTGCACATCTGGCTCTGGACCTCTTAGCCAGTCAGCTTTCCTCTCACCTGCTCACTGTGGCAGCTTCCTGAGCACCGCCCAGCACAGCTCAACTGCTGGGCATCCTCCCGGGCCAAAAGCCTCCTTCAAGACCCGGGGCCCACGGCTCCCACCTCCAAGGGGTGCAGAGGGGGCAGGAGGAGTGCTATTTTCACGCGGCCACAGCAGTTCCTCTGTAGTTCAGTCCCCACCGTGAGTCTCCTCCCTCCACAGACCAGAGAGCCCTGTTGTAGCAGGAGCGCCCACCCCCGCTTCCCTTTTCCATTTCCCAAGAACGGCTTTCACCAGATCGAACATTAGTCATGCAAATGCCAAGAGAAGTTCAAAGATGCTCTGATAATGGGATTTTCTAATACAAGCAGCTGCTGCTGCTGGACCCAGACCTTCTCAACTTCTCCACTCTCTTACTGGATCCCCCACCTTTTGGGGCCTCCGGGGTCAGCTTTTCCATCTCCTGTAACGTGTGGGGCTGTTTTTCACACGTGGATTCTTGTGGCAGAGGGAAAGCCTCAAAGGCATGACCTGGCGTCTCCAAGCGCAGTGATCTAGGGGCCTGGAAACCACCATGGGCTCCAATGGCACCTTCCCAGCCTCAGCAACTACGAGGCCAGAAGCAACTCGTGACAGTTACCCACTCCGTGTGCCTGTCCCACAGCTACACACACCCCTGCTTCTGGTGAGAGCACCCTGATTTTTTGGGGGGGGTGCACCTTTCCCCCACTCTGTCATCACGGCTTGTGGGGACAGGTAGCCCTCACCTCTCCAAGGAGCCTAGTCTATCCCCCTGGCCATAGTGACTAGAGCTCTGGGATGGGCAGGTGACCCAGAGGCTAAATCCCTGAACTCTGGTTGGAATTATTGGAGAGAAGAAGCAGTGTTATATAGACTATAAGCCTGAAGCTACTGATGGTCACCTTGACACCCTACAGGAAAAAAACCCCACAAAACCTCCCTGAGAATAGAAGCCACACAGAAAAGGAGCTGGTGAGGGACAGAGGGAAGAGATGGGGAAGGGGGAAGGGGAGACATCAGACTGCTGACCCTGTGTAAGCCCCTTGATCAAACCATGCCTGAAGCTGACATCCTGGGACTGTTTCAGTTACACCAACCTATAAATTTCTTTTTCGTCTGAAGCCAATTTGATTGGCATTTCTGTAAGATGTGATAGAAAGAGTTGTGCCTAACATTCTCTCGGCACAGGCCAGAGCATAATATCAACAGCAGCAAAATTTAAACAACGTAAAGCAGAGAGTATGAGAGATTCAGCCCCTTCCATCAGCCTGCATCTGTGGTAAAGTCTTCTCCCAAAGACATATGCATTTCCAAAGATGCTCTGTACTAGCTTCCTATGGCCACTGTAAAAAATTACCACAGACTTGGTAGCATAAAACAGCAGCAGTATATTCTCTCTCAGTTCTGGAGGCCAGGAGTCCAAAATCTGTATTACTGAACTGAATTCAAGGTTTTGGCAGGGGCCACGTTCCCTCTGGAGGTTCTAAGGGAGAAGCCGTCCCTTGCCTCTTCCGGTTCCTGGTGGCTGCCAGCCTCCCTTGGCTTGTAGTCACATCACTCTGCCTCTGCTCATACCCCTCCTCTTCTGTGCAGAGCAAAATCTAACCTAATCTCTGCCTCCCTCTAATGAGGGCTACTGGGACTGCATTTAGGGCCATCTGGGTAACCCAGGATAATCTCCTCATCCTAAAATCCGCAACTTGGTCACATCTGCAAAGACCCTTTTACCAAATCAGATAACGTGCCCAGGTTCTGGGGATTAGAATATGGACACATCTTTGGGAGCCATTCTCAGCTGTCTCCCCCAGACCCCACCCCCAGTCTGGCCAAGTCAGACCCTTATGGGAAATGCGAATGAGACAGGTCACCATTCACAGGTCCGAGGCCTCACAGGGTCTGCTCGGCAGACCAAGTGGCACTGGGAGAAGAAATAACCAGAGTCGTTAAAACGGGGTCAGAGTAGAAGACAGGCAAGGGAGCAGAGCGCCAGGCCCCCAGGATGAGGTCCGTTCAGGGACATTTGGGGCAGCTGGAGTCAGGGGCCTGTCTGCTTGAGGGTAAAATGCAACTTGACCTCAGAGCAAGATGAAGATGATGAGAAGACACCCCGCACGTGCTCTCCAATGTCCCCAGTGAGCAGGAGGGATGGGGGCGGCATGGGGGGAGGGGTTCCCTCTGTAACGGAAGCAGGAGTGATGGAGGTAAAATGAGGGAGTATGATGTGTGACGGGAAGCCACGTCCAGATGGGCTGTTTCTCACAGCTTCGGTGAGTCTGGCCTGTACCTGTTGTCCAGGGGGCCCCAGCACCAGAGAAAAGGAAGGGAAAGACCACCAGCTGGAGAGAACGGAACCTGGCAAGGGTGGGGCCTTGCCTCTGGGGTGTCCCCGCGCCCCACTGTCAGGAGAACAGAGGCTGGCCACGCCCATAAGGGTGTCTGGGTGGACCCGGATCCACGTGGGGTGTCCACTGCTGCCACCCGCCTCCCCCGCCCCCAACAGGGCTCGGGCAGCTGGGGAAGGTCCTCCCACCCCCACTGACCACAAGCGGAAGCAGCCTCCCGCCACGAGGGGAGTTGCGTCAGGACACGCCCACATCTCTAGGGAAACACGATGAGCAAAAGGGACTTTTGAGCTTCCGTTGCGGTCTGCAGACCTGGCTCATGAGGCAAAGTAGGGTTCCCCAAAGCGTAGGCATTCCCATAACACTACCAACACCCAAGATGACCCCGTAGGTGGTGCCCAAGATGACCTGGCAGGGCTAAGAGGCCCGTTTTTAAACAGTGTCGTACTCATTTTAAGGACTATTGGGGAAACCCATATACAACCAGCACATACGGAGTGTGTGGTCACTGTCATTCTGCACGGGCAGCAATGATCCGCTTTGACTGGCTCCTTGGGGGGCTCACTGAATGCCTCCCCTTTACTTCTTCATGCAGACTAGTGCCCCCGCCCCCGAGTTTATCTCTGGCTGAATACCTCCCTGGAGACCCACACAGAGGACCGGGCCACCCTCACCAGCCTCAAGCCAGGATGTCTGTTTACCCGCAATCAAGTCAGTTCTTTGAGAGTACAACTTGGATACTGCCCTGCTCTGCCCTGGCTTGCGGTGACGTTCATCCGAGGTAAGAAACCATCCCCCCGTAAGTCTTTAGAGAGACCCCAAGTAGTAGACGCTGATTCTGTAACTGAGGGAAGCTGACAGCAACGTCCCTTAACCTTGATGCTGACCCCGAGGTGTGGTCACGTCCCATTTTGTAAAGAGCCAGGGTGTGTTGTCTCTGACACTATCTGTACCAAACAGTGGTCTTGACCGTGGTCCCTTCTGCAAGAACTAGTCTGGGCCTGTGATCTTTCCTTCAGAATTTAACACACCCCACAGTTGAGACTGAGGCCTCACGTGAAGATACCCACCAGTTCCTCCCAAACCTCTTGAGCTGCCACATGAGAAGCGCAGTAACGTCACACCAGCACCCCTGAGGGGCAGCCCCCAACACTTGATAGCCCAGCTCTTCCTGTCAGCGGCATCAGTGCCCCCATACCCCTTCCCTCAAATGGCCAGTGGAGCCTGGGCTCTCCTCCAACTGGAAGGCAGAGACCGGCTGTGTCAGGGTTCCCAGGACCACCCAGGTCTGATCATTCACTAGGAGGACTCCTAGCGCTGGGTATGTAGCCATGATCTATTACAGCAAAAGGATACAATAAAGGGAAATGGTGCCCGGGGCCAAGCCCTGAGGAAACCGGGTGCAGGCTTCCAGGAGTCCCCTCCCAGTGCAGCCACAAGGGACGCACTGAATTCCTCCAGCAATGAGCTGTGACAGCTGTAGGAAGTGTGTCTACCAGGGACGCTCAGAGACTCAGAGTCCAGGGGCTCTGTGGGGGGCTGGTCTCATAGGCACCCTCTGCCTGACACACAGCAAAACCCCGGACTCCCAGAAGGAAAAGCAGGTGCTCAGCGTAAGCTACAATGTCTTTAAGAGCAGTTTCCATAAGAGCCACCCTTATCATTTGGGGAATGCTGGGAACCCTCCCTAACTTCAAGGTCCCGGACGGACGTCAGCCAAAGACCAAGCGAGCTTTGTAAGGGAGAGCGGTCTCAGGCCGGCTCTGTGAACGGTCTTTGCACACTGGGTATACTGATAGAATGTTCCTTAGAAGGGACCTCCCCCGCTGTCTCTGGCCCATTCAGTGGTAGATTCCTGCCACGGACGCCTAGGCAGGTGACAAGTCTCTGAAACGCTTGTGCTGATGGAGAGCTCACTCCCTTACAAAGTGTGCTGGTCCATGGTTGGCCTGTGCTCACCGACAGCACTTTTCTCCCAGGAACACCGGCCTCCAAGTGCAATATTTCTCGTTGATGAACACTTCATATAATAACCACCACTACTTACTATCGCTCTATGTCAGGCACTGGGCCCAGCACGTGACACACATGAGCTCATTTAATATAATATTCACGGTTTACAACGGCATCAGCTATGGCTTAGACGCATGTGAGGACGTGCCCAAGTTTCCATTTTAATGGGCGTGAACTCTGCTCTATTTGCCCCTATAGCTTCCCCGGGGAGCCTGTCTTTCACTGACCACATTATCGTTTTCGGCATGACATCATACCACTGTTTCTCTTGTTTACTTAATATTTTTAGTTGACTCGCTTCTTTTTACTTTCAAAAACATTTTATTTCTCAGAAAAGTTTAGAGTATTCTCTGAATGGAAAACGAGTAACACCTGCCAGAAATCCACAGCACAAAAATAATTACAACCAAAAAACCAAGCAATGCTATTCAATCCTAGGTAGACAGTACTACCTGCTGAGGCCTGTTCTCACCCAGCACCACCCGAAACTCTCCTTAACTGAGAGCACTGCAAAAGGAAAACCCTTCTCCTTTTCTGATTCAATGGTACTGAAAGCCTTGCCCATAGACCACTGAGACCCACCTTTGCCCAGCCTTTTGGGAAACGCTACACGATTACCCTACGCGCTACAGGAACCTGCCCTGCCGGGCTCACTGTCAGGTAACAGGGAAGCAGGGGCTCCCTGCTACCTGTGTGCCCCACCCCTGATCCCACATCTGGAGGCAGGATATTCCAGCTCCTTCCTCCCCATTGGCTCCTTTGCTCTCCGGCCTCTGCGGCCACTGTGCCCTGGAGTCACGCGCCATCGGCATCCACCTGGGTCAGCTGCCCCTTCTGCTCCCAGCCTGGCCCCCTGTTCGCCCTCATTCCTAGTTTCTGCTCCCATGGGCTCCACTCAGCTGGCCTGACCTTGGGGAGAGAAAATGCCAGCAAAGACTCTGTCCCTCTGGCCCATTTCCTAAATCAAGAGGAGGCCAGGAGAGAGGGGCAGAGGGACTCTCGGGGGCGAGTCATCATCTGGAATGTAGGAGTGGATCTGGGATGGGGGAAGAGCAATCAGAAGCTGGAAATGCGCCATTCATCTCAAACAGGGGACTACATCCAGATTCCCCTTTTCCCAATGACCCTCTGGTCCGGCCCCACCACGGACGGGCTCGAAGGAGTCACCCAATCGGAGGCAGAGGGTCCCACTCAGAAGCCATCCAGGGTGGCAGCCCAGAAGGCATCAGAGACCCCTAAGCACAGAAAGGCAGTGGGATGGCTGAGAGCTGGGGCTTGTGAGACAAAGAGACCCGAGTCCTGACTCCACCATCCCCCTGGCTGAGTGACTTTCCACATCTGAGACATGGGATCAAAATCATACCTACCCCACAGGCCTGTCGTTGGGTAGCGGGAGGCGCCCAGGGTCTGGCCTCAGGAACATTATTTCTGTGGAGCTGGGCTCTGAGTCTGAGGCCAAGAACCAGAATAGGAAACGGCCGAAGGTAGGGTGTGTGACGGCGGGCGTACTCACCCCCGTGTGCAGAGAACAGCCCGACAGGTGGAGCCCAGCCCCACAGGTGTTTGTGTCAGACAGGTGAGGGCTCAGCCTGCAGGTCAGGGGCCTACATGTAAAAACCAGGAAATTTCCCATGAAAAAATAAAGTCATCTCATGAAAACTCAAAAAGGCCATACTGAAGTTGCCCTGACAGGGTGAGGATAAACGTTGCCATCTTCCCTGCCGTCCTCTGATGCGGTGGTTTTCAGCCTGGCTGCCTGTGAAAATCATCTGGGAGATTTTTTCTTGTTTTTTGGCCACGCCATGCAGCTTGTGGGATCTCAGTTCCCCGACCAGGGATTGAACCCGGGCCCTGGCAGGGAAAGCCCGGAATCCTAACCACCAGGGAACTCCGCATCTGGAAGTGTTAAAGCCACCTGGATGCCCAGTAATCCCCCGGCCCATGAAACAGGATGTCCCGGGGAGAGACCTGGAGGTGGCTGCCCTGCAAGCTCGTAGGTGATTCTAACATGCGGCCAACAGGGCTGCCCGACTGTCTTCACGGCCACCACCTGCCTCACGGGGGCTGTTATCGGACACGACCCGGCCCACAGCTTGTTCAGCCAGGGTTAATAACAGGAAAGGCTGGGGCCCCGGGACACAAAGCCAGCACGCAGACCCCACCAGCTGCCCCTGCTCTGACCGTCAGTCATTCCACAGCAGCAATGCTGGCCGGCGTGGTCCCCGGGTCCTCTCAGGGCTGTATCACCTCTGCCCATCCTGGGAAAAGCCAAAGGCCGAAGCTTACTGAGGGCCAGGAGTGCGCTGGAAAAGCGCATAGGGAGGCTTCCCCCGCCCAAGGTCTGGGGACGGCCCCAAAGGCATTCAGGTTTCGACTTTGCTGCTGGGGAAGAGGTTCTTCTGTCTTAAAATACACTTTCTGTAAAGCTCTGGAGCCAGACCAAGCCCACAGAAACCCCAGGTTCCATCACTCACTGACAGAATGATCCTTCTGTCCACAAGCCTCCCAGATCCACAGAAGTCGATAATGAATGTAAGGGAAGGAACAGAGCAGACCGCTTGCAGCAGCGCTGTTTCTGAGACGTGATGGGGAGAGCCAGGGACAACGGCTCGGGGACGGACTGGCACCCGTGGTCTGTCTGGCCCTAGGATTGGCGCATTACTGGCTTACAGGCAATCTGGGGCGCTGCCCACTGGTTTTGTGCCATTTCTCTAAAAAGCGGGGCCTAAAAAGAAGAAAGCCAGTGTCGGGATGTGACAGTTTGCCAGCCTGTATTGTGATTCTGGGTGTACGGAGTGACGCTGCGCCTGTCTTGCCCAGGGCAGGAAGCACGATGGAGACGTAACAGGAGACGCTCCCTGCCCGGGGACCCAAGTGAGAGCAAGGCGAAGGCTCGCGGGAATGAGGCAAGGAAATGGGATTTTGATTGCACAAAGTGTGACAGGGCCAGAGAACAGTGACAAGTGACATGTGAATCACAAAGATGAGAGCTTCCCAGGATGCAACATGTCCAAACAGGCCAGGTGGCTCAGCCTGAGAAACAGGAAAATGGGGCAGAGTGTGAAACACAGTTTGAGGCCAGCGATACCTCTCCCCTGCCAGCGTGGGCTGGGATCTTTCACAGTCGCTGGTTAACAATCCTGGAAGTCAGAATGGTTTTCGTTTGAGCCTCTTCTCTAAGTATAGGGTCTGTCTGCTATCCCCGAGGCCCGGGGGAAAGCCATGGTATAGATGACAAAATGATAGCACGGACCCTCGCTCTATAAAGCGTGGTCCACGCACCAGCAACGGTGAGCTTGTTAGAAACGTAGCATCCAGGCCCTTCCCCGGACCTCCAGGGTCTGAATCTGCGGTTCGCTAAGCACCCCAGGTGAACTGTGCTCCGGTTAAGGTTTGAGAAGCTCTTACCTGCAGCACAGGTTCTTTTACTGCCGCACAAGGTACCTCTCAGGGCACTAACCACGTGCTGATCAAGCTCGTAACAATCACACAGACAGCTAACTTTACAGGTGGTTTCCGTTTAGGCATCTTACACTGAACTTTTTTCCCCATCAAATTCAAGGCTGCAGCTACTTCCTCGGTTCCCGACTCACAGACCAACTGAGGTGATCGCTGATTAAAATGTCTCCCCACAGCCACTGAACTTGATAGAGTAACCTTTCCAGATTTATTCGCCCATCTGTTCACTTATTTATTTACCTGTTTGCTGCGCTCATTCAAACACTTAGTGGGCACCTACTATATGTCAGGCACTGAGAAGCAGAAGATAAACGACCCGGCCCGGTCCTGGGAAGAAGAGTGCCTCCCGCAGAGAGAGAAAGATGGCGGACAGGCAGTCACGGTGCAGAGTGACGGATGTGTGCGCTGCTAAGGGGAAAAACCAAGGGGTCCACAAAGGCATCGTGGGAGGAAATGCTGCCTACAGGCCATCATAACCACATGGCTTTCTCTTTACCGGGCTTTTCGCTTTGCATTTTCTGCTCCCTCCCGTCTTGCATTCTATCGGATTGACTGCATTTTCTTTATTCTCCCTCCAACCCCACAAACTTGGTATTTATAGAGTCTATTTATACTACTTAGGTGGTTACACTGACGTTTTTTAACACGTACACTTGACTTCAAGCATAAAGTTGATCAATAGCTCTTTTCTGCTTCTGAATAATACAAAACGCTGCAGTGCTTTCACTTTGATCTCCTCCAGTGACCTTCCAGGTGTCCGGAGTTTGGATCAGTGGAAGGGGCTGTTTTCCCACAAGTCCTGGGGCTACCTGGTTTTCTGCTATCTCCTGCCACTGATCATTTTTCAGAAAAACTAAAAATTTCAAATTGACTCAGGCAGAAATAGAAAACCCGCATAGATCTATAACCTTCAAAGGAATCGATTCTGCGGCCTAAAAGCTACCTTAAAAAAACGATAATGGGTTTATGTGGTTTTACTGACAAAGTTTTCTCAAACCTTTAAGGAAAAGGCGACACTTAATACAATCTCTCCCAGAAATAGAGAGAAAAACCATCAGTTCCTTTTTATAATACCCTGATACCAATCTTCAAAGGAAAACAACGTAAGAATTCAAAGCCTAACCTAACCTCACAGAGCACAGGTATAAAAATCCTAAATACACATTAGCAAATCCTGGGGATGGAAGGACCGTCTTATGCCCTCAATAAAGTTTTCCTAAATAAGAAATAAAAAGCACAGTCTATGCAGTAATAAATACGTTTGACTAGACTACCATTTAAAAATTCCACATGACAAAATATACCATTTTAAAAAAACGAAAAAGCAATGCTTAAAAGACAGCGTGACGGAAAAGTGAGCAGAGTACGAACATGAAATTCACAGGAGAGGAATTCTGAAAGGCAAATACACATATGGAAATATACACAACCTCACTAGCAATGAAGGAAACGCAAACACAAGTTAAGTCTGAGGTGCAATATTTTACACGTTCAGATGGCAAAAATAAGCGTGCCTTGTTGGCAAGGGGAGTGGATATTGTAATACTCTGTATATTTGCAAAACCTCTTTGGAAAATATAGTGGCAAAATCCGAAGGTACATCCTCATACCCAGATATTCTCCTTCTAGGTACCTGCCCCAGAGGAATACTCTCACAGGTGCACAAGGAGAAATGCACAATTGTTTCTAAATGTCTAAAATGTCCACCCACAGGAAAGAAACTATGAGATACACATGTGCTAGAAAACTACAGGGCAGTTGAAATGAACTAGGTGTACACGTACCAACATGGATAAACTTCAAAAACACCTGTGAAGCCAGTCCCAACAAGAGAAATATATTTCATGTAAGTTTCAAAATATACAAGACATTAGTGAATGCTATTTTAGATGCATACATGCTCATAAAAGTTTTAAACATGCTCACGGGAAAGATACACCAACAACAGAACAGTGGTTACCTCCGAGGAGACAAGGAGAAAGGGGAATAGAACTGGAGGAACACTCAGGGATTTTTTTTTTTTTTAATGTCGAGTAATTGTGTTATTTTTGACTGACATTTGACAAGTGGTGATACTTGTGGAATCCAGAGACGGTGATAAGCACATGAAAAATGTTCAACATCATTAATCCTCAGGAAAATACAAGCTGAAAGCACAATGAGAAACTACTTCATACTCACTAGAATGGCAAAAAAAAAATGTTGGCAAGGAGCTAGGATCATTGAAAGCTCATATGCTGCCGTGAGCGACGAGTGAGGTGCAGAAAATAGTTTTGCCATTTCTTATATAAACATACACTTACCATATGATCCAACAATTTCACTCCTAGGTATTTACACCAGAGAAATGAAAATATGTCCGAAAGACTTATACACAAATGTTCACAGAATTACTCGTAACAGCTAAAAACTGGAAACAATCCAAATGTCCATCAGTTGACAAATGGATAAGCAAATTCTAGTATGCTCAACCAGTGGAACTCTACTTAACAATAAAAAGGAATCAACAACTGATACAACAATACGGATACGTCTCAGACGTTATCCTGTGCAAGAGAGGCCAGATTCAAGGGTACACACCGCATGATCCGTTTCTATGAAAACCTAGAATAGGCAAAACTAATCTATAGGGTAGAAATCAGAGGTGACCTGAGGAGATGAGTGGGAGGAGAGAGAAAGTGACTGCAAATGGGCAAGAGAGAACTTCCCGTAAAGATGTCCACCGATTTCAGTAGCAGTTGCACAGGTGTATCTATCTGTCAAGTCACTAACCTGTACACTGAGAATGGGGGCATT
This sequence comes from Aethalodelphis obliquidens, assembly GCF_003676395.1. Taxonomy (NCBI): domain Eukaryota; kingdom Metazoa; phylum Chordata; class Mammalia; order Artiodactyla; family Delphinidae; genus Aethalodelphis; species Aethalodelphis obliquidens. The sequence continues at coordinate 12,606,964 of NW_020837982.1, forward strand.
TTACTTTCTGGTAAATTATAGCTTATGGTAAATTTTCTTTTATTTATTTGTGGTCAATTATATACTTTATGGTAAAATATATAAATTACAGTTGATTTTTAAAATAGGGATAGTAGATACATTTGTTATAATCTCCTGTATTTTGTAGACAGATTTTATTAAAAATTAAGTGGATTTTAGAAAGTACTGATCATTAATTGCATATGCTGTGGAGCAGGAGGTTTCAGGGGGAGAATAAAGAACTAAGAAGGCGACTAATGCTAAATCCTAACCCTTCCCAGTGGAAGAGCTGTCTATTTCATCATTGGAGCAGTCTTATTAGAAACCCAACGGTCCTTTGAGATTATCAAGTTCAAGTCTTTCATTTTCAGAAAAGCAGCTCAAAGTGAGATTCGTCCAAGATCCCTGCTGCAGACTTAGGCTGCCCAGTGTCCTTTACCTGTACCTTAACAGCCCCACTCCTTTTTTTAGGGAATTCTTTCTCTCCCACTAGGCCCTTTCTCTGTGCATCTCTTTTTTTTTAATAAATTTATTTATTTTATTATTTTATTTTATTTATTTATTGTTTCTGGCTGCGTTGGATCTTCGTTGCTGCGTGCGGGTTCTTCTCTGGTTGCGGCGAGTGGGGGCCACTCCTTGCCGCGGTGCGCGGGCCTCTCACTGTAGTGGCCTCTCCCGTCGCGGAGCACGGGCTCCAGGCGCGCAGGCTTCAGTGGCTGTGGCACGCGGGCTCAGCAGTCGTGGCTCGCGGGCTCCAGAGCACAGGCTCAGTAGTTGTGGCGCATGGGCCCAGCTGCTCCGCGGCATGTGGGATCCTCCCGGACCAGGGATCGAACCCATGTCCCCTGCACTGAAAGGCGGCCTCTCAACCACTGCACCACCAGGGAAGCCCTGCGCATCTCTTAACCCAGGTGCCAACCCTCCCCCTACAAGCCCTAAGGGGTCTCAGGGGGCCCCTCCCCTTTCACAGGGCAAAGGTGTGTCTGCCTCCAGGTGGTCTCTGCTGACACCTGGGGAGATGCTCCTCCATCACCAAGCACACCTGACTACACTCTGTTTGCTTTATACGATCGTTCCTATTAGTCCTACCTCCTGGCTCCACACAGCTGAGCATCTCGGTTTCTATCTGCTTTCAGGAGGTTTCCCCAGCCTCCCGTCCATGCTGTGAGCTTCCAGTATCTTTGCAATAAATTCCACTCGGCTGACATCAGCCAGAATCGGTTTCCGAAGTGTGCAACCAAAGAACCCCACGTGACACATCACCCAACCGGCGCAAGGTAGACGGGGCCCACGGCGCAAGGTAGACGGGGCCCACAGCCCAGAGTTCTGAATTCTCCAAGATGTCCCTGGGCGTGGCGGCCACCCAGCTACTGCCTCAGGATCCTCAGTGGCAATGTCTCAATCCCCCGAGGCTGCTGGGACATAGCATGAGAAAGTGATCCCGTACTGAGTGATACACGAAGCGCTCTGACATGCTTTAATTTCGTCCTTCCCACAGCCTGGTAATGTAGGGATTACCCCACTTTATCTATGAGGACACTAAAGAGGAAGAAAAATACTTTCCCAAGGTTACAGGGCTCGTAAGTGACAGTGTCAAAACTTGAGCCAACTCTGTTCAACTTTAAAGCCTGGCTCTTGTCATTTCATCAGGCTGCCTCGCCCCAAGGAAACATTCCGTCTTCTGCACCTCCTACTTCACAGTTAGGTCACCGGGACTTCAGATTAGGCATCAGAGGCACAACTGGATGCTGGCTGCACCCACAAAGTAGCGGGGGGTTTGGAGGGGGCAGGCAACGCATGCAGTGGGCCAGGACACCCACCCAGGAGAGCATAACAATGGATGGGGTGGTGGCGGTGATGCGGTGCGGGGCTGAAGAGGACCCTGCAGCCTTAGGGAGAACACACGTGCCCGGGGAACAGTGTGGGAAACATCCACATCCCTGAGGAGCAGAAGTGAATTCTTTCTGCTTTGAGATGAATACATGTTCGCGTTCCCATGGCAATGGAGCATGCTCACTGCGGTCTATACCTGTAAGTGACTGACGCACGTTTTTGGCATTGTACTAGCCCAGTCCTAAGTCGTTAGCTAATCAGCTGAGAATGCATACACTCTTGGGGTGGGGTGGGGCGCGGGGTGGGGGGGGGGGCGGGTAAATAGAGTTTCTGCATATCCTTCTGAGGCCCCGAGAGCAGGGATCACATTTCCTTGGGTTTTGCGCAGTGATTACAATACCTGGCACCGTCCCTGCTCCCAAACTATCGTAAGGAACCTGAGTTTGTTGTGGGCTCTCTAAGTAGAGGGGGATGGGAGCAGAGTTTCAGTTAAAACCAAGGGTTGGGAATTAAACATGATGAGAAAAGTGAATCAACTGGGGTTGCACAAGCTGTTGAAATAAGTAAGAACTGCTGGTCGGTGCAGAATTCCAATTTCAGACGAAAACTTGTTAATCGATACGGAAGGGTGGCCTGAGCGATCCTGCTGGGGGTCGAGCATGACCTCAGCTTGACTTGGGTTCGGTCATACACGTTTCCAGGAAGGAGGAAAAGGAGTCTTCGAAGATACCTAGCTCCTAGGAATGCATCACAGCTACTTGAACTATAAGAGAGACTGGCGAGGGGGGCAGGGTTAAGAGCTGCAGCCTAGATTCCAAAGAGATCCCAGTGCCAGAGTCTCTGTAGGAAGAGGAGGCCTAGAAACTACAAGGAGTCCTCCAGACCAACCTGGAAAACCTTCAGTGGCTCCCAAGTAACTAAAATGACCCTATCAGTTTAACAAAGGACCTCTACAGGGCACCAGCAGATACAGCGAAGGGTTACATGAAAGGGTTTTTTTCCCCTCTAAACGTAAAGAGAACGCCTATGGTCCCACTTAGTTTCAGGAGAGTTCATCAAGAGGCTCAGGTGTGCATGGGGAAAACCCAAAAAGGAAAATCTATTGGGGAGGGAGAGTCCAGAGAAAGGAGACATCCCACCCACCCACCCACCCAGATTTCAGAGGAAGCTGGGCCTGGCCTCCCCAGGAGGGCTGTACACATAAACTATCCCGATATCTGATAAGCAGGCAGCCCTCCCCCGGAAGATGGGATTACTGATAAAGATGCGGACCAGGATGTTTCCTGAGGGGCATTCATCACCCCCACCATGTCAACGGCACTTGCCAGAAAAGGTTTATACTGGAGTTTGGCACCTGCTTGTCCCAGCTTGGCGATGAGCTCGTCAGCTCCTGGGACACAGGGGGCCAAGTGTCCACACCGGGTGTCTACACTGCCCACAGCACCCATCAGACATGCCTTGCACACTGAAGAAATTCAATGAAGGTTCACTGAATCATGATGGATGGATGGATGGATGGATGGATGGATGGATGGATGGATGGATGGATGGATGGAAGAGGGCTTTCTGAAGGGTTCCCTCAAGCAGTTCGGAAGACTTCATTACCATAAAGAGGACTGACTCAGGGAGCTCTACCGTCTCAGAAGGCAGCCAGCGCGCCCCCGCCGAGCTCGGACACGAGGGCCCCTTTCTTTATGGCGCAGAAGTGGAAGCAGGGCTAAATTCTGAGGTCCTCGCAGTTCTGAAATCCACAGGCCCCTAAGCAACCTCTGTTAAGAAAGTAACGGAGGGAGCTCCCTGGTCATTCAGTGGTTAGGACTCAGCTCTTTCACTGCCGCGGCCCCAGGTTCAATCCCCGGTCGGGGAACTAAGGTCCCCACTAAGCTGAGCATCGGGGGCCAAAGTGACCCCCCCCACCACAAAGAGAAGGTAACTGCAAAGAAAGCAATGCATCCCCTGTTAGGGGGTATATCCAGAAGGAGGGGAGGCAATAAAGTCCTGATGGGCTGTGCCAGGAGCAGACAAGTCCGCTGGGCAGGGGGGCTGCTGGGGCTTTACCCCATCTCACTGTCAAGAGGCAACCGCACCAGCTACAACTTAGTAAGACTAAAGGGGGGAAAGGGATGCGCTGCTTGAAAAGACAGAAAAAAGGAAGAATAAATGACTGAGCCAGCCTGACTGCGGCTCCGTTAGGGGACCAGGGAGGTGGGTTGGGGTCGGAAGGATGATGGAGATGGGTCCAAGATCCCAGGCAGCCCGGCTGCTGGCATCCTTCCTGCCTCTAACCGTCTGGTACCCTGAGCCCCTCAGCTGAGGCGACGAGGGTTCAGGAGAAGGGGACCAAGCGCGCCAACACGAAGCTCCTTGGCCTCCGGCCGGCTCTCGTTAAACCAGCACAGGCCCGGCCGAGGGCGGCTCCACGCGGCCCTGATTACCGAGCATCTTTTTACAATGCTCAGCCCGGCGCACTGAAGGGACTCCAGGTAACTCCTCATCCAGCCCGGTGTCTCTAATAGGGAAGTAAATCACCCTTAAGGACCCAGGGCAGGCCGCCCCGCGTCCTACTTCTGGAGTGGTTGCTTCCCATGCTGGCAGCGGGGTGGGGTGGGGTGGGTGGGGGGAGTGCAGTGTGGGCACAAAACCCAGAGGAGGGAGGTCAAGTTCGGCAGGTCTGATTTCAGAGCGGGGAGAGGCTGGGAGGCTGGCGCGGAGGGGAGAGAATTAGTGAAAGTCCCCAAGCCACATTTCCCTGATGCAGACCCCGAGAGGGCCAGATTGGATCCAGAGAAAACAGGAGCAGAAAAAATGAGATGACGTCTGGCTGAGGTCAGGGACCTCTCCAGTCCAATCTCCCGGCACGAGGTGGGGCGGAGTGGGGGGCAAATCTGGCACAGAGCTTTGCAGCCAGAGCAAAGAGGGAAATGTGTTTGGCTAAAGGGTCCTCTGTGTCCTTAAGATAAAATAAGCCACCTGCTCAAGGGAAACGCCATTCCTACCCTAAAGCCGAAAGAAATTCCTCCAAGGGGTTCAGAGAAAGAAGACAGTTAAAAAAAAAAAAAATTCTTAAAAGACCATGAGTTTCATAGGGCTGTTCATTTTAACCCTTGGTTTGAACCAGGTCCTTAAAAAGCAATCCCTGGGTATCCATTTCCCAGCTGTAGCTTCTACCACCCAGGTGTCAGTGAAGACCTGGGAAAAGGGCAGGTAGAGTGTAAAAAACCCCTCATCTTCATAACAGGGAACCAACAGACAGCGTTAGAAGTTAACAAATTCCGAAACAACACGTAAGCATTTTATTTAAAATTGTGGAAGTAGCTGCCAGGAGAACTAAAAATCAAAGGCGACTGGAAAGGAGAGGCGTGGGCGTGAGTGTGCTGCTTTGCACTCTGGGCCTTCCAGTACTACTTGATTTTTGTTTTTAACCACATGTATGCTATTACTTTTGCTCCAAATAAAAACAAAGGCTTTTAAGCGTACAGCATGGAAAATGAGGAAGGAACGCATACCAGAACGCAAGGCCAGCGAGAGTGTGCTGTAACGGGGATAACTTTGAGTTGGTTCAGATTTATACACGAAAGCAGCGACCTCCCTGGCGGTCCAGTGGTTAAGACTCTGCGCTTCCACTGCAGGGGGCGCGGGTTCGATCCCTGGGTGGGCAACTAAGATTCCCGCGCAGGCTGCGCGGCCAAAAGAACCACTTATACACAAAAGTAAATCTCCCGCAAACTTCAGAATTATTAGGAACAGCTCTGTGCACCTCACCTCCCACCCGGGAGAGACACAAGCACATCACACAACCGCATCAGAGGACCGCTCCTCCTAACAGTCCCATAAAATCCTGATGCCCGCCACGAGGCAGGCTTCCAACACCTGACTCTTCCGCTTTCATAGAAATTCGATTTGCCTAAGAACGGTAAGTCCTCCTTCCTGCTCGATTACGCCAGCTCTGTTTATTCTTGGCTTTCAGAGCCAGCGGGGTGGGGAGAAATCCAGGTGTGCTGACACAAAGACACCCACCTTCCCCGGACGCAGGAGCATCTTCACAAATATCGGTGATCTATCCTTGGGCAAGAAATCACCGAATTGCGGAGTCCGGCAGCTACTCACTGTCCTCGGTTTTTGGACGAGGATGCCCGCATGTGAAGTGAGACAGGCCTGAAGTCTTAAAACTATGAGGCGGCAACCTCAGAACCTGCTTCTCTAGAGTTCCGACCCAGTACTGTCTCCACTATATCACGTCTTTTCGGACCCTGCGACGTGTTGAATAGCTATCTGAAATGGGGTTCTGCTGTCAAACGCAGATTAGCCCGAGCCTTCTCAGAGGCCTGAAGTGATGATGTAACATCCTGAATCCAAGCCTACACACCGTCTTCCTTCCCCACCTCTACTTTCGGCCACGGCTCACCCCAGCCACCTCTCTCAGCCAACGGCTCTCCTGGTTTTTAATTGGGGCCACCACCTCCCACTCACTCTCTACCCAGCAGTCACAATGATTTGTCTTAAAAACCCATCAAAGATCACGTCACAATAGATAATCCACAGAGACCGAGAGTAGATGGGTGATTGCCCTTGGCTGGGGGAGCGGGGCCTGGGAGGTCATGGGCAGTGACCGCCCGATGGGCGTGAGGTCTCCTTCAGGAGTGACGAAAATGTTTTGCAACTAGGCAGAGGCAGCGGTCACACAATACTGCAAACACACTAAAATATCAGTGAATCATAGTTTAAAATGGTTAATTTTAGGTTAGGTGAATTTTATCTCCATCTTTAAAAAAAAAAAAAATCATGTCATGCCTCCAATCAAATCTCTCCAGTGGATGCCCACCTTCCTCAAAGTCCCTCCTCCCTCTCTATTCCAGACCCTGTGTGTCAACTCTTCCTTCCCCTGGGACACACACTCCTGAGACAGCCACAGGCTTGTTGCCTTATTTTATCTGGGTCTCTGTTCAAATATTAGCAACCAGCGACTCTTCCTGTTGACCTCATAGAAAATAGCAACTCCTGTTACCCTCTGCTCTGAGAGGAAAACAGAACCTCATTAGCCCGGTATTATGTACATATTTGTTTTCTATTGTCTGATTTCCCCAGAAGAATCCAAGCAGTGTCGGCAGGGACTGTGTTATAAACGCCCAGCACTTAGAACAGGGTCTAAAGTGCAACAGGTGCTCAAAAAAAGTGTTGAATGAATGAATGAACGTTCATTTGTTCCCGGTTCAAAGTTCATTGACCAGGGATCACTTTTCCCCCCAAGGGGCCTCTTGACAGGCTGACTTTGACAAATGCTCACTGTATTAGTCTCTTGCAGCTGCTGTAACAAATAACCACAAACCTGGCAGCTTAAACCAACACCCGTTTTTTTCCTCTTACAATTCTGGAGGCCAGAAGTCTGAAATCAGTTGCACTGTGTCAAAACCAAGGTGTCAGCAGGGCTGCACTCACCCTGCAGGTCCTAGGGGGCTTCGTTCCTCGACTCTTCCAGACTCCCGGGTGGCTGCAGGCATTCCTTGGCTTGTGGCCACATCACTCTAATCTCTGCCTCTGCAGAGAAGTGCGAACACGTCCTTCACCCATGGACTAAGGGATGGGCGTGTGGGCTCATCAAACCAGCTTGCAAATGTGGGACAACTCTGGGCTGCCTCTCCCCTTCCAGGGTATGGATGACAGCCCAGAACAGCAGCCATGAAACCAAGGAGAACACAGCCCACGGACCGCAGGCTGCTAATCACTAACGGAAGACAATGTGCCCAAGATCAGCCTCTTGCGGCCCTTCCTCTGCATCCTCATGGACCACTCCCAGATCCCCACTCGGGTTCTGATGTGACAAACCACATTCTGCTTCAGAGACACAGGCCACTGACACCTCAAATTCAACATGTCCAAAACCGAATTCCATTCCCCACTCCATCCCTGCCATATATATATATAATCAAAGAAGATTATATGAGGGACAGAGTGTGGCCCTGGGCGTTGAGGTGAGCGATGGGTCCCGTGTCCCCCACTTCCACTCACTTCTCCAGGACCTTCCCTGAGCCCTGTTTCCAAAATCATGCTTGTGAAATAAGCCTGCTGGATCAGACGATCTATCTCAGAGGCCCCTTCCAACGTCGCAGCCTGTGAGTCATCGGAAAAAGCAGAGGGAGCTGGGGACCCGCCCGTCCAGCCCTCCCCCTCCGCCACACCGCTGTTTACCAAACAGCGCCTGCTCTACCATCCCCTGCAAAGTCAGGATGCATTCCTGCCGAGCTCCAGGAAAGGCGATGCAGAAAGCCCTGCTAGGTTTCCACCACACATGCTGAAGTGGGCAGCCTGAGCAGGTGGGCACTTTGTCTTAAATCTCTCTGGCCGGTGAAAAGTTTAAACCGGGTCACAGTGTCAAGTGACCTGAGAGAGGCATCTTTCCACTGCCCTGGGGTGGATTAGGTAGAGACGGCCAGCTTTCCCCATGTGGGTGCCGGACGCGAGGAACGAATTCCAGCATTTCGTAATTTCTCCTCCAACACATTTTTCCCTCAGTTTTCTTGCTCAGGTGGCCAAGTCGGGGGGTCAGACAGGAGCTGACTCCTCTAACACCCTGCAAGCCTGCCCTATGAGATACACCTGATACAACAGGGGAGCGAGCCATCCCAGGCAGTTACAACAGCGCCATCATGCCTACACACACGACCCCTGGTCTTGAAAAGAAAGCTGCGTCTTCATGACTTGTGCAAGATGAGTCACCCTGGACGCACTACCTAAGGGTGACCAGTCCATGTGGTGACCGCTGCCAGATCCTCCTTCCAGAGCTATTCTGTTGCAAACCAAGCATAGCTCAAATCTGACAGCGTGATCAGACTCACGATCAGACTCCATTTCATACCAAAAGGCGTATCATGGGGACGGGGACAGGCCAGGACGTTTCTCTTCTCTCCTTCTTATTAATCCAGCTCCTTATCACCTTCACAGGAGACCAGGAAAGACAGAAGAAAAGAGGCGGCTGGGATCCAACTAGTCCTCTCCTTGTCAGGAGTTCTGAAGGCTCAGAAGGAGGAAATGGAAACTTTAGGTTAAAAGAAGACTTGGGGGTAATAACTCACGTTTAACAGATGACGAAAGGAGTGGTTTATATGATTCCTGGCAGCCTTGCCCTTTGGTGATTAATTTCATTATATTTCTAGCCCTGCAACCGGCAACCTTGTCTCCTATCAACAGAGGAGCAAAATCTTGCCGCTGGACTTCTCAAAAGAATGGTCTCTGCCTGCCTGCCCAGCACCTCACCAGCGTGTTCTCTTCTTAATGCCCTCACGCGGGGATGGACAGTTAAAATCTCGCAGTTAAAACGGGGATCACCATCTCTCAGCGCCTTTTCCCAGACCTCATTCCCCCAAGCTCCTTGAGATTTTTCCCTTGATGTCAGTGACACTAACCATTCGGTCCTCTCTCTGCCTGAGAGCTGGACCTGTTCCCTCAAATCCCATCCAGGCTCACATCAAGGATTCCATCACTGCCACATCTCGTCAGTTACCATTTGGGGGTAGATTTCCATTCTCCACCCTCTGGAACCAACTGACCTTGATCCTCCTCTGGGTACCACTCTTGTCCCTTCCTCAGTCTGTGCGGTTAGCATGACCCCACCGCTCAACTACGTCATCCCAGGCTCCACTGGAAAGCTGCCCAGTGATTTTCCTTTTTTCTCTTGGAGTTACTGAGAGTTTCTAGAATCTTTCTGAAGAGGTGACTAAGCTAGAAAATGACGCCGACACAGAGGAAAGTAAAGCCTAAGAGATGGAGAGTTTTGATGAGACTGCCTTCATCTCTTCTACTAGTTATTTACTGCTGCGTACCAAGTTAGTCCAAAGCTCAGGGTCTTCAAACAACAAATGTGTGGTCTCAGTTCCTGCAGGGCAGGGATCTGGGTACAGTTTACCCAGACTTTGAGCCTCACCCGGGGTTTCTCACAAGGCTGCAACCCAGGGCTGTGGTCATCTCAAGGTTCAGCTGGCAGAGAATCCCCTTCCAAGTTCATTCGTGTGGGTGGTGTTTGCAGACCTGGGGTCCTTGCTGGCTGTCTAGGTTTTAGTTCCTTGCCACATGCAGAGATCCTTTGGTTCCTGACTTCCATCATGACTCCTGTTATGAGTTTTGGCAACTGGATGATAGGTTTCATCTTATAAGCGGGGCTCTCAGTTTTTGAACTGTTTTTCTCCTCTGCTCTTGTTCATGACCAGGCTGGATGGCTCAAGGGACCCCACCATTTGAGTGCCTTTGTCGAAATTTTTTAAGGAGCCTGGGACTAGCAGGGATTGGTAGAAGCTTTGAGCAACACCCTCTACATACCCAAATGTGTCCCTCCCCCCACCCATGAAGCACATACATGAGGTAGACCAGATGCACCCAGGAGCTCTGAACTGTGTGCCAATACAGTCATCCCAGGACCCTATGAAGATTCCAGAACAGCCTGGTGAGCAGATTGCTCCTGCTGGCTGACGTGGAATTTCTCTGGTGGGACTATGTAAGACTAGGTGACTAGAATAGCCTTGGCATGCTGAATTGGGGTGACTCAAGTTGTTTATATAGACGGGGCCCACACGTCCTAAGGGCAATTGTGCCACCACCCCACTTTGGCCACCTACTCCCATGGTCATCCCCTTGACCTGGTATTTTAAATCAATGCTTCTCAAGCCTGGATGAACGCTAGAATCACCAGGGGAGCTTTTAAAACGTAGGGTGCCTGGGATCCACCCCACACAGATTAATTCAGAATCTCAATCAAAATCAAAATACCCAGGCTCTGGTGTTTTTTTTTTTTTTTTTTTTTTTTGTGGTACGCGGGCCTCTCACTGCTGTGGCCTCTCCCACTGCGGAGCACAGGCTCCGGATGCGCAGGCTCAGCGGCCATGGCTCACGGGCCAGCCGCTCCGCGGCACGTGGGATCCTCCCGGACCGGGGCACGAACCCGTGTCCCCTGCATCTGCAGGCAGACTCTCAGCCACCGCGCCACCAGGGAAGCCCTGGTGTTTTGTTTTTAAGTCCTCCAGATAATTCTAACGTTGAGAAGACCCACTTTAAATAATGGTCACAAATCTCAAACTGGTTCTCAACCCTTGCTGCTCTGCCCTAAAAGTAAATTCAATGAGCGAACAGTTTAGGCATCTCCTGGACACATAAGAAATTGTCTTCTTAAGCTTCCCACTGCAGAAGTGCTATGGAGTCTTGCTACTCAAAGTGGGATCCAAAGCCAGGAGCATCACCACCACCTGGAAGCATGTTAGAAACGCAGAGTCTGCATTTTAACAAATCCCCAGGTCATTCATTTGCACATTGGTGTTTGAGAAGCATAGGTCAAGCCATCTAGCAACCCTACCATGGTTACGCAATGATTTGTTTTCCATCTTCAAAACAACGATTTCGCTCTTTCTCGTGAAAGACAAGAGCAATCTGACAGCAACTGCTCATCAACCCAGTGCCCAAACTCCATCCTACCCACGTCGGTACCCATGTTCTTAGCCTGCCCTCCCATTACAGTGGCTGAAAGGCCCTCCTCCTATCAAAGGCAACCTACCTGCTTTCTACCTGTCAGCATATAACACCTGGCTTTAAAAAAAAAAAAGAGAGGATAAACAACAAGGTCCTACTGTATGGCACAGGAAACTATATTCAGTATCCTGTGATAAACCATAATGGAAAAGAATGTGTGTATATATATAGCCGAACCACTTTGCTGTACAGCAGAAATGGACACAACGTTGTAAATCAACTATACTTCAATCAAATAAATTTTAAAATATATAAATTTTAAAACACATAAAATTTTTTAAAAAGAGAGATAAATCTATCCTTTGACCCCACTCCTCCAGGCCCTGCCTATTCCTCTGCTTCTCATCACAGCGAATATTTTCACCGAAAGACTTACTTATAGTCGTGACCCCTGCTTTCTGACCCCTGATGCTCTCCAGCCCAACTCCGCCGAGCCTGATCTCCAGTATCACTAGTGACCTTCATGCTGTTACCAAATCCAAGGGCACCTTGGACTCTTCTAGGCCAGTCCTTGGCCAGGCAGCAGCATTCAACGTTCCCTCCTTCCGGAAACTGTGACTTCTCATGGCTCCCATGGCATCTCACGTTTTCTCAGGTAGTTGCCTGTCTGGATCTTCCCCTAAGCTCAATCTTAAATGTTCCAGCCATCTCCTGCCCCTACCCTTCTTTCCTATCTGCTTATTCTCTGTAGTGGCCCGACCCTTCCTGTCCCATAGCTTTATACACCCTCTATTTCCTGATGACCCTAAATGCACTTCTCTAGCCCTGACCTTTCCCCATGTCCACCTGGCTACTTGCCAGCACTACACCGATGCTCGGAGGAATCCCGAACAGATCCAGAACAGAGCCCATCTTCCTCGCTTCCCCCCCCCAAAAAAAGCAAAACCAAACCTGTTCTCCATGCCTCATTTTAGCAAATGGCACCACAATCCAGCCTGTTGCTTAAGCCCCAAATCTAGGATCGTCAGCTTCTCCACCTTCCCAATCCAGCCCCTCTCAACTCCTGTCAATCTGCCTCCAAAGCTCATCTAGAATCCACCCACATTTCTCCGTTTCCACTGCTGCCACCCTGTTCCCAAGGCACCACCACCACTCCCTGTATCATTATCATGGTCTTTGAATTGCTCTGCGACTTCCCCTCTTCATCCCCTACAATCCATTCTCAACATGGTAGCCAGAGCGAACTTGCAAAACATTCATCAGGTTATATCACCTTCTAATTAAAAGCACTCCTTCACAAAGGTGAAGGAATGAAGTTCGCAATCCCTTATTGTACTCCTCTTTGAAAAAAGGAATCGGAACGATTTAGCCTAATTCACAAAGCAATAAAGTCTGCCTCCTATTTACCTGATCCTCCATCATCTTATACCACTTCCCTTCCAGCCACACCAACTTTCTTGCTCTGTGCCATTCGACGCAGTGTGGACCACAGCCGTATCTTGCTCTTTAAGGTTAGATTTAAATTAATGACAACTAAAATGTGAAATTCGGTTCCCAAGTCTTACCAGGCACCTTTCAAGTGCTGAGTTGTCACACGGGGCTGCTGGCTGCGTGACAAGTGCAGATATAGAACATTTCCATCACTACGGAAAAGCTTGGACAGCGCTGTTTGAGCTGTTCCTTGGATGGGGAAAGTCTGGTCCTGCCTTATGGCGTTGGCATTCACTGTTACCTCTGCGCAAAGTGCCCTCCCCCCAGCAATTCATTCCCACGGCTGGATCCAGACATCGGCTTCAATGGGAGGTTCCCCCACGAGCACCGATCTAAAGAAGCCACCGTTTAGTTACTCCCAAGCACACACATGAACCAATTTAATTCTGCACAGCATTTACCACTGGCTAACGCTCTTCTTGTTTGTTTGTTTACTGTTTACTGCTCAGCTGTTTGTCTGTTTACTGCTGTTTACTGCTGTCTGTTTACTGCTCAGCTCCACACGCCTCCTCACGCCAAAGCAAACTTCCAAGATCAGGGACCTTGTCCGTCTGGCTCACAGCATTCCAGCGCCGACACACCTGCCCAATTAGTATTAACTGATTGTTAGGCCCATGCCATTCATATTTCCTTTGAAATCACCTTTTCTCCACCTTCCCTGCCACCACCCAGCCTGGGCCTTCATGCAGGCCACCCCGACGGCACTACAAACAGAATCCTGCCTCTGCCCTGCCTCGAGCCTGCAAACACCTGCAGGTGAATGTTAGTTCTCCTCCTGTCAAATCAACTCCCTGTCCCTGTCCATTCTGGCTCCAAACGGCCTCCGTGTCCCCAAAGGCGGCAATGCGCTGGTTCCTACCTCGGCACTGCTGTCAAGTCTCTCCCTCTGCCTGGAGCACCCTCCCCGTTTCTCGGGGAGGCTGCACCTTCTCCTGTCTCCCAGGTGTGGCCCAGGTGGGGGTGCTCTGCAGACACTGGCCTCTCCTCCGGCCTCCTCCAGCACTTCCTGTCTGCAGCCCGGCTTTGGCACTCACACACGCACAGAGGACAAGACGTTCCACCTTCCACGTACACACACACAGACCATCCCCGAGATGACTCCTAAGAGCAACGCTTCTCAAGCTTCACTGAGGGGCAGAGTCACCTGGAGAGTTCATAAAGGGCACACAGGTCAAGGCTTATGGGAGCAGGATAAGATCGGGCCTCTGTCCTTTTCCCACATTCCCCGGGTGACTCAGAGACCCACCAAAATATAAGCTGCACTGCTTTTCTTTTAAAATTTATTTTATTGAAGTATAGTTGATTTACAGTGTTGTGTTAATTTCTGCCATACAGCAAAGTGATTCAGTTATACATATATAAACATCCTGTTTCATATTCTTTTTCCATGATGTTTTATCACAGGATATTGAATATAGTTCCCTGTGCTGTACAGTAGGACCCTGTTGTTTGTCCATTCTATATATAATAGTTTGCATCTGCTAATCCCCAAACTCCCCCTCCATCCCTCCCTCATCCCTCTCCCCTTTGGCAACCACAAGTCTGTTCTCTACGTCTATGCATCTGTTTCCGTTTCATAGATAGGTTCATTTGTGTCCTATTTTAGATTCCACATATAAATGATATCATATGGTATTTGTCTTTCTCTTCCTGACTTACTTCACTTAGTATGATAATCGCTAGGTCCATCCATGTTGCTGCAAATGGCATTATTTCATTCTTTTTTATGGCTGAGTAGTATTCCATTGTATATATGTACCACATCTTCTTTATCCATTCATCTGTCGATGGGCATTTAGGTTTCCATGTCTTGGCTACTGTAACTAGTGAGCTACACCGATTTACAACAACAGATCTTCAACAGGAATGGTTCAAGGCTTGTCCATTTCCACCAATCGGGAACACCTGGGAAGGGCCCGACTTGGCTAATGACCTTCTCTGACCCAACTTGCTCTCCTTCAAGTATTGAAAGCTCCCCCCTGGGGCAGGCTGGGAAATAGCCCCTCCCAATGGAGCCACATCTTAATCCCTGGAGCCTACAACTGTCACCTTACATGGCAAAAAGGGACTTGCCAGGTGTAATTAAACTAAGGGTTTGGGGATGAGAAGGCTTTGCTGGATTATCTGTACGGGCCCTAACGATAATCACAAGGGTCCTTATAAGGAGACAAGGTCAAAGAGGGAAGAAAAGCCAATGTGAAACCAGAAACGGGGAGAAAAGGTCACAGGATGTGCAGCCATGAGCCACGGAAGGAGCTGTTACAAGATGCGAAAGGAAAGAAACGGATTCCCCCCAGATGCCCCAGAAGGAGCCAGCCCTGGGACACTGACTTTAACCTCGTGACTCATCTCAGACTTCTTCAGATCTACGGAAGGGGATGCGTTCTTTTAAGCTGCTATGTTGGTGGCAATAGGAAGCTAATTCACTTCCTTTTCTGTAAGCATCCTGATTTTCTACTTAACTCACTATTGAAAGACACAAGAAGCTCCATTCAGACAGGGCGGGCTCGCTTCGCTCATCTCTGTGTCCACAAGGCCCAGCTCAGGGTCTGCCGTGCACATCCTCAAGGAAGGCCGATATCCCAAGTTGGAATTTGGGAACCTTCCCCGATGCGCCTGGCAGCCTAACCCCATTGGTGTTTCCAATAAGGGAAATACATGAAGTTCAGAAATGGGTCACCAAGCTCGAACATCTTGGGGAAGAACTGCTGTTGTATTCTGACTCGAGGAAACCTAGGCAGATACACTCTTCTTCTTAGACTCTTACTCTCATCCTGAAAAGCGTGTGGCTTAGAGCTGTGCTGTCCAATATGGTAGCCACTAGGCACATATAAGGATTTAAATACAAATACAAATTAAAATGAAGACCCAGCCTCTCCGTCACACTAGCCACAACTCAAGCGCTCACCAGCCACATGTTAGTGGCTACGGTATTGGATGGCACACACAGAGACCATTTCCACCATCGCAGAAAGTTCTACTGGACTATGCTGTCTGAGAGCATCTCTCCAAACACGCTTGGCTCCAGCTCTAGACCCCAAACTAGAAAACCTAAGGGGAAGAGAAATGCAGCCACCATACCCCATTCTACCCTGGAATTCATTCTTGAGCGTGCGTCCTAAGATACACAGCTTGGA
Organism: Aethalodelphis obliquidens; assembly: GCF_003676395.1. Taxonomy (NCBI): domain Eukaryota; kingdom Metazoa; phylum Chordata; class Mammalia; order Artiodactyla; family Delphinidae; genus Aethalodelphis; species Aethalodelphis obliquidens. Next base: position 12,622,875 of record NW_020837982.1, read on the forward strand.
GTGGTGTCCAGAGATTTTCGTCCAAGTCTGATTCTTTGTTGAAAAGACTCTGTCGTTGGAAAATGAGAAGGAGAAGTAGCAGCTGAGGAAACTGCAAACGAGAGATCGGACCCATGCAGGGGTGAGGTGGGGAGGATGGAGATTAGAGAGGGTAGAAGCAGGGGAAAGTAAGGGGAGCAGCACGTAGGAGATGGACTCTAGTGATGTGATCACGAGCAGAAAATTCAAATGTCGAAAAGGAGGCCTCCCTGGAGATCTGAAAGCACGTCAAGGAACAGCCAGCCTGCAGAGGGGCTGGACCACTGCTCAGAGAAGGGTCTGCAGGACAGACCTTCATCTGCCGTGGATACCCCGGTACCCACTCACCATCCCCATAGGGCAGCAATAGCGTGGGGGGAGAGATGGGGAGAGGAAATCAACTGAATGCAAAAACACAGAACTTTTCCATACAGAAAATTAAAAACTGGAAAGTGGGGGGGCTTCCCTGGTGGTGCAGCAGCTAAGAATCCGCCTGCCAATGCAGGGGACACGGATTTGAGCCCTGGTCCAGGAAGATCCCACATGAGGCGGAGCAACGAAGCCCACGCACCACAACTACTGAGCCTGCGTGCCACAACTACTGAAGCCCGCGTACCTAGAGCCCGTGCTCCTCAACAAGAGAAGTCACCGCAATGAGAAGCCCGCGCACCGCAACGAAGAGTAGCCCCCGCTCGCCGCAACTAGAAAAAGCCCGTGCGCAGCAACGAAGACCCAACTCAGCCGAAAAATAAATAAATAAATAAATTTATATTAAAAAAAAACTGGAAAGTGCACAGTGCTGCCGAGGCTGTGGGTCAATGGGCGCTCGTAGATGTAGCTGGTGGAAGGATAAATAGATCTGTCTCGCTGGAGGCTGTCTGGCACTTTGTATCAAATTTACAAACACACTCTTTGCTCCAGGCTTTCAACTTCAAGAACGGATCCTTCCCTGACACTCCCCCGTGTGCAGAACGATGGACACACAGGGTATCCACAGCGGGCAGAGGTAACAGGAAAAGATGAGAAGCAACCTATACGCCCATCCGTGAAATGAGTCAGGAAGGTATTAAAAAAAACGAGGACACTCCTTCTATTGACTAAACTCCACGATATACTGTTACAGGGTTTAAAAAGCAGCAGCGGCAGCAAGGTGAAGAAGAGAGAGGAAGCCAGCACAGGTGTGAAGGGAAATAAAGGCACACGTATAGTCGCAAATATCTGCACCATTTCCTCTGTACCCACAAGAAACTGGTAACTTGCTCACCTCTGGGGAAGGGAATTAAGAGGCAGAGGACAAAGGGCGGGAGGCAGGCCAACATTCACTCTCTATTTTTTAGTGCCTAATAAATGACAGAATTCATCTATATGTGACCTATTCAGTAAGAGTAAAATTAACAAAGATACGCTTCCGGATATGTACCCTCAACAAAGAGTTTAAAACTTACCGCATGAACACCCTTCTGCATGGATGCTACAACCTCAGTGGGAAGACAGCACCTGCCTGGTGAGTGGGCCCAGGGGACCAGCTGCACAGCAGCCTCGAGCCCCCGGGTGCCACGGGCGCCTCTGTCCCCTCACCCGGTAGCAGGTGTCACCTCCCCTGTGGTCCCGGGCCTCCGAGGAGGAGTTCCCAAAGCCCTGGCCCTCAGCAAAGCCGGGCTGTGTTCCAGCCTTGGAAATGATCAGGAATAGCCCTGCTCCTGCCTAAAGCCCAGCTTCTGGGTCCATTTCCGACCGGGGTTCCACCCCGCCCCAGGGCGCCCACTGCCCGGGCGGTGATACCCCGCCAGCCTCTCACGCTAGGGGAGCAAATGCAAGCGGGTTGCACGGCTGCGTCTGATAATCACTATGGACACCAGCCTGAATCAGGTCTGTGTCCAATTAGCCACGCCTGCAACACCACCATAGCAACGAAGGTAATATTATTGTTCCACGAAGAGAAAATGAAACACACACACACACACACACACACACACACACACACACACACACACAC
>NW_020837982.1:12624898-12739519 GCF_003676395.1 Aethalodelphis obliquidens
ATGTGTTGTCCAACTGCCTCCAAAGCCACAGACATAACGCTTCTCCACGCCCTACAACTGTGCCTCTCACTTCCCCAAGACGATGCAGCTTCTCTGACGAGAGGTCACAGGCTCGGGCAATTACCTCTTCACACCCTCCACGCCGGTGCCCTTCACAGGGCTGCACTCCTCCCTCTGCCCTCTTCCTGCTGGAGACAGAACGCCCTCCAGGTGAAGCTCCAAGCTGGCTGGCCGGCTGGCCGCTTTCCCCAGGCCAGACCCAAGCCGGGCACTGGAGTTTCGGTGGCTGCAGGCATGAACCACACACTAATCTTCAGACACAAATGTGGAAAGTATTAACCCAAATGGAAAGACATAAATCAGGAGGGGAGCTATGGCACGGAGGAAAACAGCTCTGCTCGGAGAGCCCGGGCCGTTGCACAAGAGCAGAGTTGAGTCACCCTCCAGCAGAGGGAGGGGAGCCCCGGCGGGACTGGTGGGTGGATGAGCCCGGGGTGGGGGTGGGGGGGAGCAGTGCAAAAGCACAGCTGTAAGTTCATCACCAACCACACTTCATCAGCAGCCTGGGGAGAGGGGGGCCAAACGTCACCTCCCCTCCCCAACTCAGGAAGTGTTTCAAAATGTGTCCTCTCCGGAGGAGACAGCAGCAAGGAGTCTTCCTAACAGCCAACCAGTCACCCTTTACAGCCTGCAGCTGTGTCCCGGGGAAACAAATCCCAGGCCCTTATCCTTCTTTGCTTCTCCCTGGCCATGAGCCATGCTGTTTTGGGGTCCTCGAGTCTAGGTGCCCATCGTGGGCACACAACGCTTGCCCTACCTGCTTGCCCATCACTACCGTTTCATATCTTTTCTTCCTTTCCTTCTTCCAAACACCCCATACTCCACACAAGCTGCTGGGGACAAGACAAACCTATCAGCTTCCCCATCCCTGCTCCCTGGGGAGAACCTCCCAGCTTCCTGTAAGACATTGCCTCACCCACCAACTTCTCTGCCAAGACTGATTCCCAACCTTCAAGTTCTAAGCACCTGCTCTGGGGCAAGGCCCTGCTGTCCCTGGGTGTGGCAGTGGGGGAGGAGGAGGCCCAAAGAGATAGCACAGCTGAAGAGCAGAGCAGTAGGAGGTCTGAGCCCTGGGGGCTCTAGAAACTACCATGGAAATGCCCTAGCTTTCAGCAGGACCCTCCCCGTCTCCAGGCCATCTTCATCTTGCTCTGATGAAATAAGAGGTTGCATTTAGAGATCAATGGGGTCCCTTAGACTCTGACAACGCTACGTAATGTAGTGGAACTTACACACACACACACACACACACCCCCCCCCCCGTGAGTACAGACACACGACAGCCTGAGAGACGGTAAACGACCCAGTTTTGTTGGAAGGGGACAAGTGATGGAGAAAAAGAGCAGAGCAGTGTAAAGGGGTGGGCATGACAAGGAGGGCAAGAGAGTCAAAAGAGATCAAAGAGTGGGTTAGTTTCTGGCGGCTCTGTACCAAATTATCACTAACTACGAAGCTTAAAGTCACAACACAAATGTATTGTCTTCCAGTTCTGGAGTCCGAAGTCTAAAAAGGGGTCTCACTGGGCTACAGTCAAGGTGTTAGCAGGGCTGGTTCCTTTGAGAGGCCCTGGAAGAGAATCCGCTTCCCTGCCTCGTTCGGCTCCTCGAGGCTGCCCGCAAGTCCCTGGCTCGTGGCCCCCTCCGCACATCCTCCACCTCTCCCTTTTGCTATCACGTCTACTCCTGACCTGACCCTCCTGCCTCCCTCTTATCAGGACTCTCTGTCCGTACACTGGACCCACCTGAATAATCCAAAATCACCTCCTCCTCTGAAGAGCCTTAATTTAATCACACCTGCAAACTGCTGTTTGCCTCGTAAGGTAACATCCACAGGCTGTGTGGCTGAGGACATGGACATCTCTGGGGGACCATTACTCAGCCCGCCCCAGGGATTAGCCACGTGGGCTGCCAAGGCCCTAAGGAGGAAGCATGCCTGGAACACCCGCAGGAACGCCAGAGAGGCCGGTGTGCAGCAGAGGGATGAGTGAGGTGCGGGGAAGGAGAGGCCCCCAAGGGCAGGGAGGTCACGGGCCCGACCACGTCGCACCTTGTCAGCTGCGGTGAGGGCTCCTTCGGCTTTTACTCTGCCATCGTGGGGGCCCATCGGGATGTTCTGAGGAGCAGCGTGATACGATCGGACTTATCATTTGAAAAGAACAGACGGGGGTCCGGCAGAGCCGTCAGGAGGCAACTGCACTAGTTCAAGGGCACAGGGCTGGTGGCTGTGGCTCGGAGCAAGATGACAGCAGTGGGGGTGGTGACGAGCGGTTCGATTTTTTAAAAAATCAATTTGGAAGGAGAAGCCCACATGTTTACCTGACAAACCGAACATGGGACGTGAGAGAAAAGGCGGGGGGGGGGGTGGTTTGTCAAGGTTTTTGGCCACAGCAGCTGGAGGGACGGACTTCCCATTTACTGAGCTGGACAGGCTGCGGGTGGCGTGAGGCTTGGACAGGCTGAACAGCAATGCCAACTGGATGTGGGTCAGGAGGTCAAGGGCAAAACTGAGCAAAGACTGGAAATGGACTTGCCAACCACAGCTGAAGGCTCTCACTGTGGCAGGCATGGGGGCGGCGGGGGCGCTGCCAGGGGTCTGGGCTGGGTCCAACCACCAGGTTGAGAACTGGTGTCTGGACTTGACCCTGAGAGTAATGGGACGCGCCTGGGCCCCACGGCAGCCCGGGGTGTGGAGTCAGCCAGGATGACCCGGATTAATTCTGTGGGTCGGGCACCACTTGCAAGACAAGAAGGCAGAGGCTGCGTCAGCAGGGATTGCGTCTCAGCCCTCGATTGCTCAATCCGGCGTTTTCCTACTTCTCACAGCCCAGAGGGTGGGAATCCCAGTCGTGGGGAAGGTCGGGGGAGCGGGGCGGGATTCAGGAACGGGGTCAAACGCCAGGCTCCAGGATCCTTGGACAGCTCACCTCACTACCCAGTCGGTCTCCGCCTGGCCCTCGAGGGCACTCACTGTCCTGCCCATGAGTCCCGGAAAGCCTTCCTGTGTCCAAGCTGCTGGACGGTATCAGCAGGGTCCTACCTGAGGGGCCCAGTAAATCAGAAGGACAAAGCAGGTCCAGGGCAGGTGGCCGGACTGTGGGGCCCCTCCCAGGGGACAACGTGCTGAAACATCTATTGCAAGCAGGATTCCCATGGCCCAACGGCACAAGCCAGGCCCTTTCTGGGCACTTTCAATCATTCATCCATTCATTCATTCGACAAATACTTAGTGAGGACCTGCCCAGGGTCAGGCACTGCTTCTAGACATTTGGGGCACGGCAGTGATCAAATAAAAGGGGAAAAAACCCCTGCGTTTGTGGAGCATTGATTTCAGCAAGGGGGTAAGGGGAGCACACGATAAAAACAATAAATAAGTAAACTATAAAGAGTATTAGAAGGTGATGGAGGAAAAAAAAAATAGAACAAGAGGAACCAGGAGGTCAGGGTAGACTGGGAGGGTGGGCAGCAATTTTAAACAGTTTGAAATGTTACAACTGCTTCCAAGTCACAGCGGACAATCCTTCTCGCTCTTCAGCCCCTTCCTTCCCTCCTTCCCTCCCTTCAACAGTCACTGGGTGCTCACCCTAGGGCAGCCCCACGTGCTCCCCGCTCTCATGAAGATGTTTTATTTTACAATTGATTACATTTTATTATACATTTTATTCAAGGAGACAGAAGTTAAGACAGCTAGTAATTCCAGAAGGGTGACGAACGAGCAGAAACTCACCATCTCCCAGGATTCCTGCAAGCACGCCCATCACAATGGGGGACCCTCCCAAGAGTGTCTGATTCTTGGTCCAAGTCCCCAGCCCACTTCCTCCCTCCTACTTCATGTCCCCGTCACCACCATGACCTGAATTAGTAGAAAGCACAACTCAGTGGTCTCTCTGGAAGCTGCCCACAGACTGTCCTTACACCTGGCCCAGTCACCATCCCAAAGCATCGACTGGCTTTAGGGCCTCTGGATGAACTTGTCTGTTCCGTGTTTCAGACTCAACATCTTCTCGAGGAGCACCGCCCCCCCCCAATACCCCCCAAGGGGGCCCTGCCAGCCCTGCCCTCCCCTCCGCTCTGGGCACCTCTGTCGGGCAGGTTCTGATTCCTCTCGCCCGGCTGTGCTCACTCCCGGGGCCACGGCGGCCCGGGAGCAGAGGATGACAGGGGAGGATGTCACATGTGGGCTGTCTGGGGGCAAAAGGTGTTGGGCAGCTCACGCCTCTGACCACAACGTGCAACTCTCTTATCAGTGGCGCTAACCACTGGGGAACTACAAGCGAGCTGAGTACAAAGGCTCTTCCTGTTTGGAGGGAAGTCAAGGCTGGCCCCTGAGGCACATCCCTGACAGTCTTTTGGCGTCTGCACCCTCCCTCTCCTCCCACACTGCATCCAGCTGTGAGCCAGCTGGACCAGTGCTGGCCCCAGGCCCGGGTGGACGACACAGCCACCAATGGGGAGAAGCAGCCACCAGGAGCTGGCCCAGCCACTGTCTCACTCCCTCTGCCCTGCCACAGACCCTCCAGTCTTATTTCCCTCTAAAACTCGGGGGCACTGGAGAAGATAGGGCACCATCACTTTTCCTTCCTGCCGTGTTACTGAGTCTCCCCTAAATGGTTCAGCTAGACCAGGACTCAATCCGCAGACGACAATGATGGCGCTCAGCAGAGATGCTCTGAGCTCTCCACACCTCACAGCTGCACAGAGCTTCGGGGGCTCCACGGCCCTCTGTGGGAGGCCGGTCCAGAATCGGTACAGCAACCAGTGGGTCAGATCACGGGCTCTGGAGAGAGATGGTCTGGGTACAAACCCTGTCGCTGACTGGGTGACCCTGAAGAAATGATTTCACTTCTCTGTGACTCAGTTTCCCCATAGGTAAAATGGGCCTGGTAGCACTCATAGGTTTGTTGCAAGGATGAAATGAGTGAGTACATAAAGATACAGCATCTGGAATGGCACCTGAAAACATAGCAAGTGCTACATAAATGCTGCCCAGTATTATTAAATATTTTTGATTGGACAGATCTGTTTTAAAATAAACTAACCACGGGACGTCCCTGGCGGTCCAGTGGTTAAGACTCCACACTTCCACTACAGGGGGCTCGGGTTTGATCCCTGGTCAGGGACCAAAAGAATAAATTAATTTTAAATTAATTAATTAAAAAACAGCCTATCCACCTGTGTGGCCACAGGCCCGTTCATTAGTTGAGAAAATATAGGTACGGGGAGAGTACTGACGATCTAACCGGGTACCACTGACACTGCTTGCTTATTCCTTGTCAGCCTCTCCCAGGCTTCTCCAACCCCATGCTTTCCATCAAAGTCTCAGAAGGCCAGGGGATTCCAGGGTGCCTCTAGCACCCCAGCAAGGAACTCAGCAACCCTCCCACCCAGGGCACAACACAGACATCTCAGAATCCACGGAGACCCATTGTCTTAGGGGAGGACTTGGGAGGCAGTGGACCCAGGGCCGCCTGGAGCTCTGTGGGCCCCTGACACAAAGCCCCCCAAAGCACGTGGCACGGCGTGACACGCTAACAGCCACACAACATCTGCCCTCCACCAGCACCATCAAAGCCCCGTGCTCCAAAGGCCATCAGCACCATGGCTCTTGCAGGTGGCAAGACGGAGCGAAAACACATCAGGGGACACCACTTAATGATGAGCCGTGTGACCCAAACCCCAAGAGTGGGCCTTCCCATCTGTGAACTGTGGTGGTCTGGCTCTCCCAGACCCACCCTGCCAAGGACAGTGCTTCGCAAACAGTTCAGGCCGCTAGCCCTCATCCTGCCCTCCTGCTGAAGACTTACAAACAGTGCCTTCTCCTGGGAGGAGCAGCCAGTGCCTTAGCCAGCATCTCTTAGAAACCCTCACGTGTGGAGATAGGGACCCAGACATCCTTCACTGGAGGCATCGTCCCAAACACTTGGGTTGATGTGTGTGGCGGGTTTGCTCAACAGCCATGGGCGGGGAGGGAGAGTGGAAAGCCCCCAGCTCAGAGTGGAAAACCCTGGCTCCCGACCACGTCTCCACTGCACAAACCAGTTACTGATTGCCATCAGCCTTGGCTTTCCTCACCCGGTAAAACCCAAACACGACCTGACATGCTGCAAAATCAACTGAAATACGTGTCAACGTGCAGGCTGAGATCTGTATCATTTTAAGGTTCAGTGGGGGACTCCATATTTAAACACGTTTTAATATCTCTTTACCTGGATATCTCTAGATGGGGCTACGCCCCCCAGGTTACCACAGCCTCAACACTCGTGAGTCACCTGTTGGACCCCGGAAAGCACTGAAAACTATTTTGAGCAGGGGTCCTGGGGTTCCTGAATTCCCTGGAAAGCATGTTCAACACAGATATCGGGGCCCCACTCCTGCTTTTTGACTGAGCAGGTCTGGGGGGTGATGCTGGTCCAGGGGCCACAGTTTGAGAAGCCCAGCCTTAGAATCTGAAGACTAGAAAGTACACCAGGAATCACCCAACACGACCACAGAAGAGCCAGGGGACAGTCCATGCCCCGCGCCTGGTTAACAGCTCCTGGTCCAGTCCTGCAGTCGGCCTGAACGAGGCTGTTCCAGCTCCCACCTCAGACACAGGCGGGGCTAAGGTGGAGGCGTGGCCCCCGGCTGCTTCCTGCTTCCTGTCCCTTGGCCCGGGGCGGGGGCGGGGGGGGGGGGCCCCCGAAAGAGACCACTGGGTCCCCGGGCTGCTGCCTTCAATGCCCAGCCCTCTTGATGATCCTATCCTTGGTCCCAGCTCCTCCCTTCCAGGAAGAGGCAGGTCTGGCACAGGAGGTCTCAAGGTTGGGAGGGTAGAGTCCTAGGCCCCAGGGAAGGGAAGGGGCACAGCAGGGCCCTGGGGCAGCTGATTCTAGGCCAAGCCCCTCCATCCTGAGCAGAGCCTGGAGACAGTGGGCTCTGAGGGGCGGGGAGCCGGGCAGGCGCGCACACTGCACCCAGTGTCCCGGCCACACAATGCATAAGAGGCCGGCAGGGCAGGCGGCCAGGGCCCACTCATGCCAGTACCATCTCGAGCCCTTGCCAGGCCTCAGAGGGCCGGTGAAGAAGCTGGACTCTGTCCCGGGGCACAGTCGGACTCTATTCTTATCTCAAGGGGGGAATGCGTGACTCTCCTTGCAGTGAACGGGGGGCCCCCCCGGCGAGGTGGGAGAGGAAACAGGGCCGTCACTGTGCCCGAGAGGGCTCCCCACTCGGCCCCCGGCTCCAACTGGCCCCTGGTGCCAGGGCCTTGCACAAGCCTCCGACAAGGACAGGCCGGGCCGAAGGTGGACAAGGAAAAGTACAGCCCGGCACAGACTGGCCCTCACCGACCGCAGGACTCAGAAACCTGCACACACGGGTCCTAAGTGAGACCCAACAGGACGGGTCCGAGCGGGAAACACAGCCTCCTGGACACAGTTACTTACCGAATCCCAAAGGAAAGGGTCCAGATATCCTATGCACCCCACACACAGGCACAAGTTCCTGCTGGCAGATACGGGTCCCTCTCTCACCTAGCCCAAAACATCATTTGCAGGTGGCAACAGATCTCATTAAGACCTCCCTTTAGTCTGACAGAAGGAAACACAATGATTTTGACACGTATTCATCCCACTTTCTAGGTGTCTGAGGGCCGAAAAACAACCCACTGAAGAGCCTGGGTTACTACCATGGACTCAAAGCCTCAAACCACTCATACCTTAAGTCTGCAAGTATAAAGGCGCCCCGTGGTGGATGCAGTGACAGATGAGGGTGACAAGGGAGGGACCAGGGGTCAGGGGGATGGAAGAGAAGTTACGTGCACTGAAATAACTGAAGGATGATTAAAAATAAAGAAATGAATATTTAGTCATCACCCACTACGTGCTAAGTATGTAATTCTGTAAGGCAAGTATCAGCTTTTTTTTTATTCCTTTTTTTTTTTTTTGGCTGCATTGGGTCTTTGTTGCTGCACGCAGGCTTTCTCTAGTTGTGGTGAGCGGGGGCTACTCTTCGTTGCGGTGCATGGGCTTCTCCCTGCGGTGTCTTCTCTTATTGCAGAGCACGGGCTCTAGGTGCACGGGCTTCAGTAGCTGCGGCTCGCGGACTCTAGGGCACATGGGCTTCAGTAGTTGTGGTGCAGGGGCTTAGTTGCTCCGCGGCATGTGGGATCTTCCTGGACCAGGGATCGAACCCGTGTCCCCTGCAGGGGCAGGCAGATTCTTAACCACTGTGCCACCAGGGAAGTCCCAGAGTTCCCAATTTTAAGATTAGAAAACAGAGTCACTGAGAAGTCAAGAGATGTTCCTTAAGCAGTTATGTACAGAGCCAGGATTCAGACCTAGGCCTTCACGTCCAGCCCTCTTTGCATTAGAGCAGCCCACTTCCTGGGAGTGGCAGGGATGGGCAGCAGCAGTGTTGGAGAGGGAGAAGGCATCTCAGGCATGAGGGCGTTGCCAGAACGCATTGCCACCAATTTTCCTTCACATGTTTCTCCTTTAGGCCTGCAGATCCGAGTCTCGGCCAGTGAAGGGGGCGGTGGGCATTTTCAAGGGCTGTAAATTGGTACCACCTTTCTGAAGAGCAACGATAGAATGGGTCAAAATGTACACCACAGATGTAACTGCAGAGCATGCTTCTTTCCAGGAGAGGATGCCTCACTAGGAATGTTGGCTTCAGCGATTTTAACAAAAGCCAAAAAAAAAAAAAAAAAAAAGGAAAAAGAAAGCAACCTCAGTGTCCATCACTAGGGGATTATAAATAATAACTAGTTCATCCAAATGATGAACTAATAGCGAACACTAAAAATAATGCTTTAGATACATCTACTCATACAGAAAGATATTTAACATATATTAAGTTTAAAGAAAAAATACCGCAGAGCAACTAAGCCCGTGCGCCACAACTACTGAGCCTGCGTGCCGCAACTACTGAAGCCTGCGCACCTAGAGCCAGTGCTCCGCGACAAGAGAAGCCACCGCAATGAGAAGCCTGCGCACTGCAAGGAAGAGTAGCTCCGCTCGCCACAACTAGAGAAAGCCCGTGCGCAGCAACGAAGACCTAACGCAGCCAAAAATAAAAATAAAAAATTTTTAAATGCCTTAAAAAAGAAAAGAAAAAAAAAACAGGTTGCACAATTGCATATACAATATGATTAAAAGGGGGGAACAAGGGCTTCCCTGGTGGTGCAGTGGTTAAGAATCCGCCTGCCAATGAAGGGGACACGGGTTCAAGCCCTGGTCAGGGAAGATCCCACAGGCCGCGGAGCAACTAAGCCCGTGCACCACAACTACTGAAGCCCATGTGCCCTAGAGTCTGCAAGCCACAACTACTGAAGCCTGTGCACCTAGAGCCCGTGCTCCGCAACAAGGGAAGCCACCTCAGAGAGAAGCCTGGGCACTGCAAGGATGAGTAGCCCCTGCTCGCCACAACTAGAGAAAACCCGTCCACAGCAACGAAGACACAAAGCAGCCAAAAATAAATAAATAAATTTATTTAGAAAAGGGGGCGGGGGAACAAGGAGATTGTTCTTCCTTTCTCAGTAGGATGAAAGAGAGGGGTGAATGGTGACAGGGTGATGGGGGCGGGGGTGGGAGAGTCAGGGTGGTGCTGGGAAGGAAACCAGTGGGTGAGGGGTCAGCTGAGGGTGCGAGCCGGTAGAGAACTTAGACTAACTCCTGTTTGGCCTTCCTCTGGACCAGTCTTAAAGGACTAGGAAACATTCAGAAAATACTGAACTAGTAAATCTTTTAGAAGCCCCTCCCCCCTGCTTTACTTATTAATACTCCCCCCCCACTCCCTTCCCACCCTGGTGTTCCACCTCAGTTCCCATCACGGACGAAGCCAGAGGGGCCTGGACAAGGGGGACGCGGTGAGCTCCCAGGCTCTGCCCGCTGAGGGTGCTGCCAGTCTGTGGCCTGGACTCACGTGACACCCGCCTCTCCATCTCAAAACAGTCCTCTCAGCCGCGGGGAACCCACAGCAGGCCCTGAGGTGACACTACTCGGGTTCCCCGGACACCAGCTCGCCAGTAGTGACCGACCCAGTGACTCAGGGAGGGCACAGTTAATCGGGCCTTTCCCGCAAAGGGGGAGCCACTTCCCAGACAGAGAAAAGTACAAGCAGACCTCGGAGAGATGGTGGGTTCCGGTTCCAGACCACCGCAATAAAACGAGTCACAAGATTTTCTTTTTTGTTTTTTGGTTTTCCAGTGTGAATAGAAGATGTTTACACTATAGTCTATGAAGTGTGCAACGGCATTATATCTAAAAAAAAATACATACCTTCATTTAAAGATGCTTTATTGCTAAAAAATGCTAGCCATCATCTGACAACGGGCCACAAACCTTCAATTGGTTTAAAAAAAACAAAAACAAGAACGCAATACCCGAGCTGTGCCTGTATTTCCTTTCTCTTTCAACTCTCCAGTTCTCTTCCTTGGAGTTCTCAGGGAGAAAACCCAGGAACAATAAATGGGTGTGAGGGAGAAGAGGGAGAGAGAATTCACGTGCCCCCCACATACACACACACACACACACACACACACACACACACACACACACACACACCTCAAGATCTCCTCTTGTTCCTGAAAAGTCCACAGAATTCAGGGAAGCCGCTCGCTGGTCAAAGAGCAGCCCTGTTTTGAGGGTCAGGACCAATCCCAGGGTGGAGCTCTGGGAAGAGAACGTGATCGGGACCAAAAGACCCCACCTCCCATCCCAGTGAGAGCAGCATGGCCAGAGCCAGCCAGTTCTGGGTTCAAACCCCAGCCCTGCCCCTTCCTAAGCTGGGTGATCTTCCTTAACCGCGTTGGCCAGACACAGACCAGAGTCTGGGCTTCTAGAGCCAGGTGTGTGCAGGCTCCTGACCAGCCTGGCAACCTTGGGCGGGTCACCCTGTCCCTAGAACCCAACATCTTATGCAGGGAGACGGCTGCAAGCAGACAGAGGTTGGTTAAGTTCTGGCCGACACACTGGGTTGCTAGCCGTTGTCTTCAGTTTCAGTCAATTACCAACATTACAAAACGGGGTGATTTCAAATTTCCAGCTGGGCACACACTCCCTACGATTGGCTGTAGCTGCTGTTTCCGACGGCACGTCATTCCTCGGCGCTTAGTGACCTACCGACATCTGAATCTGTCACCCCCGCTCGAGATGACGCAACATTCCGTGACCGTGGGCACCTCTTTGCTCTGAACACTGGGGTTAACTCGGGGAGCCCTGGAAAGAAGGCAGCAGTGACCCCCACCCCGTACATAATCCCCTTTCTGGACCCAGCTCCAGCTTACACCAGGGGGACTCGTGGTTTCCTGGGGTTGGTGGGGGGACTGCACAGCCCGCAGTTGGGGGCTGCAGGGGGAGGGCTGGTAGGGGGGCTTTTGCTACTGGCTGCGTGGTCTTGAGGAGACCTGGGCTTGAAGTACTACATGAAATACTCACTTCTTCTTTGTTCCAAAACCCTCATCATCAACAGCTCCACCCAGCTCCCCCGAAAGCATTTCAGCTGTCAGCTCACAGAGGGACAGACTCCAGGCTGGAGGACATGCCGCTTACTTGAGAACTTTGATTTTAAAGACACTAACCTGACCCTGGGAAACACAGGACCTGAGCAGAGAAGTCCCCTAAGCCCAGAGCTCTGACCGGATTCCCTTCCAAGACCTGCGCCTCCACCTCCCTGCCCCAAACCCCCCGAGATTGGGCAAGTTCCCACCGGGCTGAGCGGACCAGGGCAGAAAGCTCTGAGCAAATCCTGGAACCCGCGAGCCTCTCCCTAGAAACGGGGATGAAACACGAGAACCACACAAAGATCTGAGTGATTCCAGGACCACCTCCGGGGCCACATAAGCTCTCCACAGAGCACACACAAACACTGAGCCAGGGTTCTAAACATCTGGGGCTTAGCTAATCCCCGGCTCTGGGGCCTTCAGCTTGGGTGGACTCCCAGAAACAGCCGAGCCGGAGGGGGATCCGGGTCCAGTTTCCAGGGAGCTGGGCCAGGCCTGGGAGCCCTGCACCTGGCCCTGCCCCAAGCCGGGGCCCCGAGTCCCCACAAGGCCATGCATGCATCCTCCTGGCCCACACCCGCAGTTCCGGGGCGGCTCCACCGCCCAGCCCACACGTGGAAGGCAGAGGCCTCAGCGCTCCAGGATTCCATTCTGCGGTGGAGGCTTCTAGAGGAAATAATTCCCTAATCCCCTTCCTAAATCAAGGCCAAGAAACAACTTGCGCAGAGTCCGCCAGACGACGGCTGCCCAGCTGTCCCTGCACTGACCTCCTGTAGCTAAGGAGGAACTGGGGGAGCCTGGGGCGGGGCAGGACGTGGGGCCCCTCGTGCTCATGGACCCACACTTGATGCAGTCGGCTCTGATTTTCGGTCCACAGACCATGGGATTCCAGAGTGAGCAGAGGCCAAGTGCTTCCCCTGTTCACCCTTAACTGGGCCGGAAGACAAAACTCTGCGTTTCATGACGTATTTATTCAACTGCATTGTCTGTTGCCTATTTTCACTTGCGGTGAAAGTTTTCATCAAAATCTTGTTTAAAATTCCAAAAAAGGCATCTTTTAATGTCAGTGATCCTTGACTGATTTAATTTCTCCCTGTGGGTCAAGAGACAGACATGGGACATTTCCTTACCCGATGACTTCAATACATAAAATGGTTAAAAGATGCCTCGATGACAAAAGTGCCAAGACCATAAAACAGAGACGGGACAGTCTTATCAACAAACAGTGCTGGGACAAGACAGCCACATGCAAAAGAATGAAGCTGCCACCTTTCTCTCACCATTTACAAAAATTAACTCAAAACAGATCTAAGTGGGCTTCCCTGGTGGCGCAGTGGTTGAGAGTCCGCCTGCCAATGCAGGGGACACGGGTTCGTGCCCCGGGCTGGGAAGATCCCACATGCCGCGGAGCGGCTGGGCCCGTGAGCCATGGCCCCTGAGCCTGCGCGTCCGGAGCCTGTGCTCCGCAACGGGAGAGGCCACAACAGTGAGAGGCCCACGTACCACACACACAAAAAAAGATCTAAGTTCTAAATGTAAGAGCTACAACTATCAAACTCATAGAAGAAAACAACAGTGTAAATCTTCATGACCTTGGGTTAGACGCCAGTTTCTTAAACAACAAAAGCACACGGGACAAAGGGAGAAAAAACAGACATCATCAAAATTAAAACTTTTTGTGCTTCAAAGGACACTCTCAAAGAAAATGAAAAGACAACCCATAGAATGGAAGAAAATTTTTGCAAATCGTCTCTCTGATAAAGGACTTTTATCTGGAGTACATGAACACATACAACTCAATAATAAAAAGACATTTGTTATTTCACTCAATATGAGGAAAATGGGCAAAGGCTTTGACAAGACCTTTCTCCTAAGAAGATATATGAACAGCCTATAAGCACTTGAAAAGATCTTCAACATCATTAGCCTTCAGGGAAATGCAAATCAAAGCCACTTCACACCCGCTAGAAGAGCTGTAATCAAAAAGATAGATAATAACAAGTGTTGGGGCTTCCCTGGTGGCGCAGTGGTTAGCGCAATGGTTAAGAATCCGCCTGCCAATGCATGGGACACGGGTTCGATCCCTGGCCCGGGAAGATCCCACATGCCGCGGAGCAACTAAGCCCGTACGCCACAACTACACAGCTGGCGCTCTAGAGCCCGTGAGCCACAACTACTGAAGCCCAGGTGCGGCAACTACTGTAGCCCACGTGCCTAGAGCCCATGCTCCGCAACAAGAGAAGCCACCGCAATGAGAAGCCCGCGCACCGCAATGAAGAGCCTGTGAACAGCAACGAAGACCCAACGCGGCCAAAAAAAACCCCCCAAAAACCAAAAAACAAAGAAGCAAATAACAAGTGTTGGCAAGGACGGGAAGACCCTGTACAGACAGCAATGTAAACTGTGCCCCAGCTTTGGAAAATCCTCTGGCAGTTCCTCGGAAGGTTAAGCACAGTTACCATCTAACCCAGCAATTCTGAATTCCTGATTATCCACCCCACCCACGCTGCGTACGTGCATCCATGTACATGTTTGCGTGCATACACAGATAACCGCCACTCACCATCAAACCCCTTGTCTTCACAGCCACGACCTCCCCGTGGTATCACATTTGAAGAAACATCACCAAGGCAACGAAAAATTGTTATAAAAGCAATTTGATCTTTACTGAAGTCTCTTTTTAAAGGAAGAAAAGGGCTTCATTCACAACACGTAGCAAAACTTAAAATCTTCCCCTCCCCTCCCTTTCAATCTGACTCGCAGGCAGTGGCCAACGCCCGAGTCTCCTTCCTACTTTCTCCAGAGGACTTTAAATTCCTCCCGCGCCCCCATGGCTTGGGTCATTCCCCACTGCAGACCTCCTTCTCCAAAAGACAGACAGACTGACAGACGCTCATACACAAGCCCTCAAGGTCAGTCCTTTCTCTTTTCTTCCTAAAACTACCCTTCCAGACTGCTCCAACTCTGTCCCTCTCTGCCCATTGCTCAGATAGGTTCTCCACAATGAAGGCCAGGGACTGAGCTGGCCAGATTTCTCCTAAACTAATAAAGGCAGGGGGGAAGCTATGAACATTCCATCACGCTCTGCTGGTTTATGTTTGTTTATGTTTCCGACTTGGCCTTTCACAATTATTTTTACGTGTGCTTTCCTGTCTCCACGTGGCGGGAACAAGCCCGGCAGTGCAGGCACGACGCCATTCTCTTTCCCGTCCACCCACAGCTCTGGTACCACCTTCCGAGCTCCATGCCCCATGAGCACAGAAGACGTAGGCTCAGAACTGGTTGTGGGGATGGGGGTGTCCGCCAGCCAAGGCGGGAGGTGGTGTCTGCATTGCTCAGAGCTGGACGCCTCAGCTCTGGGAAGGAAATAAATTTCCAACAGAAGATCAAAGGAAGGAACACTAGCAGAAAACCATGGGGGAAGACTTGAAGCCGCAACATTTGAGGAGAGATGAGATTTTTTCTGGTTCAGAGTTGCAGGGAGAGTTTAAAGGGCAAGGACATAAATTAGCAACTTGGCCCCAGAGCAGCACGGGGTGGCTGCAGACAGGACAGCACAAAGGGACGTCTGCAGGAAGACTAGACGCCCTGAATTAAAGCAAATGCCTCCCAAACACGGTCTGTCTTTTATTAATCACGATGTCACCCGTGGCGGAGTATCCTGTGACCACCGCCAACCGTGACAGGGGGCGTGGCACCAGCTTGCTCAACTTCCTTTCCAAAGGAACCTCCCTCCGGGAGGCGGAGGCTTCTTCCATGGATCCGATCAAACTGTAGCCTGTGTTTCTGGGCTCGGCCTCAGAACAGGATTTCTCGTGGGGACATCCGAACCCCTTGGTTATTTTCATCTCTCGGTCCAGCCAGAAGTTTGGAGAGTCGCTGGGGTTTCTCCCAACTCAGCACAATGCTGCTGTGGAAAATACAGGCCAGATTTCCAGTCTTGGAGAAGGGGAGCTTGACACACTTCCTTCTCATAGGAAAAGTCAAGGAGCTGTCTCTAAGATGAGGCTCGCAATTCATCAGCAAATCCGTCAGCGCCTCCTCTGACGTGGACGCTAAATGTAACACTCCTTACCACCTCCGCCGTATCAGCCCAGGCTGGACCTCCATCCCCTCAGGTCTGCCGGCCTTGGCTCACAACCGGCTTCAATCCATCCTCCACTGGCAGCCAGAGTGACCCTTTAGGATGGAAAGCCTTACCATGTCACTCACAGCTCACCCACCACACCCCCCCAGAGGCATCCCATCTTACTTAAAAAAAAAAAAAAAAAGAACAGAGCATCTATGACAGACCCACAAGGTCCCGCATCATCTGACCTTCCTCGACCTCTCAGCCCCCAAATCTTCGCCCTCTCCCACCAGCTCACCCAACTCGGGCTCCATGGGCACGGCTAACCGTCCTCAGGGCCTTTGCACATCCCTCCCCCAGATCTCCAGGTGGCTCATTCCCCATCTTTATTTCATTCTCTGCTCAAATGAGAGAGGTCTTCGCTGACCACCCCACTTAAGGTAAACCTCCCCCCTCAATCTGCCTCACTCTCCACCCCCTCCCCCCGCTTCATAGAGCTTCACATTACGTATCACTCAGCTGACATACGTGTGAAAGTGTGTGTTTACTGGGATGTCAGCTCTGCTGCGCAGGGAACTGGTCTACTTCGTTGACGGCTGTATTCCCAGCATCTGGAACAATTCCTAGCACTTTGCAGTTGCTCCATAAATATTTGTTGGAGGAATGAGTGAATGAACACGTGAATTCCTGGTTGATGATGGTCCAGTAAGGAACATCGTGAAGCCCCTCATTTTACACTTGTGTCATGGTTCAGATGAGAAAGCATTTACATAAATGTAAAGGAAAGAACTATTGATCCACTGCGATCCTTCCAACTCACTAGCAAGAAAGGGAGGAAAACAGAACTATGCCCACGTGACAGAGAAGGAAACGTTGGGATACTGTTAGAGGGAATAAGGAAGCATATGGGCCGGTCCAAGGTCAAATTTGTAACCAAGAACCAAACTAGAGCCAGAATCCGGCTTCCCAGACACTCTGTCCCATGCTCTTTCCAGCAAGTTGTTCTGATTTCAACACTGTCCTGCTAGAAAATCTATTAATATCATTAACCATATTAATATTTCAAAAACCTTTTAAAATATGATTATCTTGAGAGATGCTATAAGGCATCATTTGATAAATTTCCACATCTATCTGTGGCTTCAAAAATAACTCTTCTTGGGACTTCCCTGGTGGCTTAGTAGTTAAGAATCCGCCTGCCGATGCAGGGGACACAGGTTCGAGCCCTGGTCCCGGAAGATCCCACATGCTGCGGAGCAACTAAGCCTGTATGCCACAACTACTGAGCCTGTGCTCTAGAGCCTGTGAGCCACAACCACTGAAGCCCGCGTGCCTAGAGCCCATGCTCTGCAGCAAGAGAAGCCACTTGGTACCAAAGATCAGGTGTGTTTTCCAGAGATGCACAGCCAGGTCTCGAAAGGGAGTTCTCAACTGTTGCTGGCCATTCCACGGCCGTTCCACCCAGATGGCGCAGGAAACACTGGTTGCCCCAGGCAGAGGGTGGGAGACCAAAAGAAAACCCTCAGCCCATCCCTGGCAGAAAGCCTTGCTCAGCTGAAGGCTGCAAACACCCTGGTGTCCAGAGCCATCTGCCAGGGGCATGGGGACAAGTACTGGTAAGGAAAGTTCAAAGGCACTCACAAAGCAAAGAAAACAAACCGTATTTCAGAGAAGTGCTGGGAAGGGGGTGCAGAAAGAATGACAGAACTCCCAGGTTTCTCTGGAGCAAGCCATGCCCAGCTTAGTCCAAGGAAAAGGTGCCCAGGGAAGCTCAGGCAGCACGAAGACCAGAAGGGCCCCCATCCGATCATTAGAAAACTTAGTTAAGGGAGGAAGCAGCAGAGGCTTGGAAGAAACCTTCAAGGCCATAAAACCAGATGCTGAAGCCCTGCCCTGGCCCTGGGGGGTCTATCACATAGGTGGCATTGAGATGAAGCAGGGCCCAGGGCCCCTAGGACCAAGTTCCGAGTTCCTACAGGTGTAGCAGTCCAATCGGCGGCCTGGTCCTGGTGTGGGGAAGAGAGGCACCCGTGGGTCCTCTGTTCCTGCCGGGGACACCATCACACCTGCTGCTGGACAGACAGTGGCTGGGTCAGGACCAGCAGCCAGGGAGTCAGTGCGTGGCCGGGGCTCAGGGAGGGGGTGTGAGAGCAACGCCTTCTAAGACCCCCAGAAATGAGGGCCATCTCCCAGCCCTCAAAGGAGCATAACCCTGGAGCAAAGCCCCAGGGTTCAGTGAGGTTGGAGAGACACATTTTGTCTCTGTGGGGCAGAGCAGTCACCTCGATGACAGAACTTGCTCCTGCTGGTCTAAAGCCAGGACTTTCTGGGAGGGGCCCAGAGTGTGAGCCCCAGGCCCTTTGAACCAGCAGGCTTTGTGATCAAAACTCGTATTAAATAGAGAGGATGGATAAGAAATGGAATGTTTTGCCCATCCCAGCCTACTTCCCGGGTCAAGCCGAGAACAGATGCCCCAGGATGGGGTCCTAGCCAAGTCTCCCACGTTGTGACTGACCTTCACATCTTGTTTTACAAAGCAAAATCCTCTCAAGAGACAGAAAGTGGATTCCCTGCTACTCAAAGTGGGGTCCACAGACCAGCCTCACTAGGAACTTGCCAGCAATGCAGACTCCCAGGCCCTCCCACGGGCTCCGAGGCCCCATTCTGCTTTGATGCACCCCGGCTGGAAACTGACCACCTCGGTATGTAACAGGCTACATCACGGTCAAGGGGTAACAGCCTAAAGAACACTCCTTTCCTACAGTGAGACAGTAAAAATTCCTTATTTTAGGACCTACTATTTCAGAATCCATGCTCCTTTGGGCACGCTAAATTGAGATCTCCCTATTAAGTCAAGAATTTCTACAAGTAAGGAGGAAACCAAAAAGCCCTCTTCAAATGCTTAGTCACCCAGTTTACATTTTTTGTTAATGTGTTAATGGCAAAATACTTATTCATACCTTCCCAATTCAATTTAAAACATTTGAAAGTATTTTGCTCATCTTACTTGTGCAAGATCCCCTATGTGCCTGGGTTTTGGCTCATGAATAAATAGTTGTTATCCCACTTTCAGGCAAAGCCAAGTAGTGAGGTTTTTTTTTTTTTTTTTTTTTTTTGAGGGGAGGGCCATGTACGTGTCCCTGTGTTTAATCACAGCAAAGTATAAATATACAGCTGCGTCTCTGAAACCAGCAAAAACTCCCAGGCAACCTCAATTAGGTAGATTTTTTAAAACACTCAGACAAAAGGAAACAACCCGAAAGTTTCTGTAAACGGTGTTTGATCCCAGCTGAACCTATCTCCCAGTTTGGAATTTACTAGCTAGTTAAAATAACAGGAACATCCTTCTATTTCCTCTTAGAGCTCAAAGTGAGACACTAAGACCAGCCAAGCAGGGTAAGAAACCTCACATAAACATAGAAAATAAACTTGTAAAAAGATATTGGGTAACTGTGTTTGTACACACGGGATGGGACTGGGGGTACACACGGCCACCCCTCTCCCTCGTGCCAAAGATACAACCGGAATTTTATCAAAGCTTCCTCAAACCAAGCTCAAACTCTCTAACTTGATTCTTTAAAAAAAAAACAAAAAACAGAGTACCTTTATCTAGATTTTAAAATGAGTGTGAACACTGCCAAGAGCTCGTAATAAAAGAGTACAGAACTCTGAGTCAAAGGGTCTGAATGCTAACTCTGTTCTTGACTAACGGCCACTTCCTAACCTGGAGCAAATCGCAAATTCCTCGCCTCCCGTGTCCTGGGCTGTAAAATCAGGAGGATGCGAGGAGTCACCGCTCACCCAAGTTCAAGGTCCTGCTGAGGACCCACCGTGAGTGACATGTGAGAACACGACAGACCTTAAGGCTCACGCAAACCTTAATTACAGTAAGTCCCCTACATACGAACCTTCAAGTTGCGAACTTTCAAAGATGCGAACGTGCGTTCACATGTCCAATCACGTAAATTAGTTCACGTGTCTGGCGTACACCGTCATGTGCGTGCATCCTCTACAAGTGGTTGTGTTTTGGTGTACTTTACTGTACAGCGCTGTATAGAGTACAGCAGTACAGCATCTTTATTTCAAGCCCAGGTTGTCCGTTAGCGTGCGTAAAAGCAGTGGTGATGTAGCTGGTACTGCTGAGAAGCGCCAGCTGTTGTACTGCACTGCTGTGCTTCTCAAGGTACCGTCCTGTAAGATTAAAAATGTTTTATCTTGGGACGTCCCTGGTGGTGCAGTGGTTAAGAATCCGCCTGCTAACGTAGGGGACACGGGTTCGATCCCTGGTCGGGGAAGATCCCACATGCCGCGGAGCAACTAAGCCTGTGCGCCACAACTACTGAGCCTGCGAGCCACAACTACTGAGCCCGCACGCCTACAGCCTGTGCTCCGCAACGAGAAGCCACACCACAATAGAGTAGCTCCCGCTCACCGCAACTAGAGAAAGCCCACACGCAGCAACGAAGACCCAATGCAGCCAAAAATAAATAAAACTTTTAAAGAAGTTTTTTATTTATGTTTGTTTTTTATGTATTATTTGTGTGAAAAGTATTATAAACCTATTACAGTACAGTCCTATATAGTCATTGTGTTCGTTGGATACCTAGGTTAACTTTGTTGGACTTAGCGAACAGATTGGATTTACAAATGTGTCTTGGAACGGAACTCATTTGTACGTAGGGGACTTAACAGTACTGCCAAGAACAGGCATTTTTGACTGAGCAGCTTGGGAAAGAGTCAGGATCACCTGTTTCAGGGTTTTCTTTAATGTCTTAGTTGCATCTTGGTATTGGGGGGTCACTTTTGTGGGATGGGGAGTAGCTTTGTCAGTTTGGGTTAACCTGGGCCCTTCTCCATCCCTCTGATGACCCTTTGGGTGAACTTGGGCCCTTCTCCATCCCTCTGATGACTCTTTATTGCTGGTCACGAATCACCATGGGGGAAGCGGTGATCCTCCCTCAGGAGACTGCATCCCCAGGTGGCCTGGAGGAACCCACAAGCCAACCTCCAGCTGCAGAAGGTTGGCACATGGCATGTCAGCTTCAACGGAAGAGGGGCCATTTTAAAGGGCATACCATAACCCATCTCACAGAATTTAGGACACTGCAGCCAGAGAATGAAGCACCAGGCTACATCTTTACAACCTTCCATAAATGACAGCTAAGGATTAGAGGTTAAAGAGCTAGGAAAAGTTTGGCAATTCCTCAAAAGGTTAAGCAAAGAGTCGCCACGTGACCCCACGATTCCACTCCTGAGTATACACCCAAGAGAAATGAAAGCTGTCCACACAAAAGCCGGTACACAAACGTTCACAGCAGCATTATTCACGATGGCCCCAAATCAAAAACAACCCAAATGTCCATCAATGGATGAATGGATAAATAAAAGGTATTCTATTCACACAGGGAATATTATTCAGTCGTAAAAAGGAAAGAAGTGCTGACATGCTACAACATGGATGAACCCTGAAGACATCATGCTAAGTGAAAGAAGCCAAACACAAAAGGCCACAGTGTATGATTCCATTTATATGAAACGCTCAGAACAGGCAAATTTGGAGAGACAGGACATTAACAGTTGCCAGGGGTGAGGGAAGGAGGAAGAAGGGGGTGACCATGAATTGGGTACAGGGTTTCTTTTTGGGGTAACAGAAATGTCCTAGAATTGAACAGTGAATATACACTGAAGTGCACACTTTAAAAGGGTGAATTCTGTATGTGAATTATATCTCAATTTTAAAAATATATTATAAAAACAAAGAGCTAGGAATAGTGCTTCATCAACTCATTAAAATGTAAAAGGACAGCCCTAACAGGAGATACTCACTACTGCCCAAGAGAAAATCAGGCGTGACATATACACTTGATGTCATCTTACCTTCAACCTCCTAACCCCACGTGTACTTGGGCATCGTTTAACCTTTTCTTTCCCTTTCTCCCTCCCACCTCCTCCCTCCTGCATCTGTCTTTTCTTCCCTTTCTCTGTTTTTCTTCTATTTCTTTCTCTCCCTTAACTGGTTACGTCCTTAAGAAAAAAAATGAATGATTGAATGCAATCTAGGTGGTAGTGGGCTTTTTAAAAACTAACTTCTCAGGACTCCCCTGGTGGTCCAGTGGTAAAGAATGCACCTTCCAATTCAGGGGACACGGGTTCAATCCCTGGTCAGGTAACTAAGATCCCACATGCCAAGGGGCAACTAAGCGCGCGCGCCACAACTACCGAGCCCGCGCGCACCTCAACGAGAGAGCCTGCGTGCTGCAACTACAGAGGCCACGTGCCCTGGAGCCTGCACGCCACAACTAAAGAGAAGCCCACATGCTGCAACGAAAGATCCCACATGCCTCAATGAAGATCCCGCGTGCCGCAACTAAGACCCGATGAAGCCAAAAAAATAAAGAAAATAAATAACTACTTAAAAAAATAATAATAACTCTCTCCTTTTAGACAGCAGTTAATAAATGACTGTGAAAGGCAGCATCCTGGGACTGATGAGTATGACTTGGGGGAGAGGCTGCTGGGCTTCAATCAGGCACCGCTGTGACCGTGGACAAGTCACTTTACTCCTGGGCCTCAGTTTCCTTACCCGTAAAATGGGGGCAATCGTAGAAACTACTTCATGAAGTCTCTGTTAGGATTAAAAGAGTTAGAACAATGCCTGGCACGCAGCAAGTGCCCTATGAGTGTTTGATAAATAAGAAAATGAAAGAAAGAAACCTATCAGCTAGGGCTGGCTCTGAGGTTCTCCAGACCTGACTTAAAAGCACTCTTCCTGATGCAAAACTTCTTTTGCGTCAGTTAGACTGTTTTCTAATTGCAAAACTAACACGTGTTCATTGTTCCTTGGTGATACTTTGCCTTATTACATATTTTTCTACATCATTCCGTGGCAGCATAGCATTTGATTATAGGAAGATATTGTAGAAACCTGTTAAATAAAATCTTCCAGTTTTGACTTTTTACCTGCAACACCCTTTCTCTTTCCCTTTTGTTAATGGGACAAGAGAGACCATGGTTGCCTTCTAGGATGGAAGGAAAAGAGAGCCAGGGCTTTCAGTAATCCACAAGTTTAAGCCAAAAAGGATGGGGAGGGCGTCGGGGGGACGGGGCTTATAAGCTCCTGTTACTGGGTGGAGTTCAGGGATGACTGGCTCCAGGGGCTCACACAATGTCAACAGGGCGCCATCTCTCCCCTCTAACTGGCTCTCCTCTGAGGGTGGACTCTCCCTAGTTTAGGGGGCCTTGGTAACTTCCTCCTGCTTAGCAACCTACCGTGGTTGACAAGCCCCACCAGGACTACAGGGTTGGGGGTGAGGGGGAGAGTAGGGATGACTCCCCCCAAAAGATGAGAGAAAAGGCATCATGAGAGGCAGATCAAAACCAACGCTACAGATGTGGCACAAATATACAAAGGACTATTACTCAGCCATAAAAAGAAACGAAATTTATTTGCCGTTAGGTGGATGGACCTAGAGTCTGTCATACAGAGTGAAGTAAGTCAGAAAGAGAAAAACAAATACCGTATGCTAACGCATCTATATGGAATCTAAAAAAAAAATTGTTCTGATGAACCTAGAGGCAGGGCAGGAATAAAGACACAGACGTAGAGAACGGACTTGAGGACAGGGGGAGTGGGAAGGGTAAGCTGGGATGAAGTGAGAGAGTGGCATGGACATATATACACTACCAAATGTAAAACAGATAGCTAGTGGGAAGCAGCCTCATAGCACAGGGAGATCAGCTCGGTGCTTTGTGACCACCTAGAGGGACGGGATAGGGAGGGTGGGAGGGAGACGCAAGAGGGAGGAGATATGGGGATATATGTACACGTATAGCTGATTCACTTTGTTATACAGCAGAAACTAACACACCATTGTAAAGCAATTATATTCCAATAAAGATGTTAAAAAAATAGAAATATGGAAAAAAAAAAAGCTTCAGCAATGCACTTTGGGAAGCAATCAACTGTTCAAGAGGATTTTACTGGGAAACTATTACATGCTCAGCACTGGCTAAGGCGTCCTGGTGGAATACAGGAGGATGGATAACAGTACCCTGGATTTCTGTAATTTCACTTCGCAGTGAAGAGGTGGTTTCCCATACATTGATCTCTTAACCCTTACAGCACTCAGTATTATTAGTTTAACTTTACACCTAACAAAATAAGGCCCACCTAGACCGAGGGACTCAGTCAGGTCACACAGTCAAGATGTGAACCCAAGTACAAATTCCTCGAATCTCAGGGCTTCATACATCACTGCCCAGGTACGAGAGACCATACCAAAAATCACAGGAGAGAGTCAGCTTCTGCCTTCAAGTGAGGACCTCTCTATCTTAACATACATGCTTTAAAAGTGCCAATTCAGGGCGGTGTATGGAAGATGCCTCTTAGGTACTTCCTTCCCAAGGAAGGAGAGACTCGAGGGCTGGATGAGCAGCTAGACTTCCTGGAGGAGGGCCTTCCTTGTAGGATGCAGGATGCAGGGAGATGGCGAGCAGGGCCAGACAGGCCGAGCCAGGGTACAAGAGAGGTCATTTGTTAGACTCCTTCAGAACGTTCTCAAAAGAAATCAGTAGGAAAAAAGATAACAGAAGAAAATCTATGAACTGCTAAATTATTTACATAGACTAACTCCTTTATTTAATGCTAGCCACTCTTCTATGACACAAGTCCCATATTATTGTGCCCATTTTACAGATGAGGATGTGGACGCAGTGAAAGGTTTGAAAAGCCTGCCGCAGGCCAGAGGGACCAAGCAGGGATTCAAACCCAGTTTGAGCCCCTCGAGTTCCCGGGGCTTTTAACAACTGTAAGATGCTGCCGATGCATGATGCTCCAACCCACCTAGAAAACGTCTTTGTTACAGCTGAAAAGAGATGTTCATTGTTTCATAGAAGTGGAGTCACCGTCAACCCCTACCCGGGTCTGTCTGTCTGTCTGTCTGTCTCTCTCTCATACACACACACACACACACACACACACACACACACACACACACACCCCTAATACCCATCTCCACAAAGCTTCAGGGAACCTCTACCACTAAATCCTACTGACCACTGACTCTTCAAGATGAGAAACAAAACATTTCAGTAAAAAGTTTTCCTCTCCCTCCACCTCCCTCCCCCCAACACTCTTCCTTCTGTTACCCAGGCACTCAAGCTGTCCCCCAATTGCACCCTATTCAGAGCCAGAAGGTCCTAGTACCTTTTCATACTAAAGTGTAAATGACTGCTGAGCTTCAAACAGCCGCCTCTGTGACAACTGATCAGCCTCCAAACAGAAGCTAACTCAAGCCAATTCCCTTGGCTCACTCCCCACCGCTATCTGAAGGATCAATTTGGATTACGGCTTCCTCCCACTCTCGCCTCTCTGGTGGGACCACTTTTCCCCACCCCCCCCACCCCAAAACTGCTCCACTCGGTCCTTTCCAGTTCAGAGGCAGCCTTTGGGACAACAACAGAGAACCTGAAGACCAAATCACAAAGCAGTGGCTTATGGTTTCTGGCTACTCACTAGAAACACCCAGGGAGCTTTAAAAATATGCTGATGCCTAGGCTCCACCTCCAGGGGATGCTGGTTTAATTCACAGGGCCCGAGCAATGATATTTTTTCAATGACAATCGTATTAACAGGTAACACTAATTACCTGATGACTCCGTGCCGGGCATTACTTTAAGGTTTATGTCTGCTGACTCACTGGAACTTTAACACAACCCTATGAGATGGGTATTATAATGGTCTCATTGCCAGATGAGAAATCTGAGGCACAGAGAGGTTAAGTAATCTGCCCATGATCCCACAGCTAAGTGGCAGAAGAACCCAGCATTCTGAACCATCATCCTCCACAGCCATGGATAAGCATCACCCGGAGTCGAGATCCTGGGGAATAACCTTTCCCACCAGCAACCGGCTTAAGCTCGGCCCACTCCACAGCCTGTGCTCCTGGCCCTTGTCTTTCTTGTTCCACAAGCCAGCCTCTAGACCGGGTTCTCGACCTCTGACCTGGCCGCTTCTCCACTCTGAGTTGACTTTCCTTCTTGTTCGGTACACCCTAGGCTCTGCCACGACCTCCCTCCTCGCCGTCTCTTTTTGGTGTTTTGTTTTGTTTCGTTGTTCTTCGGCCACGCCGCGGCGGCTTGCGGGATCTTAGTTCCCCGACCAGGGACTGAAGCTGTGCCCCCTGCGGTGAAAGCGCTGAGTCTTAACCACTGGACCACCAGGGAAGTCCCTCTCCAACTCTTTTTGATGATGCGATCATACTTCCCAGGAACCTCCACCCCGAGGAGCTCGTTCTGGCTCCCCCCACCTCCTAGACCCACAATTCCTCCGAGGTGCCTCTGCTTCTCCCAGCCCCTTGGCGCCATGGCCCACCAGTGCCCCTCTGCCACCATTTCCTGACTTAAAGGCAAGCAGAGAAAGGATCTCTACATTCAAGACCCGTCCCCCCCGTTTTTGCACTTGATCTCACATCGGTTCCTAGGCCAAAGCTCCCTTCCAAATTCTCCAAGAGGGTTTTTAAATGCCCTCCACCGAGAGCAAACATGTTGCCACTTTAACATGGGACAAAGTTCTGGAAACACCTCCGGGCTGGTTACTCTCCATCTGCCCCTGGGAATCTACACCCAGCCCTTCTCCTGCCTGCTCTGTGCACCAGGAGGCCGGCCTGCATGGACTGCAGCTAAGGACTCCCTTGTCCACCGGTTAGCAAGTGGGTTCGGCCAGTGGCGGAGACAGGCGGGAGGTGAGGGTTCAGGAGGAGAGCGAGGTCCAGGCATTTCCACCTGCTCCCTCTCTGCAGGCTGCGGTTGGCTGTAATATCTTTCCACCAGTCACCCCTCCAGCTACAAATCTCTCTCCGGCTTCCTGTCACTGCTCCCTCCCCCTTACCTCCCCTGGGCCTGTTTTACCATCCCCTAACCCCACCAACACCTCTGGAAAAAGTCCCTTCTTTAAATTCCCCTCGAGCTCCACAATTATGTTTCTTTGCCCTCCAGACCCTGATGGATACACCCTCCAATGGCGCAATTCGGACACAAGTGCCACCGAGAACAGGGTCCTTGGGGGACATTTTGGTGACCAGCGCCTTCACAAAATGATGGCTGATAAGAAACGAAAAGCTAACCGAGGATGTGGGTGACCTCACTTCTCCCCCAGTCCAGCCCACTCTTCGTGACAAGGCCACATGTGCCCAGCTGCAGGATTAGACAGACGCGGCCAAGGAGGAAGAGGGGGAAATACCCACCGCGTACAAGCCTGCAGCAAAACAGAGTCCTCACCCCCCACGAAGCGTGGGACAAGAGCTGACCAGGGAAATTCATTTTTTTTAAAAAAAAACCCTTTCTGTCAACTTCCCTGAGAAGCTCCACCCCTGCACCAGCACCCTCGCTTTGCAATATGAGGACAAGTCTGACACCATCAGAGCCACACTTCCTCTGGCAGCTGCTGGTCGAATCTCTTTATGAATCTGCTAATGATTTTGAGTCCTGCTGCTAGCCTGACACTCATTGGAAGGAAAGTTATATAACTGGAAATGATTAGAAGAGAAGGCTTCGAGGGACATGCTTCAAATTTTCACTCCTCTAACCGATGTTTGGATGAGTTTTTTTTTTTTTTTTTTTTTTTTTTGATGAGTTTTTAACGTATCAGCATTTCCTCATTGGGAAGTCTTACAGGGTATGAGAGTCGACCTTCAATTAATGGCAGACACCTTGGAATCATATTGTTACAGGAATATACTCTTGGTACCCCCGCCAATCAACTGGGCTCTTTCCCTCATCCCTTCCTCCCTCCACCAAATTAAAAGTCATCCTTAGACATGTTACAAGAGAGGAAACCCCAACGTCCCGTAAGCGTATTAAAAGGTGCTCAGCATCATTAGTCATCAGGAAGAGGCAAATTAAAACCACAGTGAGGGCTTCCCTGATGGCGCAGTGGTTAAGAGTCCGCCTGCCGATGCAGGGGACACGGGTTCGTGCCCCGGTCCGGGAAGATTCCACATGCCGCAGAGCGGCTGGGCTCGAGAGCCATGGCCACTGAGCCTGCGCGTCCGGAGCCTGTGCTCCGCAACGGGAGAGGCCACGACAGTGAGAGGCCCGCGTACCGGAAAAAAAAAAAAAAACCACAATGAGATTCTCGAGTGGAAAAAAAGATCAGAGCCATGGTTGCTTCTGGCGGGTGGGGGCAGGGACTAAGGGGAAGGGGCTTTGGGTGACAGTCATGTTCTGTAACTTGATAGGGTCTGGGGCTGCACAGGTATAGGCAGTTGTCAAAACTCAACAAATGACTCTTACAATATATGCACTTGACGGTATGTAAATTAAACCTCAAAAGAATGAAATAACGGCCAACACTGTACTGTGGTTAGTGCTGTGTATGCTGAGGTGTTTAGGCGGAGGTGTCCTGATGTTCTCAGCTTACCCTGAAATGCTTTCCCCCCAGAATACGACTGACAGATGGACAGAAGGATAGACACGTGATAAAGCAAACATAATAAAATGCTAATGGCGGACTCCAGATGAAGGTGCAGGAGTGCACGCTATGAAATTCTTGGCAACTTTCCGGTACGTTTACAATTTTTCATAATAAAACACTGAAACTGTTCAAATTTAAAAGGTAAAAATAAAACACACAGCATGAAACACACTCACCCAAATGACTAAAGTCCAAAGGCCGCGGCCAGCGCAGACTAGGACACGGGGCAACGGGGACTCAAGTAGCAAAACAGCAAAAGGTCCCAGGGAGAGAGGGATCTCCCTGGGCCAACCTGGGGCACATGGCCACTCCTGGGTCACTATGGCCACGGAAGTCAGGTCAAGCTGGTTCACATGTCCCTCCTCTTAGGGTTCACAGGTAGCACCAGCTCCAACAAAAGCATTTGTTTTCTATGCCTCCACTGCACCTGTGGTTCTCCAAAGACAAACTGAGGTGCTATGACCGGAATAAGAACGAGACAACAAAGAACAGATATGCACATAGTCACCGGCATCTTTGTTCCCAAACTCAAGCATCCCAGCAGAATTCTACCATGGCCCTCAGACTTTGAACTTGAGTTTCCCAGGGGCTCATACATTTCAGCTGTCAATCCACTCAGTGATTAAGTATCACATTTAAATCAAATATGCCCTCTGGTTAGCCAAAAACATCCAATGATAGATGAGGAAGCCAAGACAGGCAGGCAATGTGCCCATCGGCCTCCTACAACTTCCAGTCTCCCGCAGAGTCTTTTATGGGCTGCCGCTCTGAGCACTAACTCCCCAGGCACACTCTGGTCCCTCTGGGGATGCAACTGATGCAGCGCCTTGGCCGAGGACCATCCCTACTCTGGCAGCCGGGCCAAGGGAGCGGGCGCTGCCCCATGTTAGAATGACACAGTCTGTGTTCAGAGGGCTGGAGGGACTTGTTTCAGAAGAAAAAAAAAAATCCCATGAATCCTCTCTCTCTAGGAAGGAGCTACATATTTTATGAATGGTGTGAAACCACGCCTGGGTGGCATTTCCTAAATTTATTTGAAGGGCTTAATTTACCCTTCAAGTTTCCTGGGGTCCCCCTCCCAGGCACTCTTGACAAACATCCTGGGAGAGTTCGTATCTTCTGTTTGTTTTTTTTTAAAGAAGAAAAAAAAAACCTCAAAAAACTGCAAAGGTCCCAGTTTGCTCCATGGTCATTTTTTTTTTTTTAAGTTCAATCTTTTCATGTCACTGACCATTTTGATCATTTGTCACATTGCTTTTCCCGATAGGTACAAAGTAAGAAAAAACAGAGCCAGACCTGATCAAATCTGTATTTTTCTATGAATCCACAAGGTGGTATAAAAGAATAGCACAAAGGATGTTATAAAGAAAAAGAAACAGGTCCAAAATGGAGTCACTTGTGCTAAGCCCCACGGCAACAAACCAAAACATAATGCCTAACCTAACTGGAGTTGCAGCCTCTCCCAGGAGTAGAATTTTCAACCAATCAGTCTGGAATTTCCTGATCAACACCAGGGAGGTAATCTGCAGGACAGACCCCAGCCCTCCCAGCAAAGGATGGTGACCTTGCCCCCAAACAACCCTTTTCATTCGTTTATGGCTTCCTTGTCCTACGCACACTCTGCCTATAAAAACCTCCCCTTTTGTACAGCTCTTCACAGTGCTTTTCTATTTGCTGCCTATCAGGATGCTGCCCAATTTATGAATCGTTTAATAAAACCAATGAGACTTTCAAATTTACTCAGCTGAATTTTGTTTTTTAACCATTATTTACCTACTAAAAATGTTTTAGAATGCTAGGTGAAATAAGCCCATCGCAAAAGGACAAACACTCTATGATTCCTCTTATAAGGGGTTCCTAGAATAATCAAATTCATAGAAACAGAAAGTAGACCGGTGGCTGCCAGGGGCTGGGGGGGGAGGGGCAGAAAGTAGACCGGTGGTTGCCAGGGGCTGGAGGGGGGGACGGGGGATGGAGAGTTATTGTTTAACAGGTACAGAGTTTCAGTTTTACAAGGTGAAAAGCTCTGGAGACGGATGCTGAGGATGGCAGTGCGACCAAGTGAAGGTACTTAATGCCACTGAACTGTTTAAAAAGGTGAAAACAGTACATTTCATGTTATGTATATAGTACCACTTTTTTTCATGGGTAAAAAAAATGGACAAGGAAAAAAATATTTTACATAGGAAAACATACACAAGAACAAGGTTTAAAGAAATAAAAATATTCAGGTATTAAAAAAATGCATTAGAGAGGAAAATACTCTGTTCTCACCCAGCTAAAGAGACCTTGTGGCACCAACGGAGTTCGCCCATTGACCTCCACAGCCTCCTCGTTACTTAGCAATGCCTTCTGCCATCAGATTCTATAGCCTGCTCATCACGTCGGCAAGCTTTGTCCACCAGCTGAGTTTTTGCCAAGAGTGCCTTTAAAAAGTCAAACCTGGGCTTCCCTGGTGGCGCAGTGGTTGAGAGTCCGCCTGCCGATGCAGGGGACGCGGGTTCGTGCCCCGGTCCGGGAAGATCCCACATGCCGCGGAGCGGCTGGGCCCGTGAGCCATGGCCACTGAGCCTGCGCGTCCGGAGCCTGTGCTCCGCAAAGGGAGAGGCCACAGCAGTGAGAGGCCCGCGTACCGCAAAAAAAAAAAAAAAAAATTGAAGTGCACTCCCAAAGTAAATACAACCAAAGGGTCTACCACTTGCATCTTCGTACTACACTTACCCTTCCCACACAGAGCCCCCGAACTCCAGTTCCTCCCACTGCAGCCCCCAGCAAGGTGGTGATCCAGGCCTGGAAACAGGACGCCCAGGTGGGCCTGGTCAGACATCCTTTCATCTTGTCCCATCCCAGCGGCTCCAGACACCCTAATATCACACAGGAAGGCCATTCTGCCCTCAGCCAGCCTCCCAGAGCTCTAAGCGCAAAAAGCATCCAGGAACACAGGGCCATGGCTCCTTTCTAGGGGCTGAGGTCCTGAGGGACCCCCTTCATCTCACTCCCCGGGAGAATTTAAACTGTACAAATGGGCACCAGAGTTTGCACCATACCAAGGTAGGGACATACCTTTTTCCTTTCTCTGGTTTCCTTCCTTTTAATTTTTTTCAGTTTTATTGAGATAGAATTGACATATTGCACTGTATAAGTTTAAGGTGTACAGCATAATGATATGACCTACATACATGAAATGATTATCGCATAAGTTTAGTGAATGTCCATCATCTCATATAGATACGGAACTTAAAAAATAGAAACAAGATTTTTCTCCTTGTGATGAAAACTCAGGATCTACTAACAACTTTCATTTATTATCATACAGTCGTGTTAACCATAGTTATTCTGGTGTACATTACATCCCTACTTCTTATTTATCTATTAACTATGTGTACCCTTTGACCACCTTCATCCAATTCCCCCTTCCTCAACCCCTGCCTCTGATAATCACAAATCTGATCTCCTTTTGAGTTTAGTTTTTTGTTCTTTTCAGTTCTACACAAGTGAGATCACATGGTAGGTGTTTTTCTCTTATTTCACTTAGCATAATACCCTCAAGATTCATCCACGTTGTCGAGAATGGCAGGTTTTCCTTTTTTATGGCTAAATAATATTCCTGTGTGTGTGTGTGTGTGTGTGTGTGTGTCTGTCTGTCTGTCTTGCATCTCTCTTATCCAGTCGTCCACCGATGGACACTGAGGTTGTTTCCATGTCTTGGTTATTGCAAATAATGCTTCCATGGACGTGGGGGTGCAGATCTCTCTTCAGCATAGCTTCCTTTACCTTTCTAATGAAATATGGACACTTCTCTTTCCATAAATTTTCAGGTGTTTCTCCAATTACAATATCCATACACGTTATCTGAAGGAAATTGAGGAGAGGGGCTAATTGGAAAAAGACCAAAAAGCAACTATCCATTCCCTTCAGCCAGCAATAACCGTCACTCACATTTCGATCAATCTTCTTTCAGACTTTATACCCACACACATCTTTTTTTACACAAATTTAGAATTTTACTGTACATATTTTGTAGCCTTTTATAATATGGTGAACTTAATATATGGTGAACTAATCTTTTTTGAAGAAAAATGTTGCCTATTCTGCTTAGTCAGGGAAAAGCATCAGACAATAAAAACAACTTCAAGCACTCTCATCTCTGAAAAAATAAGGAACCCCTGACTGAACAAAAAAGACTAGCATCTTGATAAAGCCAGGACCCAGCCTCCCATGAGCTCTGGCCTGGGCAGCACCCCCAGGCAGGTGATCACAGACCCCAAGGACCCCAGAGTCCTTCTCACCTGCCAGCCCATGAAATGGGCAGGGGCTCAGCCCCAGGTCTTCACTTTTCCACTACCTGCTGTGAGACTTTAGACAAGTTATCAATATTTCCCTTTTCTAAGCTTCAGTTTTCTCATCACTAGAGTAGGCCATGAAAAAGACTCTCTTTCTGGGGTTGTCACAGAGATTTAAGGAGACACCGTGCTCCAAGGACCTGGTATTGAGCCTGACGCCAGCTGGGTGTTCAGTCTTCCCTTTCTCCATCCCTCGTCCCTAAGACTCCAGCCTGTGAGAGGACCATTGGTCCTGACACCTAGGAAGTCCTCGTCTTCTGCTACCCTCGAGAGTCATCAAGCATGTGCACGTGTGCAAAAAATGAGCACTACGACAGGATTCCCTGGCGGTCCAGTAGTTAGGACTCAGTGCTGTCACACCGGGGCCTGGGTTCGATCCCTGGTCAGGGAATTGAGATTCTGAAAGTTGGCGAGGCACCGCCAAAAAAACAAAAAAAGAGCATTACAATGGTATATATATATATATATATATTTTTTTTTTTTTGCGGTACACAGTCCTCTCACTGTTGTGGCCTCTCCCGTTGCGGAGCACAGGCTCCGGACGCGCAGGCTCAGTGGCCTCATGGCTCACGGCCATGGCTCATGGGCCCAGCCGCTCTGCGGCATGTGGGATCTTCCCGGACCGGGGCACGAACCCGTGTCCGCTGTGTCGGCAGGCGGACTCTCAACCACTGCGCCACCAGGGAAGCCCTACAATGGTATTTTTAATAGCCAGAACAAGGGGGGGACAGGGGAGAAGGAAAGAGAAACTCAGAAACACCCTGAATATCCGTCAACACAAAATATAAAATGAACTACACCATATCCATACTACAGAATATCACACGGCTTTTATAAATAACCATTGATGTATATGTACCAACAGGAAAACACCTTCAAGATGTATTATTGAGTGGAAATGAAAAAGAAATAAAGAACTAATACACTCTTGTTCTTAAAAGAGGAACTAAACCCACGAATCATTAGCATCTATTTCCACAAGGGGCTGGGGAGGTCATCAAAGGGGGGGCGCTTAGTCTGATTCGGTTTCTCACCCTTTTTTTTCAGGATCACCCTCTCTTAGGTGCCTTTGAGGACGTCTTTCGTGATCACTGCCCCACCATCATGAAATTTTAACACTTCAGCTATACTTGTTGGTCTGTATGTGTATTATGACCCTTTGGAGGGTCACAAACCACAAGTAAGACCCAGGACATCCTTGCCGTCCAAGAACCAATTCCCTCCCACCCATTGTGGATGTATAGTTTAATTCATATGTGACTTGTGTGGTTAAAAATGAATAATTAGGGACCTCCTTGGTGGTCCAGTGGGTAAGACTCTCCGTGCTCCCAACATGGGGGCCCGGATTCGATCCCTGGTCGGGGAACTAGTTCCTGCATGCAGGCTGCAACTAAGAAGCCCACATGCCACAACTAAGAAGACTGCATGCCACAACAAAGATCCTGCGTGCCACAACTAAGACCCAGTGCAGCCAAAAATAAATAAATAAATAATAAATAAATAATTTTTTTAAACACTATAAAATTTTTTTAAAATTAATAATTAAAAGTTCCTTCCCCAAACTATTTGTAGATGGGGCCGCCAGTGGGGCCTGGGAGTACAGGAAATGCA
Organism: Aethalodelphis obliquidens; assembly: GCF_003676395.1. NCBI lineage: Eukaryota > Metazoa > Chordata > Mammalia > Artiodactyla > Delphinidae > Aethalodelphis > Aethalodelphis obliquidens. The sequence goes on from NW_020837982.1 coordinate 12,658,932, forward strand.
AATATGACTTCAGCCGTACTAAGATGGTTGTGCTTATCCCCAAAGGATACAAAAACCAGAAGAAAATTCTAACCATCCTATACACTGCAAGTCTCATCTCAGCTACTGTTTGGGATGTACCTCGTGTCCCTTAATGCTGTCTAGTCCTTGAGAGCCCTGATGTCCCAATGACCCTGAGCTGCTGTCTCAGAGCCCAGTGAGATTGCTCTGGTCTTCTGGTTTCCCTCCCACCCACCCTGTGGCTGAACCATCTTCTTTGCGGTTGGTTTCCTCCTCGCCCCCTCTGGGTTGCCTCTGGGCTCCAACCCTGGCCCTCTTCTCTTCTCTATCCACTGGACTCCGTGGGTGACCTCATCCAGTATGGCAGCTTGAAGACCTACACCAGAAAGACTTCAAAATTTTAACTGCAGCCAACTTCACCCCTGAACTCGAGCATCCTCTTTCCAAACGTCTACTCAATATCATGACTTGAGTCTATACAGGAATCTGAAACTTGACACGCCAAAACGAACTCCCAACATTCTCCCAAGACCCAGGTCTGCCAATCCTCACCTTCTCATTTAGCACCGGCTCCTTCCTTCCAGTTGCTTAACCCAAAAACTTTGGAATTACCTTCAAGTTCTCTTCAAACCTTACACATCCAATCCCTCACCAGATCCCATTGGTTTTACCTTCAAAATACAGCCCAGATCCAACTGTACTACCCTGGTCAAAGCCACCATCACCTCTCACTTGTGTTACTGCAATAATCACTCTACTCATCTCCTCCTTTCAACCTCACCCCCCACTCCATCTGCATCCCCCACATCCATTCTTAACAAAGCGGCAGAGTGACCCTTGCAAACAATAAATCAGGTCACACCAATCCTCTGCTCAATGGCTCCCCCTGGCACACGAAGTAAAAGTTAGGATCTCCTGAGGGTCTCCAAGGTCCTCCGGCCCTGGGCCCCTCCCACCCCTCCCTCGAATACTCCCCACCCCACCCCCACACACCCTCGCTTGGCCCAGCCACACAGATCTTGCTGCTCTAAACTGAAAGTATGCACAGGCCACAGGGCCTTTGCACTGGCTGTTGGCTCTGCCTTCTGGCTAGAACACTCTTCTCCCAGAAATCTACACTCTTACTCCCTCTTCCAGAGGCCTTTGCTCAAATGTCCTCTCCTAATAAGACCTTCCCTGCCCATCCCATTTACAATTACAAATCTTCTTAATCACTACACAGTTTAGTTTATGGTCTGTTGCCTTCAACTAGGATGTAAACTCTATGCTGCCTTGTTTACTACTGTATCTCCAGCTTTTATGTGGCACCTTACACCCTGGAGGTGTTCAGCTCTCAGTCAATGAATGAACTTATCTTGTTCATGTGCCAAACGGTTCCAACGGGAGGGAAGTGCCTTTTTATTATACCCAGCAGTTCTGTCACCTCAGGGAAGGTCTCTAAGCTTAAAAACACCACCTCCCCACCAATACATACCCACAGGTCCCTGAACAACTCAAAGGCCAGTGGGCACTTTCTGTGGCTGAGCCAGCAAACACCACTGGTTCATATGTTTTCTAAGCTCAGCAATTTGCTGAGGGCCCAGACAAGCAGAGGGCCCCTCCTAACTGCCAGGCACTGTTTTTCTCTCCACAGCTTTACCTGAGCCACGAAGAATCTAGGCTCCGTGGAGCTCTGAGCTCCATTCATGGAAAACCCTTAAACTTCCTTCATGCCTTAAGTCAGAATATTTTCCTTTTCTGATTTGGAAGAAAACCAGAGGTGTTAAAACCGTACATCTTGACCCAATTTCCTCCGGGCACGCTCTCCCTGGGCTCACTCACTCCAGCACAACCCGTCCCTCCCGCAAGACCCAGTAGGAGCCAGACTTCTCAGCGACTTCATCCAACCCAGAGCTCCGGCAGTGAACCCGGAACCCAGTTCCAAGCGGCAATGTCATCCAGAGCTGGCCCCACGCCTGTCACCAGAATGACAACAGTTCTTTAAATCAGACCCTCTGCTAGCAAATGAGGAACACACCAAGATAGAAGGAAATCAGCTTTCCTTGAAGCTTCTCTGAAGTCTGTTGAGAAAAGAGGAATCTGTACTGATTGAGTAATAGGGAAGGCCACCTGCAACTTCCACAGAACTTCTTCTGGACTTGAAAATTCTATGAGGTCAAAAAAAAAAAAAAAAAAGATTTCCAAGATGAAAGTGGTCCAACTGTACAAGGATTCATTTCTCATCTCCCTTTATAAGTGCTGCCACATGGTTGTAAAACCCCTGCGAGGGAGGGGGAAGCAGTGGGGAGCGCTGGTCCCAAGAAGGGACCCGCCCCCCGCTGCTCCTCCAGCTGGCTGTGTGTCCAGAGCAAGTTCCTTAACCTCTCTGAGCCTTAAGTCTGTGGATTTGAGAAACGGAATCCACCTTGCCAGCCTGCTGAAAAGACAGACAAGAACTCCCGTGTGGAAGGCCCATCGCAACCATTATAGGACTAAACAAACGAAGCTCTTATCACATACATTCAACACTACTTATGTCCAGAATAAGTGAGCAAGCACCGTGAGCAAGCACAAGGGGGGGAGAAATAAAAGACAGCCATCGCCCTTGCCTTCAAGAAGCTTAAACTTCACCTGGGAAAACAACACACACAGGACTGCAGAAGAGGTAGCCTTTGCAAAGCAAAACACCAAGAAAAGCAAACACCTCCATCTGCTGCTTTCCTCCAACTGTCCCTTGGGTCTGCTTATTTGGATTCTAATATCTGCTTAAGTGTCCATCAATCTGGCTACTTCCTGCACTGCTAAAGGCCTCAAAACTGACTGTAAATGAAGTCTCTAAAGCCAAGCGCAAGGGGATGGCAGGGCCATCTCGGCCCACGTTCTCCCGCTAAGGTCCAGCCGTGGCTGACTTCACCCCATCACCCAGCCAGGGCTGCCAACCGCCTGCCCCCGTCACCCATCCCACCCTTCCCAAGGGTGCCCGTACAACGTCCATCATCCTGTTCATCTCCAGTATAGCACTGGACAGAAGACCACCTGCTACATCCCCAGGCCAGCTGAAGAAAGAGGAAATGATAAGAAAGGAAAAGGGAATCCAAGGACAGCCATTAGTAAAAAGAGAAAAGAGGAAGCAGAGGGAAAAACAGAAAACAAGAAAAATCATAGGAAAAATGAGAAACGTCAGTAACTCTCACTTGACATCTAACTTTGCAGCTTCGGAAGGGCTTAAACTTACGTTCTATGATTTGTGCCTCACACAACATTCTGGCTGAGGAAGGCGGGCAGAGAATGCTACCCCCATTTTGGAAATAAGCCAACTGGGGCTTGACAAAACCTCAGAGATGGAGGAGAGCTAGGACCGGGAACCTCCCTTCTCATTTTACAAGTGCTTTTTCCACCACCAGTAACCTGTGCAGCCTGGATGTAAAACTAAAGTGCATTTGGAGGTAGAAATGGAGACAGAAAAAGAAGTGAATGGTACTAGGCACAACAGCCAAAACGTGGAAACAACCCACACTCCCATCAGCTGATGATTGCATAAGCAAACGTTTATGATAGAATACATAGAATATTTACGATAGCATATTATTCAGCCATGAAAAGGAGTGAAGTCCCGACGCATGCTGCAACGTGGATGAACCACGAAGACATCATGCTAAGTGAAAGAAACCAGACACAAAAGGTCACATGTTGTTTGGTTCCACTGATATGAAATGCCTAGAATAGGCAAGTCCATAGACAGAAAAGAGATGAGTAGTTGTCAGGGGCTGGGGTCGGGGGGGTTGATGAGGGGATGGGAAATGGCTGCTTAATGGGTATGGGGTTTCTTTGGGGCATGATAAGAATGTTCTGGAACGGGACAGCAGTGATGGTTGCACAACACTGTAAATGTATTAAATGTCACTGAACTGTATACTTTAAAACGGTAAATTGTGACGTGGTATGTGAGTTTTATCGCAATTTTTTTAAAAGGTGGGAATATGAAAAGAAAAATGAGAAAACTGGATGCGGAGTAGGAAGAACAGAAAGTAGTCAGAAATTCTTGGGCAAGTCACGATTTTCTCCAAATCAGGGACCCTCTCTGCACGTCAGACCAGGGGAACTCTGCCGTATCAAAGGAGACACCTCTTCTTACACTGAGGAGGTAACAGACGCCTTAACCAGGGGCTGCAGACAAAGAACCACCAGCAACAGCCTGAGAAGAAAAACAGCAGTGAGCAGAGAGGAAAGAGGCTTTGAGGCAGTGGGCGGGGGGAGGGAACCTGTGAGTCTTGGACAAGACGCCAATCAGTCTCATTCTCAGCTACATCCCCAGGGCCTATAGAACACGCACAGCTGGTGCCTCGGAGGGGCCCAATTAAAGGCCACAGGGATGAACCTGATGAAGCTCTTACTCCAAATGCTTAAAGCTTGTCTGGGACAAGAATACTGACAGTTTTTTTAATCACCCAAGCAGGGGATGAGGAGGCTCAAAAATAAGTTCAAAGGGGGCTTCCCTGGTGGCGCAGTGGTTAAGAATCCACCTGCCAATGCAGGGGACACGGGTTCGATCCCTGGTCCAGGAAGATCCCACATGCCACGGAGCAACTAAGCCCGTGCACCACAACTACTGAGCCTGCACTCTAGAGCCCGCGAGCCACAACTACTGAGTCTGCGTGCCACAACTACTGAAGCCCGCATGCTTAGAGCCCATGCTCTGCAACAAGAGAAGCCACCGCAATGAGAAGCCTGCGCACCGCAACAAAGAGTAGCCCCTGCTCGCTGCAACTAGAGAAAGATTGTGCACAGCAACGAAGACCCAACACAGCCAAAAATAAATAAATAAATGTATTAAAAAAAAAAAAGTTCAAAGGGTCCAGTGCAGAAAGGACCAGAGCAGAGGGCTGAGTGGTTGGGACAAGGCCGAAAGGGAGAGTCGGGACTTCGGGGTCCAGGAGCTCCAGACCCTCCCCCGTCACCACCACTTCCTGCGTAGCCTCTGATAACAGGCCTCACACGCATCACCAGCTCACCCTGAGCTTTAAAGCATGTGCACACCCACCATCACCTCGAAGATTCTTCCAACCTAAGAGGCAGCAGAACGGGTGTCACCTCCCTTTTGCACAGGTGAAGAAACTGAAAGTCAAAGATTTTTAAATGAATTTTCAAGGTCAAAGATCCAAGAAGTGTGTGCAGGTCCTACAATTAGAACCCAGGCCTCGCGACCACTGTCCACAGAGCCCTCAGCTACACCTAACTGTCCCTGCGGCAGCCCCGCCGAGAAGCGGGACGGGCAGAGAGGACCAGCCCACAGGACACCTGCTCACCCTTCCCCCTGCCACTCCGGGGTGTCCTGTCCTGTGGCCCAAAGTGCCTTGTTCTCCAGGATCCAGTGGCCTGACTTTGCTGCTCAGTGCTGAGCTGACCTGGCTATCCGCCTTCTAACCTGGGCCTTCCCATGACCCCAGTCCTCACACCATGACAAGGCCATCCACATCTTTTCAGAGAAAGACTGCTTAGGCCATGAACCAAAATCACAGCGAGATGTGCCCAATTCTCTAGGGCAAGCTCTCTCCTCATCCTTTTAGTTCATCCATCCATCCAGCCGGCCGTCCAATAGTTACCGAGCCAGACCTCATGGATGCCAAGCACTGTGCCCTTGTTGGTGGGTGCGGGGGAGGGCAGGGGGGATGGACAAGGACGAGCAGAGATTTGGGAAGCAGGTTTCCTGACCTGGAGGAGTTCAGCGTGCAGGAGGGACGTGACTGCAGCCCAACGTGGTCAGTGCCATCACAGTGGGAGGCCCTATGGAAGCCAAGGAAGAAGGACCAGCTCGCCAGGGGAGAGAGCAAAGGCCACGCTTGGGCCGGTTCTGGAGGCTTATCATTCCCCAGGCAGGCAGGAGGGGGAAAGGACCCCAGACAGAGGGGCAGCCACGCAAAGGCACAAGGGTGTAGAGGTGTGTTGCCAACAGAGGGGCAGTGAGGAGGTCAGGCCGGGAGGCCAGGTGTGGTCTGTGAAGGCCCGTGTTTGTCCCTCAAGAAGCATCCTGACACCAGGACAACAGGGAGTCAGCGGAGGGCTCTGTCAGACTCAGGTTTTAGAAGTTCACTGCGGACGGTCACGCAAGGCTAGGGGAGAGAGGGGACACTGGCCCTAGCCTGGCATTCCTGTCTCGGTGGAAATACAAGGAATATTTACTAAGAAGCAGGTTAACGGAAAACTTGTCCACTGCCAGGGGGGTATCAGGCACCTTCAAACTGCTTCCCTGCAGCCGTGCCCCTTGGGGTGCAGCCCTCCGAGGACAGCTGTTACTCCTCCTCTCCTCTCTCCCCGACAAACCAGGGGAAAGCCAAGTGCAGGTGACTCTGTGACCATCCACCATGCCAGCTGCAGGTCCCCACGGTGACCCTTTCCACCTTGCCTGCATTTCACACCGGTCCTCGTCTGCAAGAGACTTGCCACTGTAGCTGAATATATAGAGAGTCTTGAAGATTTGCAGGGAAGCATAATTTACACCTTCTGCTGCTTCTCCGAGGAATCCTCTCCCCAAGACTAATAATACAGCAGACCTGGCACCTACAGTAACGAAGCACCCCAACCAACCCCTGGCACTCAATTCCAAAACAAACGAGACTGGCACTCGCGCTGGCATCTCCCAGAGCCATGCTGACGGGCAAAGAGGAATGCTGGCGTTCAGCGGACCATGATACTGGGCTTTTTAAACTGTCTCCCCACAGAGCGCTAGGGTTTCCTGGAGGCATCCCCGGAGTCACCTGAACAGGATGGTGATCAAGGTCCCCCCCCCCCCCCCCCCCCCCCCACGCCCCCCGGAGGGCGTGTGGAGCCAGGAAGGCAGCACTTGTGTCAGACCCCCCCCAGGAGCTATAGCACCAGTGACCCCGGGTCGGGGTGATTTGGAGACTTCAGGCCAGCTCTCTTCCCCCTGCCCCCATTCACGCCTCATCCAAGCCATCTTCTTGGGCCGGGGACATAGTCAAGAGCAAAGGGCAAGAGGCTCAGGCCAGAGGTGACTCCACAACCCCCCGGGGTGGCCGATGATGCTTTGGCCAAGCTATTCGCCACACATGCCCCACTGGCAGGCCTCCCCCCTGCCAAAGGTGCTCGGCACGGCTCCCCTGGGGACTCTGCCCAGGTGAGGAAGAGAGCCGGCTACGCTTCTACTCTGGCCATCTCCTCCTGGGGGTAGCAGAGGAAGCCCATCTGAAACCCTCCACACCCGCGGCATCTCCGCAGCCACGCCCACCGCAGGGCTCCTTAAGGGCACACACGGAGCAGGTCTCGTCCCACCACCGTCCGTAGGAACCCCCCCAAACCCCAGCTCGCTGTCTCTCTGATCCCAGATTCCCAATCCACGTGCCTCAGTCGTCCGGCCTGAGTAGCAAGAAGAATCCTTTAAAAGATCCACACCAATATTTTTTTTTTTTCCTGAAGACCAGACTGTCTCCTCTTTTCACAAGAGAGTTGAAAACAGGAGACCCTCCCTGCGCTCTCCTCTGGGTGGGCTGTCGTGAGCCCAGAGAGATGACTTCTCCTCTGTGCCCTTGTTGGTGGGTGGGGGGGGGGGGCAGGGGGGACGGACAAGGACGAGCAGAAAGCCCTACAAGTGCCACCACGAACAGTCAGATTCTAGGGCCGGAGCATAGGGGAACAGGGGCACAGGCAGAGTTTCCCGCTACTGTGCTCCCCTCCTGCCCCCAAAGAACCTACAACAGCCATGCTCAGAAATTCGGCAGCTGGCGGGCTGAAAGAAGGAATCAAGGGCCCCACGGCCACATCACAAACACATCAACTTGAAAATATCCGTGGGTGCCGTGACCCCACCTCACTCTGAGCAGTACCCTACCCACAAGGCCTCAGGATGCAATCTTCTGCAGAAAAATCCGCCTTTACAGGCGGGTTTATCTGCCACAAGCTCTAAGATAAAATTCCCCTCAATTACTGACCTGCAGCTAAGATTCTAATCTTGGTCACACCCAGGCAGGTTTATCACACTCATGGAGGGTCTGGATGGGAGGAGATTCAGACAACTGTGACATTTCAGAAAAAGGAATTTCTGGCTTAAGTCTGTGGTCGAAATACACCACGACAAAGCCGTGGGTCCATCCACAGTAGGGCCGTGACTTCCACTGGCAAACACACCTTCAGTGATGATGCAAAACCTGACCGAAAGGGACTTACTTGGAAGAACCAAGATGGAAACTGACGTGAGGTGACAAGAGCCAGAGAGACAAAGTCTCTACCAGAAATGGTGACCAAGAGGTCTGGACTGACGATCAGGGGAAACAGGTTTTTTTTTACTAAGAAAATAATGGCAAGGACGCTGAGTAATGGGTGGCCACCAGCATATCCAGAACCTTGACACCAGGCTCCCTGCAGAGCATTTACAACAAAGGACACAATTCTAACTTTCACAACGACTCTCTGATATGGGTCTTAAAGATATGGAAACTGAGGTCCAAGGTCAGGTAAGCAAGGGGGCCCAAAGTCTCACACAGCCAGCACCCAAACCCAGGTCAGCTCAGCTCTGAACACCATTACACCAGACTGTCCACAAACTGAGGACAGTCCCACTGGAGGATTCCAGGATTGTTGCAGAAAAATGGGGTCATCCTGGAACATGAGACAGGCCCCAGGGTGTATGGGGTTGTTAGTTTTTATGGGCTGGGTAATTTCATATGCTAATGAGCGGGAGGAATATTCTATCTTGGAGAAGGGATGGGGATTTCCAGGAATTGGGGCACCGCCCACTTTTGGCCTCAAACTGCCATGGTGCCAGTGGGCGTGTCCTTAACATGTAATATTACAATGAGTGCATAATGAGGCTCGAGGTCTAAGCACCGGAAGTCAATCATCCGCCATCTTGGGCCTAGTAGGTTCTAACCAGTTTCTGTCGTATCCTCAACGGCTGCGTCACTGTTTTAACGGTTGTGCCCTGCCCCCTTCCCTCCTGTTTCAGCCTCATGGACAAGATGACGCTCCTACTTCCCAGCATCACGCATCCGGAGAAATGCTAAAAACAGCTAAAAACACGGCTGGGGAGGGAGGCAGCGGCCAGGTTACAAAGGGCCTTGTAAGCAAAGCTAAGTCATATTATATCATAAAGGCAACCAAAAAGCTAAGGAAAGTCTTCAGCAGGAGCGTTCCGTGGTCAAACTGGCGAGAAAAATCACTGTGGCGTCACTACGGAGAATGGACATCACCAGGGGACCAGAGGAGCAGCCACTGCTGTTAGGGACCACGGCAGTAATCCAGGCAAGAGGAGAGAGGCCAAGTGCAGAACAGTGTAGACCTGAGGGCTCCACCCAGGGGCTGCGGGGGACGCCTGCTTGGCGGCACCAACCACCATCTCCGGTTCCAAGCCCTAGAACACCGGCCCTGTTGTCCTGAGCCCCATAACAACGCTTTCAGAAGAGAATTTCCAGCCAGGCCCTTGAAGCAAACCTTGCCTTTGGCCCAGGACCAGCAAAGATGAAAAGGAATGTCGAAGTCCTTCAGCAACCTCCTGCATGTCACCTCTCCCGACAAACAGCCTTTTTCTCATTATAAGAGCCTCTTCGGGGTGTGTCCGGGCAGCCGGACGCCCATCTGACCCAGGTAAGAAGCAATTAAGACTAATTAGCCCAGCCTGAGCAGTGGCAACCATCATGCAGCAGTTCCTGAAACACCCCCAGAGGTGCTCTCCAGTTGTGCTACTCAAAGTGTGGGCCCAAACCAGCAGCATCTCCTTGTCAGACCTTCTGAGAAATGCAGGCTCTCAGGCCTCACCCCAGACCCTCAGAATCCAAATCTGCATTTAGTAAGATGCTCAGGTGATCTGTACCCATGGGTCAGAAAGCCTTTTTTTATTTTTTTTAATTTTCTTGGCTGTGCCGCACGGCATGTGGGATCTTTAGTTCCCCAACCAGGGACAGAACCCATGCCCCTTGCACTGGAAGCGCGGAGTCTTAACCACTGGACGGCCAGGGAAGTCCAGAAAGCCTTGACCACGGCGCTGCAACCAGGCAGCCTTGTGCTTGATCTCAGAGGGGCCCAGGGAAAGAGGTTTCTCTCACCCAGCAGCACCCCATCCATGGAAGCCCAGTTAACGAGCGGCTCTCAGCATTCAACTTGGCATGATCCCTAGAACATGTGGGATGTAAACTCCACTAACAGAGTGTATACGAGATGCCAGCTACCCTCACAGGAACCCTAGGAAACTTAGGAAGATTCTGCAACTCGCCCAGGCAGCAGGGGCTGAGGCAGGATTTGAACCCAGAGCTGCCAGACTCTTGCCCTGAGCTCTGCGGCCCACATGGGGGGTTGGTTCTGCCCCCGTCTCTGAACACGGTCAGAACAGTGCACACCAGTGGTAGCCGCAGGGCTCACGTTCCAGCCCACAAACCAAACCACACAGTGCATCTAGCATCCCTTTGGAACCAATAAACCGCCTTGAGATGCGGTGGCCACACCCCCACTGCATGTTTCTCCTAACACAGTCGGTATCTGGCAAGACCACCCCGGGCTCCCTCTCTGCCATCAAGTTCGTACTTCAGTCAAGACCCTGGGCCTACTACCATGCCCATGTCACTCACCACTCAGCCCGCAACCTCTCTTCCTCATCTGGCCATGGTAAAACGTGCCTGAGCCCCACCTCCACCCCGTAACTGTGATCAAGGGACCCCTCTGGGCAAACTGGAACACCAGCTACCACCCTCCCCCATCCTACCTTTTTACCATCTCCATACCTCTCTTCTCGGATGAAACAGGCTCCAAGTGAGGTCTAATTCCAAAACCTGTGTTCCTTCCCTGACCCTGCGTAGCCTCACATAATCCGTGAAGGAAAAAGAAAGTAAACTAAATCCAATCTAATTCCAGAATTTAATCATGACTTGCAAACTTTAAAACCCCTTAGGGTAACTCAAATGCTTTCCCACTCAAATTGTGGCTCAGAGGCCAGCAGTATCAGCATCACCTGGGAGCTAGGTAGACAATGCAGTCTCAGGCCCCACCCCAGAGCCAGTGAATCCAAATCTGCATTTTAACAAGAACCCTATGTGATTTGCATGCACCTTAATACGTGAGAAGTGCTGTCCTTAATGTCCTACATGGTAATGTTGTACAGGTAGATTCTATGCGCCCACACCAAGCGGGAGGCCCCAGGCATCCAGGACCTTCTTTACAATACGAAAATATTAGACTGACTACCAGATTAGTAGATTTTGTGTGAAGTATGTCCTTGATTATCCAAAACTCAACAGAGTTTTATTTTTCACTCCAAACACCACAAAGGCTTGTAGCTATTTATCAATAAAACACTTGCTAAATGAGAACAGTGGCCTCCAACTTCCTATTTCTATTTCTACATTATATTGTGAATCAAAAACAAATGACACTCTTCCATGAACCACTGCTAAAATAAGGAGCCTCTGTTATGATTAAATTAGGACAAGGACTCATTTCTGTAGAATTTTTGAAATATCATCTCTAAAGAGTTTTTACAACTTAATTTGGTTTTTTTGTTGACTAATCCGGGAGTTCCCTGTGCATCTGAGGAGTGAATGAGAAGGGTGGAGGAATGAATGCATTTGAGAAAGAACAATGGATGCAGAATGTCTGGAAGGGCTTTCATTCCAACAGAACAAGTGTGAAACTGAAGTCTCTTAGAGAAATCACCTGCCAGAGTCACCTGGAGGGGCTGGCGCATCCCCGAGGCACACTCCAGAGAAGACCTTGGCTCCAGGTCTCGACTTATCCCCTGAGACTTGCTGAGAGCCTGGCAGACACAGTAGGTGCTCAACTATAAATATTTGTTTTTGTTGAACCAAACATTGACAGATGTATTTACCGCAAAGAAAAAAAAAATCACAGGAAGTCTGGGATCAGGCCAAGTATCACTGGTGTGCCCAGCATCATGCTAGATGCCGGGAGAGCTTGTGGGAGGGGGAGCTGATTTGAAAGCACAGTAAGCACTCATCCTGGTCTCAGGAGCCATGGGCACCTGCTGAGGCTGAAGTCATCAGACTGCTGCAGAGTCCCAAGCCTCACCCCAGACCTACTGAGCCGGAATCTGCCTCCAACAAGATCCAGAAGCCTTGCTCTAGAGGCATCAAAATCAGCTTGAGAAGCACCCCTCTAGGCATGGCCATAAAATACTGAGATTGAACTGGAACAGGAACGGGGCATCCCCCTGAGTCAGGACACACCTGGTGGTCACCAGAGCTGTCCACATACATTCAGCTCGCTCCTTCTCTCCTTCTGGGCACATGGCAGGATCGCATTTCCCCACCCACTTGAAGTTAGGTGTGGCTGGGCTTTCATCAATGAGAGCTGAGCACAAGTGCCATGTGTCACTTCCGGGAAGACGCTTTAAGAACCATGTGCTGTTGATCAGCAGCAAGATTACAGACAGTGGCTGCGCCCTCTTCTTGGGTCCTGGTCCTGCAGCCCCAAACCAACTGAGATTTGGGGGCTGTTTGTTATGGCAGCATTTCCTAACCCATCCTGACTGACACAGCATGTAAGCCCCCAACACTGCCATCTTCAGAGCATCTCTGTTACTCCCCCATCGAGATCCGCTTAAACGCAACATGACTTGAGGATAGGACCTCTTTTTAAATCCCAAACAGCATTACTTAACTCGATTACCTTCTACACTCTTCAGGCTCCAACCATCATCTTCTTTTCTCCTTTCCCCAGATTTCCCCACATACTAATGCTTTTATCTTACCATACCGTATGCTTTTTGGTAAGCTGCTTTACATCCTTTTCTCAACAAGGTGATAGACAGACAGTCACACATACAGACATACCAGACGTGGCTCCAAATGAATTTTGGCTGTTTCCAAAAAAATCAGATTCACCCCTCGAAAGACAAAGATTTGCTGTTACTAAGGATATCTAAAAGAACGTGGCCCTGGGCCAGGCAAGTATTCCTTCAACCTGTTCTTTGCACAAAAGGATGCATGGGACACAGTCTCTGCTCTTAAAAAGCAATTCATTCTTGGAAACACCATCTCTTTTTGCCTTGTCATAAGGTGAAATCCGAACCATGCTAACTCCATGAAAACACTTAGCATCACTGACAAAAATGTTTTATTCTTAAAATTCTGCTGAGCCCCTTTTGCGTGGCTGGCCTTGTGTGAAGAACAGGTGAATCTTATTTTAACCAGTTCCTCTTGGTAGGCAGGTAGGGTCTGGCCAGTTGAGCTATATTAGAAACAGGCTGCAATGGGTATTCTGAGGCTTACAGCTTACCTACCAGATGCTTTCTGAATCCACATTTCTAGATGTGGAATTGCTGGATCAGAGGGCACGTACGCTGTTAAGGTTTTAAGGTATATTGCCAAATTACACTCCAGGAAGCACACGGCAATTTTCTTACACCCTTGCCAATACTCATTCTTTTTTTATTTTGACACTTTTCATTAAAGCTACCTTTTTAAAAAATGTGCAATACTTTGACTACTAGTGAGACTGAATATGCTGATGACTTTGCATCTTCTACTATAAAGTGTCTATCCAAGTTCATTGCCCATTCTTGTACTGATGTGTTCCTTTTGGGCTTTTAAAAATAACTTGTAAAAGAACTTTCTGCATTAAGGACGTTAAATTTTTCACAATTTTAATTTGCCTTTTACCTCATTTTTTTTTTTAAAGGAAGAGGTCTCTGGTGGCAGAATGGGCGATTCACAGATGAGGACAATACCACAGGGACAGTGCATCACAACTCACCTGCAGAGGTGAGGCCCCCTCGCCCTCCCCAGTCAATCTACCAGCAAGTCCTTTTGACTCAACCCTCAAAATACATTCCAGTTCCATCCACTTCTCTCTCAGCACCTCCACTCCCACCAACCTGCTCCCAGCTTCCTAACTCGTCTGCTTGCTTCCCTCCCTACCCTCTGCAAATCCGTCCTCCACACTACAGCCCAGGTGAGCTTTCCAGAACAAATCAGAGCACGCCAACCTATCAATCAAACCGAAAGCTACCAACCACTAAAAAGGAAGGATAATTAGGGAATGTGACAGAGGTGCTAAATATCTCTATCATATTACAATATATACACGTATCCAATTAACACGTTGTATACCTTAACTTTACACAAGATGGCATGTCAAATGTATTCAATTAAAAGAAGCCACTGGTAGCTTCAAATCAGCCATGGCAGGAGTACTTACACCCCAGAAATTGGCAAACGCGACAAATCAGAACTTCTCTCACTTCACCTCCCACCCTCCATCCGCCAAAGCTGATTGTTAAACATTTACCAACACACCAGTGGAGGCAAAAGAAGCTTCAGTCGGTGTCAGAGAATGACACTCCAATTTTGTCCTCCCAAAACTGCTGAGGAGGAGGAGAGGGAGGGACCCTTCAGACGGGAGACTGTCTCTGGCAACAGTATGGATAGACAGAGACCCACGCGGGGAGCACAGCTCAGCAGATGCCCAAAGGACATCAAGGAACAGCTGGGCCCTTGGAATGATGATTTTGCAGTTCAGCCCCCCAGACCATAAATGCAAACCTGGGGAAAGGCAAGCAGCCTCAAATTATTCGACAGTTCATTTCTTCCGCCACGCAGGATAGCGATTCAAAATACAAGTTCGTAGAGAAAAATCAAGTTGCCCACGTGGGGGTGGGGGAGAGACAGCTATCCAACTTACCTGCCTCCCTGTCACATCCCAACTTCTCTCGTCCTCGCTCCCTGCCCTCTAACCATTCTGGAATATTCTGGTTCTCTCAAATCTATCAGACATACACCGCTCTTCAGGGTTACCTGCATCTGTAGTGCAAATACTCACACCCCCCCCCCCCAGATCCTCACACGGCTGGCTCCTGTGCCTCACGCAGGTCTCTGCTCACACATACCCTCCTTGGGGAAGCCTTCTCTGACAGTTTCTGGGACCCCCTCCCTTCCTGCACCCCACACCCCTAGTTTGTCACAGTACCCTGTTTTCTTGGCCCCATACCACTTTAAAAGTATACATACACACACATATATATATATATATGGTTTTTTTTTTTTTTTTTGCTAGTTTACCATCTCCCCAACTAAAAGGTAAGCGTCTTTTCTATGTCTTATCACTGCTTCACCTCCAGCAGTGCTCACATCCCATCGTCGGCACTCAATTAGGGGTTGTTGAATGAACGATCAACTTTTGAACAGGGACTGGCAAACTACACACAGCCCATAAGCTAAGAATGGCCTATCCATCTTTAAATGGTTGAGAACAGAGCGAAAGAAGAAGGATATTGCATGGCACAAATTCAAACCTCAGTGTCCATAAATAAAGTTTTATCGGAACACAACCACACCCGTCGGTTTGGGGCTCCTCTCTAGCTGTTTCGTGCTCCGCGGGCAGAGCTGAGCCACTGTGACAGAGACCATATGGGCGCTCTCACGGCTTCTCACTGCCTGCGGCGCACTACACATCGCAGTGATGCAGCTGTAACTCGAGTGTGCCTCTTGGCCTGCAGAGCCTAACATGTTTCCTGGCCCTTTACAGAAAAAGTTTGCCAAGGCAGGTGCAGAAGGAGAAGGCTCTGAGAAACGTTTCTCAGGGAGAGCAGACCAGGCTTGCCACCCGAATGAACAGGAGAGAAAAGGTAAGAGGCGGGCAGAGTCAGGTGACGCGGTAGAGAGATGGTGGCGACATGCACAAGGGTTTGGAGGGTGGGGGGAAAAGAGGGTGAAAGGAAGGGAGCGATTAAGAGTTTAGCTTGGACATGTAAGTCCCTGGGGACTGAGTCTGGCGACCAGCTCAAGAACCGAGGGGAATACAGTGAACCGGGAAGTTAACCTAATAAAACAGATCTTTACCAGATGGAAGACAGGAGAGACACTAAATGTGGAGGGAGGAGGTGGGTGAGTCCTCTGAGGAATCTACACGAACCTGGCACAATTCACACACCTGTCGCAACTGAACCCACACAGTGTCACCCATGCTCTGGTCCTCCAAAGGACAAGCCAGGCCGAGCTGCTGGCCACCATTTCTACTTCTCTCCACGGGGCAAACACCACCCAGAAGCCTTGCCGCCGTAGGCAAGAGCGGAATCTACTCATTGTGCAATTAAGGACCAGGGGACCCGTGCTGACATTCTGGTGGAAAGCTTGTCACGTGCCGCCTGCCTGCTGGGAGTGATAAGCGGGCAGCTGGGAGAACACCGTCCCCTGGAGCGGCCCGACAAAAATCCCGACACCTAACCGGTATCCAAGCCTTCCTGGTTTACCAAACCTCTTCTTTCACCGGCCACGTAGGGACCAGCATCCGTCCTCGTAGACGAGGTCGACCAGGCTGTCAGATAAAAGCTGGGCTTTTTCAGGCTGGGAAGAGTACAAGCGGGTCAGCGTCCCATTCATGTTTCCAGCTGGTAATGGACTGCAGGGATTCATGTGGTGGTTAACAGATGTCAGGGATTCCTGCCGACTTGTTGCTAAGGGAACTTTTGTGAAGATGCCCCGAATCCAGAGACTCCAACAAGCCCGGCCGACTGCTTTGAAGTCCTGAGGGGTGGCCAGTTGACCAGACCAGCACAGAGCAGTGCAGAGGGGGGACGCCCCTCCGGATCAGAGGCAGACAGAGTATGGGCCAAAGGGAGAGTTTCACACAGCACAGGAGCCACAAACGCGGGCCACAGCCCCCAAGTCAAAGGGCAGGATGACTTCGTGAAGATGGCAGAAAGCACCGTAATCTTTTCGATCACAGCTACATGCTCTGCAAACCACCAACCCTAATTATGCCTTTTGTGAAAGAGCTGACGACCGCCTTAAAAAATACGGGTGTGAGGAACAAGGTCACGCCCATTTTAGGTAATTTCCACGTAACAGAAAGAAAGGCCCTGTATTAAAATCAATTTGTATAACACATCAAGCATCTACTAGATGTCAGGCAGCTCGGAGGCACCATGTCCATTAACAACCAGCACCAAACAGCCCCACCCTGAAAAAGCTGGGCTGGTCTGTCGGTGGCCCAGGGGACAGACCCAGGCTTCAGGGACAGGAAAATCTAGTTTCAAAATCAGCTGCACCATTTATTGTGTGGCCTTTATAAAGAAATCCCTGGCGACTTTAAAAACAAAAACAAACAACGAACAACAACAAAAACTTGCAAGGATGGCGATGGAGAATTTCCTAGCAGAATGGCCAAATCTGTGCGTTCTACCCATCCCCACCCCAGGCTCTCTCTAGGGTCTGGCCTGGCGCTGCTTCCTCTCTAATGGATCATCTGTCCCAGGGTGTTCTCCCTACCCTTCTGAGGTAGCTAGTCTGCAAAATAGCCTCAATGAACCTTGCCTCGCTGTATACACACCTGTATGCACCTCCCTCCCACACTGTTACTCACTTTACCCGTGGAATGTGGTAGAAGTGGTGCGCCAGTTCTGAGCCTACGCCTTAAGAAGACCTGGCAACTTGCACTTTTGTGTTAAGAAGCCTGAATGTTAAACACTCCAACTGCCCTGCTGAAGAGAAAGGCCATGCAGAAAGGCACCCGAGGACGACACCACGCAGAGAGAAAGGCCAGATGGAAGGCACCAGGCATGTGAGTGAAGACACCATTTTGGAGGTGCCAGCCCAGCTGAGCCTCCAGGACCCCAGCTGCGGCCACCATCTAACTGCAAACGCGTGAGAGACACCAAGATCGACCGGCAGAAGAAGCGCCCGGCTGAGCCCCGTCAACCCACAGAAATGTGTGAGATGATAACAAACGGTTGTTTTGCGGTGGCTTGTTACATAGCAATGGATAAAATACTATCCCTTAATGATCCACAGCACATCTCTCTGCCCCAGCCGCACCTTGTAAACTCCTGCAGCACAATCACCTGAACCCAAAAGGGGAGAACAGAAGGTGAAGGGAAGGAGGTGCAAGGGTGACCCTCTGCAGCTGACTAGTCCAGCTGGCAGTGTCATATTCCGTTAGTACCTCTTGAGTACCTTGCAAGCGACCTTGCAGCCAGATCGTGGATCCTGAGAACAGCACCTCTGTCAAGGAAAGCTCTGTTGTGTATGCATTCCAGTCTTATTACCCTCCAGAATTATTTCCCAAAAGCTCTGGTGGTTTTTGCAGATGCCTGACAGTATCTTCCAGAGCCCTAATTTCTTCTCTTCGTTCGAGGGAAGAGCATCACCTCAGCTCCCCCTAGACCACGTCTCTCTCAGATCCTTGACCTCTTCGTGGCTGAACAGACCCTCAAGAAAGATGTTCCTGGCTGCTTTTATCTAAGGGCCTTGATAACTCCTGGGCAGCTGTGGGTCTTATCTGTTAGGCCTCCTCCCTTCTCTGGGAGGAGCTGGCTCCCCTCCACCTGGCACCCTCTGAAAGGCTGCCCCACTCACTGAATAGCAGGATCCTTGTGGCCAGTCCTTGCCCACCAGGGCTCCCCCCAGCTCTGCTTGGCAGAGGTTTTCCTGGAGGCCGCCCTCTGTAAGCCAAGTACGCTCTGTCCTGTCCCCCCACTTCCTTGGGGTCTTGACCAAAGAGATTTCCCCAGGAACCAGGACCAGAACCTCCACCAAACTGGCCTCTCCGCAGGGGCAGGCCACCAGGGTGGATCTTTGGGCCGTCTCAGTTAGCTCGCAACTCCCCGCCACGGGGTATGCTTCCTGCAAACCAGGGCCTCTCAGTTCCCCTTTTTTCACGTGAACAAGGAGGAAATCCTTGGGGCGTGTGCATTTTGCACACACTGCCCTCAATCTTTAGCACACTCTTGCCAAGATGGGGTTTCCTGACATCACTCTTTCCGCCAGAGAGCAAACGGTGCACTGGGGTGGGGGTTATGCTGGCAGTGCCATTCTCAGCTGTGCACCCACCATCCCACTCCTGCCGCAGGAGTCTGGTGGAGCCCCTCCTGTCTGTACTTGTATCTGCGACAGCTCCCCTGGCCTTCTGAACTCCATGCCCCCAGCAAGCTCAGTGCCAGGCTGCCACTAGCAGAGGCTTCCCAGCTCTAGTAAGTGGGCCCTTCTCTGGCCTCCTGGCTTCTGCACTAACACCTGGCTGGCACTCCTCCAGTGCCATATGCTGGCCAGCCCACCGCCGGCAACCCCCTCAGGAGTTCTGCATTCTCCCCTGACCCAGCCTGTCTCTGGGGAGTCACCCCATTCCAAGGGACCCTACCTGCATCTCCTCCATCCCTCCCCAGCCTCAGCCTTGAGGTCCAGCCTGCTCAGGGAAGAGGTTCCCACAGACAAAAGGGCCTGATCTATGATCCTCCCCGTGGAAGATGCGTCTGCTTTGGCCCTGAAAAGAGTCGCGGGGCTCAGGCCCACTCCTGTCTCCACCTGTGGGAAAACCAGCGGGCTCTGAGCGAAATCAAACTCCAGCCTTCGCAGGAGAGATGCTCCAGGTAGGAAGGAGCAGCTGCCCTCCTTGGAGCCCCAGCGTCCCTGCCTCCCTCAAGGATGTGGTCACTGACAGGTGGACCTTGGGAGCTGCACTGGCCCTTTCCCACAGGGATCCAGACCCTTTCTTCACTTGCCTTCTGGTACAGCTGGGCCAAGGATACTGGGTTTAAAAGAGATACAGGCACAGAGGGTAGCATTCAGCCAGCTGAGCTGCTAACCAGCTACGCAAGCATTACTCCCTGGCCAACTGCCTTCACCTGTCTCACATTCAGTTTGCCTGCCTGTAAAATGGGGATAGTGCATCCCCCTTCCCAGGGCTGTCTGGGGAATTGGTGACACTGTATGGACCATGCCTGGTGCCTAATAGGTGCTTAACAAACGTAAGCCCCTCTAGGGGCACTACTCACACAGATGGGTACTTGTCTGAAAGCACCTTAGGCAACACACATGCCACGAACTGTGACTGACACACCCACAGCTGTCCTAGCTGATCATTCTGCTTGTCCCCTGGGTGGTCTGATTCACGCTCCCTTTGCCCCTGGGAAGAAAAAGCAAAGGCACTTCACTCTTGCTAACACAGCCGACAAACCCACCAGTCTCACCCCCACCCAACACACAGCTGGCTGAGTCCAGCCAGGGACACTCCTCACCAGACATCCAACAGCCAAATTTCCACATCAGTGTTTCCTGGAAAAGCGTGGCCACCAGAGGACTCTACGACAGGAGTCTCTGCCAGGGCTGCTGGGCTAGAAACAAGGAGGCTCCGGGTCTTCGTAAGAAGCAATTCACTTGCTTTCTTCCACACCTGAATCTCAGGAAGGGAACTACGAAAACTGAGGAACACCTGAACCTCTCCTAGGCAGCCAGGCTCTCAAATGACAGAACCACGAAGGTGCCCGAATACACTCAGCTGACAGCCCAGGAAGGCTCCTTCCAGCCTCAACTTGGTCAAATGCTACTAACCCATGTAGGAGGGATTTTGTTCTCTGGACCTGAAACAAACATCACGTACCTCTAAGAGGCCAGGCTCTATTTTGATAAGTTTCCACAGGATATTTCTCAGGCAAACTCACCCATAACCGTTTCACCTCTATCTAGCTTTCTTTCTGTCTTTTTTGAGCTGCACAGAGCATTTTCAGTCAAAATTTGCTACTTTGTTCTTTGTGAAGTAGGTGGAGGGGGAGGGTAAATTATTAATCAGTTTAGTCTCTGTGATTTGGACAGTTTTGCCAGAATACTTCCGGCTACTCACAGCCTTCACAACAATCTTGGGGTCGGGCAGCCTTCACTAAAGGGGACACCCTGTAAAAGCCCAGCCCGCACGCCACCAAAGGACTTGGGGAACTTAGAATCCCACTCAGGCTATGACCATGAGCTCGGCGACGAGAGGACATCGAGGCCTCCCAACTGTCACCCAGACGATAAACAGCCAGCCGACTTGGCTCAGCAGGTCCTGTGAAGCCCGGGGCCAGGCCAGAACACCAGGACAGGCCACTTTTCAGGCTCTGAACCCTGGCCTCGGGGAGCTGGGCCAGGGGACGGGGCGCTGGCCGGGGGCTGCAGCACCCCTGGATCAAGCCTGCTGACGGGGCTCGGGCTGGTGGCTAGCCAGGCTCAGCTGACCAGTAAGTGGGCGGCCCGGAGGCGGCCAGGCAGCCGACCCGCCGCAGGACGACCGTCCACGGGTCGGCAGGCTCGGGGCTCCGGGGCCCAAGCGGTGCCACTTTCCCCAGCCCCATCCTCCGTGCGTCTTCCCTGGACCGCCGGACGCCGCAACCCTTCTGCGGCCCCGGCCACCGCCGGAACGCGCCCGCCAGCTCCCGAACTCACACTGGCAACAAGTTCTCGCTTCCTCAGGGCGGCCTCGATGTACTCGGGAGGCCCGGCACGGGGAGCGCGCGCAGGGCGAGCCCCGCGCTGCCCACGCCCGGAGAGGCGCCCGCCGCCTCCGCCACCCCCAGGAGCGCGCGGCTCTGGGTCGGGCGCGCATCGGCGGCCCACGGGGCGCCCCTCGGGCAGGGGCGGCTCCGGCCTCCCGGGCGCGGGCAACAGGTATGCGAGCGCGCCGGTCTCCCAGCCCCGGCCCTCGCCCCTTACCTCCAGCAACTGCACGTAGCTCGCCGGGAACCAGCCGCGGAGCCCGTCCTCCTTCTCGCCTTCCCACCAGCCGCCGTCCGGGACCTGCAGCAGCGTGATGAGCTCGCCCGCGGCAAAGCGCAGCCCCTGGCCGTGCCGCTCCCCGGAGAAGGGGTACAGGGTCCGGCAGCGGGCGCCGGACATGGCCTTGGCGCCCGGGCTCACAGCGCAGCCTGCATCCCTGCCGAGCCCCGCAGTCTGGGCAGCGGTTCCGCGGGGTCCCAGGCGCCCGGCGCTCCGGGCTCCCGCGCTCTGAGCGCGCGCCGTCTCGGGGGTGCGCGGGGGTCCCCGGCTAGGCGGGGGACGCGCGCCCCGCGCAGGGAAGCTGAGACTTGCTGGCTTCGGAGCGAGCGGCAACGCCCCCGGGCCGGGCGGCTCGCGGCTCCCAGCTCGGGCCGGGGGGGGCGGGGCTCAGGGGGAGGAGACCCAGGCGCCGCGGGCTCCGGAGACAACTTCCCGGGGACGCGGAACGCGGGCGGCCGCCGCGAGGGCCGGCCAGAGCCGGGGCCGCCCTGGCGCGCGGAAATGCGCAGCTCCCCGCGGAGGTGGGACCTGGAGCATCCCCCTCGGCCCCGCTCCGCGGCGAGGGAGTGGCGGCGGACGTGGAGAAGGGGCTGGCGGCCGGGTAGCCTGCCGGGGGCTCTCTCGGCGCGAGGGGGCGGGACTGGGCGGGGGCTGGACCGGGGCGGCCACGCCCTCTGAGGGCCGGGCGCTCCCTAGCCGAGCGGGCGGGTCACTGGGGAGGGGTCTCCCAGCTCACACTCGCACCACCGAAAGCCGCGGGGGTAGAAACACCACTCTCTACGCGTTTTGTAGGCCTCGTGGCCGGTGGTGGGCGGGCGCCTCCTCTGGGGTGCCTGTGAGAGAATGTGTTTGTGGCCGTCACTAGGGGTTGAACCTGGGGTTGAACTTGACTCACCGGAAATTGGACAATGGGTGAGAGACAGATCTGAAGCCGGGCGCCTGAGCCGGGAAGCCAGGTGGCAGCGGGTTACACCGGAGGGACCGAGCGGCGAGGCGACGGAGTCGGAATCCGAGTTGGCAGAATTGGACGGAGATCACTACGGATAAAAGGAGAAGAGGAGAAGGTGAGAAGAGCAGGCCCCGTCGCTTGTGCGTGCAAAGGGGAGGCTGGCCCAGGGTACCAGCTCTCCTGAAATCGAGATGGGCCAGGCTGAGGAGTCTACACTCGTTTACTCAGTCAACAGACATTAGTGGGAGGCTGCCACGTTCCACGCAATGTGCCAGGTACCTACAAAATTCATTTGGGACAAGCTCCTGCTCTGCTGGTACCAGTGGACCTGGGTGCTGAAGGAAGCTGACCTTGAACTGATGGCCTAGAAGTAAAAGAAAGCTTTCTTTGTTCACCTACTCTACAGGAAAATTTAAATTCCATTTCCTACACTGTAAATAGCCGAACCCTTTCATCTCTCTGTATACTCCTAATTGCCTGCCCTTACATCCTGCTCAGTAACCTTCCATGGCTCCCTATTACCTTTTACATTAAACTTAGACTTCTCAGCCTGTGCATTTCAGGCCCTCCTCAATACCTCCCCCACCCTCATCTCTTACTGTGCTTCCATAGATACCCTTTACAAAACCAGCCCAGCTGGGCTACGAGAGCCTTAAGAGCTCTTTCCACACTTTGAATCAGTGGTTCTCATTAGAGTCACCTGAGTAATGTTAAATGCTCATGCCCAGGCCCACCCTAGCTTTGAGAATCACCGTTGAGCCAAATTCTGCCTTTACGCCATCTGCCCTAGCAGCCTCAGCCTGGCCTCTGGCCATGGGCAAGTTGACAAACGCAGATCGTTTATCATATTCCATCAATTGCAAATTCACAAACCCTTGCTTGTCTACAATCATGGGGAAACAAACTCTTGACCACGGTCACCACTAAGAGTCCCTTAAAGCAGAGCTGCAAAATTTGATACAGAAAACAGTCACTAAAAGTAACTGACCAGGGCTTCCCTGGTGGTGCAGTGGTTAAGAATCCACCTGCCAATGCAGGGGACACGGGTTCAAGCCCTAGTCTGGGAAGATTCCACATGCCACGGAGCAACTAAGCCCATGCGCCACAACTACTGAGCCTGCGCTCTGGAGCCCGCGATCTACAACTACTGAGGTTGCGTGCCACAACTACTGAAGCCCGCACGCCTAGAGCCCGTGCTCCGCAACAAGAGAAGCCACCTCAATGAGAAACCCTCGCACCGCAACGGAAGCTGGAGAAAGCCCGCGCACAGCAACGAAGACCCAATGCAACCAAAAATAAATAAAATAAAATAAAAAATTAATTTTTTAAAAAAGTAACTGACCTAATCAAAGTCTTAAACGGGACTAAAATGCCCTATATCAGGGGCATTTGTGCAGGCTGACCTGAGGTTTCATATCTGATGATATGGCCCAGTTCAAGTTAGGATGGCTGGTCCAGAGCCTTCCTGCAATCCAGACTCCTCTGGGGTACCTGTAAACAACCTGTGATCCAGTCTGGACTTGTGAAATTTCAGCTGACACAGCATGCCATACACTTCAGTTCCAAATGACCGGCCCCAAACAGTTCTGCAGCACCAAAATTGATCATGACTGTCAACTTCTTCAGTTCTCTCATTTTATTCCTGTAGTCCTATGAGCTGGTGTAGAAAAACTACAAGTACTACTTTTCTACTTTTTCCAAGTAGAAAAACTGGGCTCAGAGGGCATGACTTGCCCACCATTATATGGCTGGTCAACAGCAGAGGTCAGACCTGGCTTATTGTACATGGAGCACTGCTTCCTCTGGTCCACTCTGCCGGAGTCAGAAAATGCATCGTGGCTCATCCACAAATAGCATCTTAAAGGACTCTCTGGTGATACCCAATGTCACTCTCGATACAAGTAAGACTGCACTAGCAGTCAGTGGAACTCCTGTCCCTGATCTCAGATAAATCCCCTGACACCTCTGGGTCTATTTCCCCATCTGTGATTGGAGACTGAATCCAATAGCTGGACTATAGGACTTGAGGTGGTTAAATGTATAGGCTCTGGACTCCCTGTATCCAAAGTTCAGTTCTGCCATTTTCTAGCTGTGTGCCCTTGGGCAATGTACTTAACCTCTTTGAGCCTCGTTTTCCTCATCATTAGAAGATGATAGTAGTATTTCTATCACAGAGTTATTAAGAGGATTGAATGAGTAAAAATGTAAACTGTTTAGAGCGATGGCTGGCACATTAAGTACTCAAATATTAGCAGTCATTATTTTCTACCTAGCCCAATGGTCCTGGTTAGTTATTATCCAACACTTCCTTTTGAACTAAGATTTCCAGGGCAATAATAGAAGTGGAAACCCTTACATCTTTGGAATGCCAAAAATTTTAAAGGAACACACTCTGGGTTTCTGTTTTCTCACAAGATCTTGAAGGAAAGATGAGTTTCTCCCTTATCTATTTTCCTCCTTGCCTTCCTCCCCCACCCAAATCTTCTGTTATTATCTTGAACTTGTATTTAAATCTCTAATTATCTAACTTCTTTGATAACTAAGTCTTACATTACTGATTAGATGCTTAGTAACTCAGGGGAAGGATACCATGTTTGTTTTAAATTTCCGTCTATCCCTCCTAAAGCCTAACATTGCAAAAAGTAGGCATTCAGTACTTCCTCAATTCGTTTTGCACAGATAGTTTGGACCTTTGTGCAGATTCAGATTTTCCATATTGCCAAGTTACTCTATAAACACATGTGTTAGAACATCTGGCTTAGACTGTCAACTCCCAAGATCAGGCTTTGCTCCCTTTTTCTTAGCTTTCTCTCAACACTGTGCACTTGATAACCATGTGCTGGTGGAGATTTCTTTTCTATTTGAGACAGTCTCACATGCCCTTGCACCCGCAGCCTATGGATGGCAGAGAAATACAAGGATTTCAATTTCTTAAAAAATTAAACATAACTTGACCGTATGACCCAGCAATAGTCCTAGGTATCTACGTAAGAGAAATGAAGACAACCACACAAAAACTCGCAGTGGATATCCACAGCAGCACTATTTCTAAGAGCCAAACAGTGGAAATCATCCAAATGCCCATCAACTGATGAACAGAGAAGATGTGGTATACCCATACAATGGACTACTCACTCAGCCACAAAAAGGAATGGAGGTCTGATACAGGATGCATCTCAAAGACGTCCACCATGCCGAGTGAAAGAAGCCAGTATTGTGTGATTGCATTTATATAAAATGTCCAGAAAGGGCAAATCTATAGAGACAGTAAAGAGATTTGCAGTTGCCTGAGGATGGAAGTGGGAGTAGGGAGTAAGCAAAGGGGCAGGAGGTTTCTTTCTAAAATTGGGCTGTGGTAATGGTTCTGCACAGTTCCAGAAATCATTGAATTGTACACTTAAAACAAGTAAATTTTTTGGTATGTAAATTATACTTCAGTAAAGCTGCTAACATAAACCAAAAAATAAACAAAAATATGCAAAGGCCTCATTCATTCAACAGGGATGCCCTGGGACTTCCCTCGTGGTCCAGTGGGTAGGACTCCATGCTACCAATGCAGGGGACCCGGGTTCGATCCCTGGTCGGGGAACTAGATCCCACATGCATGCCGCAGCTAAGAAGTCTGCATGCCACAACTAAGACCCGGAGCAGCCAAAATAAATAATAAATAAATATTTTAAAAATTAAAAAAAAAAAAAAACAAGGATGCTCTTCCATACCCATGGGCCAGTTTATTCAGCAACGACCTGAAGAGCTATTAAGGCTGTGCTATCACATGGACAGTGTGTTGGGCCTGGGATAGAGAGACAAGTATGGAGCATATATAAAGAGTTCCTATCAATCAGGAAGAAAAAGATGGATGACGCAATAGAGGAAAGGGAAAAGACTTGAACAGGCATTTCATGAAAGAAGACATCCAAATGGCCAATAACATTAAAAGGTGCTCAACTTCATCAATCATCAAAAAAAAGCAAATCAAAATCAAAAGGAAGTAACAATATACACTCACCAGGTGGCAAATATAAAAGCAAAATAGAAAATACCAGGTATTATGAGGCTCTGAGGCACATGGGGTGCTCATGCACCGCTGAGAGGAGCCCGTTGGAAAACGCGATATTTAGCACAGCTGCAGGGAGCATGCTTTATGACTCATCCATTCCCCTCCTAGGTATAGAGCCAACTGAGAGCTGTGGTCATATGTTCATGGAAAGACATATACAACGTGCATAGCAGCACTATTCATAAGAGCCCCAAACTGAAACAGCCCAGTGTCCATCTACAGTAGCGTGGGTAAAATGATGACACAGTTATACAATGGAAAACTTTACACTTCGAGAATGAACAAACTATTGCTACAGGTAAGTGAACCCCACAGATGCAATGTTGGCCAAAAAACCCACTAAAGAGTACATATAGCATGATTCCATTTATATGAAATTCCTAGCAGTCAGGAGAGTCGTTATTTGAGGGACGGGTATTGAGGGCGGGGATCTGGGCTCCTGGTTGATCTGGGTGTGAGTCACACAGGGCTACTCTCCGGGCTGTACACTCACCTGTGCACTCTTCTGTGTGGATGCTATGCTTCAGTACAGTTGGTTAAAGAGAATAACATAGTCCCTGACCTCAAAGAATATATAGTGTCTTGATTCTAGAGCGATGTTCTCCAAACTTTGTTGACCGTGCACCTCCATCAGTAAAACTCCCAAATATATGTATTTCTATTATTTATAAATTAAATACATGAACCATTAAACTAATGTACCTTATAATACACAAGATTAAAAATTTTAAAGTTATATTAGGGGCTTCCCTGGCGGCGCAGTGGTTGAGAGTCCACCTGCCGATGCAGAGGACACGGGTTCGTGCCCCGGTCCGGGAGGATCCCACACGCCACGGAGCGGCTGGGCCCGTGAGCCATGGCTGCTGAGCCTGCGCGTCCAGAGCCTGTGCTCCGCAACGGGAGAGGCCACAACAGTGAGAGGCCCGCGTTCCACACACACACACAAAAAGTTATATTAAAATATATATTATACACAATTAGAGATTCTAACATTGTCTTCCTGCATTGTAGTGAATGTTTTGTGCATTTCTTGGGAATCGGTGATCTTGAGAATCAGCTTTAAGAAGACACTGGGAAGGAAAAGAAAGTTAGTGTACAGAAAATAAGCATTTTGAAATCATGACTTTGGAAAAAAATAAATGGACCCAGTTCTCTTGGAGTCCGGGAAAAAGCTGGCATTGGGCCTACAAGGAAGAGTAAGCATTCAGAGCTCCATCTATCCTCGCCCCACTTCTCCCATGTGGAGTCTGAGCCAGAGGTGCAGCCAGAGATTCTGAAACTTCCGTGTGTATAAGAATCACCAAGGGGACTTCCCTGGTGGTCCAGTGGGTAAGACTCTGCACTCCCAATGCAGGGGGCCCGGTTTTGATCCCTGGTCAGGGAACTAAGATCCCGCATGCCGCAAGGAAAGATCCCACAAAAAAAAAAGAGAGAAAGAAAGAAAGAAAAAAGAATCATGGAGTAGCATGTTAAAAGTGATGCCTATTCCTGGAGATTCTCATTTACTGGGTCTATGATAGGACCCAGAAATCTGTGTTTTTAATAAAACCTCTGTATTATTCTACCGGAGTCCTTACACCGTACTTTGAGAAACACCATCCTTAACACTAAGGTTGCCAGACATTTTCAGGTAGTCTTCGTACCACTGGAGAACGTTATAATTTATAAGTCGGAAGCGTTTGCATTTGCATCCTATTTGGCCAGACACCACCAATTAAAAAGATGTCGAGGGAAGCAGAAGCGGAGCCAGAGGCAGGCAGAAAATGGAAGGCAGAGACGTCATAGATAAACGAGGAGAGGAAGCCATTGTGGGGAATGGGAGAGACGGAGGCTATAGAATAAGAGAAAAGGGATGGGATAGAAGCGAGAAGGGGAGGGGGAGAGAGACCAGGGAGGGAGGACGGAAGAGAAAAGACAGCCCTGCTTTCCCTCACTCCGTCCACCACCCACATGCACCCACCCACCAGGCTCTGAAGGCAGAGCAGACTCTGGCCAGACCCCGCTTCCCTGGTGAAATTCATTTGCAAAAGAAGCATGAAGAGAAGAAAAGAGAGAGGGGAGGAGAGAGGAAAAGAAAGGCCACAGAGAAATCGTAAGTTGTGGGACCAAAAATAACATTTAGAAATAGAAGAAGTCCATCTTTATAGCGGTCCTTGGCAGGTGGGTGGCAAGGGAGTGTCTGCCCCATTCCCACAGGACCCTGGCGGCAGCTGGAAGTAAGGAAGTGATATTCCCCTTTGGGAGTAAATAACAACAAAATATGCACGGAGGAGCCCAGCAGAGAGAGGCAAAGCCACATTAAAGAGACAGCAAGCCTCCAGGGCCAAGACCCACCTCTAACGCGATGGCGGCTATTAACATATGTGAAGCCTGGAAAAATCCACCCAACGTGGGCTGGGCTCTCTGGAAGCTTAGAAAAGAAATTTGAGAGGTTTCTGAGAACTGCTGCCCCTCCTGGTCTCTGCTGCCTTTGAAGTACACAGACACACACACACACACACACACACACACACACACACACACACGCACGCACGATAGGCTTTTGATTACCATCCAGCCTGCTTCTCTTACCCCAAAGATAAGCTAGACCCTAATTCCTTTTCCCTAGCAGCGTGGCTGAGGCTGGGGTTTTCATTTGGAGGTGCTGCCGCTCTTATCAAGGTATGAAAATAGTTCTCCAAAGTCGCTTAGGCGGACACAAATCCCTGGGGAATCTTGAGCTTTGAAAAAATGCACCTCGCTGCTGGTTGTTGGTTTCCTCGTGGGAAAGGGGGCTGGCCTGGGAAAACTGTCAGGAATAGCACGTTTCTGGCTCAGAACAAAACCCCACCACGAGTCTCCATTCTTTTGAAGACTAAAAATAAATTCGGAATTAATCACAACAGAAAAGGAACAGTCTCTTCAATGACTATAATTATTAGGCTCATCCGAGTCCCAACTTTTTTGCTTACTAATTACACGGCTGGGACAAGTGACTTCACCTCCCAGAAACTCCATTTCCTCATCTGCAGACGGCGGGAGTGGGAAATGGGGTGGGTGGTGATACCTGTTTCGGAAAATCATGGGAAGGATTGGCTCACAGGAGGCCATCTGGTGAATGTTTTCGGTCAAGAGTCCATCTCTAGCAAGTGTGCCCTGGGCTGGGTTCAGACTGGAAGAGACTTTACCCAAATTTGGGATTTGAGAAGGCAGAGAGTGGTGTGTGGAAACTTCTAGGCTTGGTGTCATAAGCAGGTGGAATTCATACTTATTTACTCTCTAGACTAATAAAAATTCCTTCCAGAACAACCTTGGGGAGGAAACAGAACACAGGTTTACATTCCTCCTGACTTCCCCAGCAGGATTTCCCAGCCAGGCAAATGCTCTCCTGTGGTCACCTGGAGGTCAGAGCCTGAGAAGCGTGAACTACTCTGTGAGGACCCTGGGTGCAGCCTGGAGATGGGGCAGGACTCAAGCTGCTTCCTGAGAACCTTGTAGCAAACTGCCCTTCAGACCTGCCCATACCAGCATCTTGAGTGACAGCTAAGAAATGAAAGGGTGCATGACAGGGGTCCTCTCTGGGTATTCAAAGTGATAAGAATGGTACAGGAATATCCAGATACTTCAGGAATCCAGAATTCAACAAGAACTGAGCAAAATGGAATTTTGAACAAACAAGGCAAGAAATGCATGTACCATGTTAATTGTAGAAGGCGGGCTGCTTCAGCGGGGGTGGGGGTGGGGTGTCATTATTCTAGTCTCTCCTTTTTTATAAGTTTGAAAAGTTCCATAATAAAAAAGGAGGTACAGTCCCCGAGCCTCTTGCATATACCTAACTCTTAGGAAAGTCCTTCAGAATCTCAGTGAGAGCGTATTCACACCGTTTCCAAACAATTCTAACAAACTAACTTTCCTTCGCTAGTTTTTCAGTCCATAGTATATGGGACAAGTATCTCGGCAGCGGGAGGAAGTGCCAGGTGACAGCTGACACTGGCGGGGAGACGGATCTGGGAGAATCACTAAAAAAGGCTCAAGAAAATAAAGAGTGCCTTATCCCAGAGGTGTTTCTAAGACGTTGGTGACGGATGTTCATTAACACACGGGGCAGCACAGACAGCGGGGGGCAGAGCTGAGTAAGCAGATCCTGAACTAAGCTTGAAAAGCAAGTGATGGGGATGGTAGCCCAGGCTCTGCTCTTCTAGCCAGAGCCTCAGTTTCCTCATCTGTGTCTGCCTTATCCTGCAGGAAAAAAGGCGTCTGCCTTATCTTACAGTCCCGTTGGAAAAACCAAAGTAGGAAATGCATTGAAAGGTGGCTGCTGAACTATAAAACACTCTCCAATATGAAGTTTTGTAAGAGTGACAATGACCCTGAGCCCTTCCACTTCCAAAGTCAAGGCACTGTGTACTACTTTCCGGAATGATCTTTACCTTAGCCCATTTCGGCTGCTATAACGGAATACCCTAGACCGGGTGGCTTATAATCAGAAATGTATTTCTCGCAGTGCTGGAGGCCAAGGTCCAAGATCAAGGCGTCAGCAGATGCAGTGTCTGGTGAGGGACCCGCTTCTTTGTTCATAGACGGCTGTCTTCTCACTGTGTCCTCACAGGGCAGAAGGGACAAGGTACCTCTGTGGGGTCTTTCTGGTAAGTGCATTAATCCCATTCATGAGGCCTCCATCCTCATGACCTACTCACCTCCCAAAGCCCTCACTTCCTAACACCATCACACTAGGGGTAGGTTTCAACATATGAATTTTGGGAGGGCACTTTCAATCTATGGCAACCTTCATCCACAGTGCTTAAACTATCTCGAGTTATTTCAAGTGTTTGCGAGTAAAAGGGACAGGGTTTTTCTTTAAACTGAAGTATAGTTGATTTACAATGTTTCAGGTGATTCAAATTTTCAGATTCTTTTCCATTATAGGTTATTAGAAGATATCGAATATAGTTCCCTGTGCTATACGGTAAATCTTTGTTGTTTATGTTTTATATAGTAGTGTGTATCTGGTTTTTTTTTTTTCTGTGGTACGCGGGCCTCTCACTGTCGTGGCCTCTCCCGTTGCGGAGCACAGGCTCCGGACGCGCAGGCTCAGCGGCCATGGCTCACGGGCCCAGCCGCTCCGCGGCATGTGGGATCCTCCCGGACTGGGGCACGAACCCGCGTCCCCTGCATCGGCAGGCGGACTCTCAACCACTGCGCCACCAGGGAAGCTCCAGTAGTGTGTATCTGTTAATCCCATGTTCCTGATTATTCCCTCCCTCTCCCCTTTCCCCTTTGGTAACCATAAGTTTGTTTTCTATGTCTGAGAGTCTGTTTCTGTTTTGTAAATAAGTTCACTGGCATTATCTTTTTAGATTCCACAGATAAGTGATATCATATGGTATTTGTCTTTTTCTGTTTAACTTACTTCATTTAGTATGATAATCTCTAGGTCCATCCATGTTGCTGCAAAATGGCAATATTTCATTCTTTTTGTGGCTGAATAGTATTCCATTGCATATGTATACCACATCTTCTTATCCATTCATCCGTTGATGAATGGTTGCTTCCATGTCTTGGCTACTGTCAATAGTGCTGCTGTGAATATTGTGGTGCATGTATCTTTTCAAATGAGAGTTTTTGTCTTTTCCGAGTATACACCCAGAAGTGGGATTGCTGGATCATATGGTAACTCTTTTTAGTTTCTTGAGGAACGTCCACACTGTTTTCCATAGTAGCTACACCAATTTACATTCCCACCAACAGTGTAGGAGGGTTTGAAAAAAGGGACAGTTTTGATTCCAAGCCTCTGGAAGCAGTTGTCTCCTAGTGAGTTGGTATTAGATTGAACTACACAGAAACAACAATGCCAGATCATCTTTGGTCTATACAAATAGCAATCTTAACTTCACAGTTGCAGTGCCACATCCCCCAGCCAGACCTACCCCCAAGAGGCAATGTGAGGCCCACAGAAGTCTCCAATCCATCCCGTTCCTCCCACATTCCTTGTTGACCCCCCACTCTACAAAGTTTTGCCTGATGTTATGCTGGATTCATGATATGAAATGCCAACAGTTCTCTGGAATCACTGGGAACTTGTGACAAATTCCAATACCTGGGATTAACTATGGAGACTTTCATCATTGAGGTCTGGGGTGTGTGCATGCTTAAGTTCCCTGGTGGTTCTCATGCACAAACCTGGCTGAGACCCTGGGCTTAGTGCAAGGCTTCCCACCCTCTGCTGTATATTAGATTCACCTGGAGATCTAAACCATCCTGATGGCCAGGCTGCACTCCATGCCCTTTAAGCCAGTATCTGGGAACCGGGCATCAGCATTTTGTAAAGATCTCCAGGGGATGCCAATGGGCAGCTAAGTTTGGGAACCACTGGCACAGTGAATGATGGGCTTTGCTGACCTTTATTTGCAGATGCAGGAGTCACCTGCATCCCAGCACTGACCACATCATCAGGGAGTGAAGACAGCGCAGGGAGGACAGAGACCTGGCTACGTGGGGCTCCGGTTAGGGCCTGGGTCAAGCTTACCTGTTCACCGAGTGCCGCACTCACTGGCTTTGTCACCTGGCTCTATGCCTCTTGAGATGGGACACCCACTAAGCCTTGCTGCCTCCGCCCCTTCTGTTTCCCCGGGCAGCTCGCCTTCTGATGCCCACAGTGACAGACACATTTGGGAGCTGCTTCCCCTGCCTGGGAGTGCAGCCCAGGACCCGCCAGGGAGCGTGTTGCCATGGCGATCATGGCATACTGCTCCCTAGCCCCTTCTGCCACTGTAAAAGCCCTGTGAAAAATTAGAATTCACAGGGCTTTTCAGGCTGCCTGGACTTCTCCACAGGAAGGGGATGTGGGAGATTTTTGCCCTCTGTGCTTTGGGAAGATGGCGCAATGAGGGAGGGGAGAGCAGCCTCAAAACAAAACCCCAGGTTTCCTGGTCTCTTGGGATATATGAAGACATCTACTTTCTTAGAGCAAGGGTTGTCAACCGTAACCGCTGCCAGGATGTTTGTCAAGAGGAAAACGAGTGGGGATGTAGGAAGCAGAAAGAGCCATTTCTTCAGGTGGAGGAGGAGGGCAGAGATGGATGGAGGGCGAGGAGGGGGGGCATGGGGGCTGCATCGAAGGGGGATCCGTAGAGAGAAAACCGCAGCTGAAGAAAGAGGATGAGACTGAAGGGCTGCATGGAGCAGTGGTGGGTAACCTGGTGAAGAAACCAGGGAATTTAGCCAGGAAGAAGAGATGGATTGGAGAAGAGAAGACTGATAAGGAAGTGTGCACTAGTTACCTATTGTTCTGGACCAATTCCTGCAAAACGTAGCATCTTAAAACAATGATAGGGGCTTCCCTGGTGGCGCAGTGGTT
The DNA here is from genome assembly GCF_003676395.1 of Aethalodelphis obliquidens. NCBI lineage: Eukaryota > Metazoa > Chordata > Mammalia > Artiodactyla > Delphinidae > Aethalodelphis > Aethalodelphis obliquidens. The sequence goes on from NW_020837982.1 coordinate 12,692,735, forward strand.
GGGAGTCCGCCTGCCGATGCAGGGGATGCGGGTTCGTGCCCTGGTCCGGGAAGATCCCACATGCCGCGGAGTGGTTGGGCCCGTGAGCCATTACCGCTGAGCCTGCGCGTCTGGAGCCTGTGCTCCACAACGGGAGAGGCCACAACAGTGAGAGGCCCGTGTACCATAAAAAAAATCCAAAAAAACCCAAAAAACAATGATAAATATCTATTACCTCACAGTTTCTGTGTGTCAGGAATTCGGAAGCAGCTGAGCTGGGTGCTTCTAGCTTGGGGTCGCTCATGAGGCTGCAGTCAAGATACTAGCAGAGGAAATTCCCTGACGGTCCAGTGGTTAAGACTTGGGCTTTCACTGCCGTAGACCTAAGTTCAATCCCTGGTCGGGGAGCTAAGATCCCACAAGCTGTGTGGTGTGGCAAAAAAAAAAAAGCTACTAGCAGGGGCTGCATCATCTGAAGGCCTGACTGAGGCTGGAGGACTAACTTCCAAGATGACTCACTCATGTGGTTGACGAGCCGGTGGTGGCCGTTGGCAGGAGGCCTCCGTTCTCAACACATGGAGCCTCTCCAAAGGGCTGCTTGAGTGTCTTCATGACGTGGCAGCTGGCTTCCCCCAGAGAGAGTGATCCAAGAGCCAGTAAGAGAGAGCCGCAGTGATATTTGTGACCTAGCTTCAGAAGTTATTCATCTTATTTCTACACTATCTTATTGGTTACACAGCCCTACGTGGGGCTGGGAGGGATTATACAAGGGCGTGAATACCAGGAGGGGAGCCTCACCGGAGGCCCTCTTGGAGGCTGGCTACAATAAGGAGAAAATCCTTTCTGAGTCATGGGACTATCGAGTATATTGTGCAACTTAATCCCTGCACAAGGACACCAGGCATATGGGACAAGTGGGGATTGCAATCCAGGCTGAACCCTGATAGGCTGGCCATGCCCCAGCCTGAGCAGGCAGGTATGCCTTTTTGCAATGTGCCTCTCTAGGAGAGGTACATGCACTATTCCTACAAAGGTATAGCTTGTGCCCCAGTCTCAATTTATCAGGACACTTTTAATTGTAAATAACAGAAAATCCAACAACAACAACAAAAGAAGAATGTATGGTATTGATTTCTATAAATGAAGGATGCAGGGATATGAAGCTTCAGGGACGGCTGGATCCAGGGTCTCAAACAGCGTCCTGACCTCTCTGTATCTTAACTCTGCTTTCTTTTGATTTGATGTAACTCTGTCAACTTTATTCTTTATTCTCATCATGGCAGCCAGCATCTCCAGTCTTACTGACTCTCAGGTTCAGCCTAGGTATGGAGATTCTCCAAGTATTTGAAATAGAACTTCTGACCCTGACTCTCTTTGACCCCTGCCTTGAACATTCGCTGGGGGCAAGCAGATGGGACTCGCTGGTTGACTTAATCTGTAATATATGGCCACCCCTAGAAACTAAGGGGGCGGGCTCAGCTCCATCCAGCAATTTCAAAGAAGTCTTCCCAAGAGGAGGTGCTGGATGCTGGTGCCAGAAAAAGGAGGGATAATGCCAGGAAGGTAAAAATCACAGTGGTCTTCCATAGCTCCAAGGCAGTATTTGACTGAATCAGGAAGGAGAGTGTTCCTCCTGGAGCCTTGGGGTGATGCTAATGATCAGAAGATGGGCCAGATTAGTGCTGAGATATGGCCGTAAAGGAGGAAACATGTGACTGCTCCCTTAGGTGAAGTCAGAGGCCTTGGCTGGTGGAACCCTGGATGATAGGCTTGTGATCTAAATTACAGACCTTTTAGAATTAAAAAGGAGAATTTTATTTTCAGATTACTTTTCCCAACAGTAGCATATAAACTAAAAGAGAGAATCTATCCACTTATCAGCTTTTCCATCAAACACATTTGAATTGCTTCCTCCTCGCCATGACAACTTGTGATGAAACAATGCTTTAAAAAAACTGGGGAAATATAGGTGCAAATCCAGGACTGGCCCGGTTTAGAATTTAACTGTCAGTACCCACTGCTTCTCCATCCATATCTACTCCCAGGCATGAGCTAGATTAGCCCGACTCTCTTTCTGGAGTTGGAGACCTCCCCAGATACGCCCATGTGGGCAGTTCCAACTTTGGTGATGAAATTGTCCTGCTCTGTCTGTTCCCCTGCTTGAGTCATGGGAAACTTCCATAATCGACATATTCTTCTCCAGTTGGGGACCTTATCAATTCTACCACCTTACCATCCCTCAGTGTTAAAAATCCTTGCCCCTTCCCTTGCGCAGCAATTCCTGGTTCACTACGTATCCCTCTGTCCCGAGGCAGAGAAGAGAGAGAAACACATGGAGACCGGCAATTCCGGTTCGAGCTGGAGAAACAAGATTCCTGGTAGCTAGATGCTGCCATCAGATCCAGCCTCCTGCTGGCACACTCTATGGCTCTCTCCTTTAAGGGTCCTTATCTATATGTTAGTAACTCTACCAAGGATGATTTAAGATTCTGCTAAATTCTGCATTTTAAAACCTGACTCTGCGAAAATTTGCTGGAGAAATGGCTTCTATTTTTAAAGGGGCTGATTCTTTCTTTTTTCTGATTATTTTCAAGTGAAATTTGAATTTAACGGAGCAGTTTTGAAAGCCCAGCTGCACCGTGAATCCTCCCTAAGCTGTGCAGAACTGGGTCAGTGTTTCATAAGTGAGAGGCACTTCTACTGGTGGTCTGGTGATTTAACAGATAATTGTAGGGGGCATGGGATGAGCATTTAAAATGATGTTAAACTGAAAATTTTATGAGTATCAAACTTAGGATTTCATGAATTTTTTTTCTAGCACGAGGTGAAAGTAGAAAGCTATATTATTAGCTCAGAATTTATTTGAAGACAAATGTTAGTAAACAATTACACTATTGGTGTGCAGACTTGGCAAAAGTCATGAAGGTGACTCTACTAATCTCCCATGGCTGCTGTAACAAACTACTACAAGCTCGGTGGCTTACAAGAACATACATTTTTTTCTCTCACAGTAGTGGAGGCCAGAAGTTTGAAATCAGTCTCCCTGGCCTGGTCCAGTTTCACGGCCTCCGAAGGCTGCAGGGGAGAATCTGTTCCTTGCCTCTCCCACCGTCTCTGGTGGCTGTGGACATTCCCTGGCTTTTGGCCACATCACTCCAATCTCTGCCCCTCTGGTCACATTGCCTCTTCCTCTTCTGTATGTAGCAAATGCTCCCTCTGCCCCTCCTTTTATAAGGATGCATGTGATGGCATTTAGGGCCCACCTGGATAATCCAGGATAATCTCCCCATCTCAAGATCCTGAATTTAGGCTAAACAAGAAGGTCCTGCCGTATAGCACAGGGAACTAGATTCCATATCCTATAATAAAACACAATGGAAAAGAATCTATGTATATGTATAACTGAATCACTTTACTGTACACCAGAAACGAACACAACATTGTAAATCAACTCTACTTCAATTTAAAAAATATCTTGAATTTCATCACATCTACAAAGCCTTTTGGGAATTCCCTGGCCGTCCAGTGGTTAGGACTCAGTGCTTTCACTGCGGAGACTTGACCCCTGGTCAGGGAATGAAGATCTCACAAGCCACGAGGCTCAGCCAAACAAAAAACAAAAAACAAACAAAAAGTCTTCTTTTTTTTCCCCCCCCAAACAAGGCAACGTATTCACAAGCACCAGGGATCAGGGTGTGGATATCTTTGGGGGGAAGGGGGCTATTATTAAGCCTATCACAGTGGCACAGGAATTTGGAACAGAGCAAGTTAAGAAATGAGGCTTCCTGCCTGCAGAATTCATACACCCACCTGCGGGTCTGCACCTGCTGCAATGGATGTTGCCCTCTGTTCCCATCTCCCTCTCACTAAGGACACTAGAGGAGAGGGATGTACAGGGGGAAGGACAGTCTCCAGGCTCCTGTTGCCTTTGGAGAAGAGACACTTGTGGGGGCAACCCTGGACCCATTCATTCCCCACAGCCTGTGATTCTTGGACAGATTCCCTGGTGCACACCTCGGCAACAGCTACCCTGAAAAATAGGACTTTAAAATTTCCCAGGTTCCAATGAGTGTGGTTTCGCTCCATACAGATCCCTACCTTGGGGCCCCCTCTCAGACTTGCACTGTATTTATTTAAATTGCTTTTGAAATGTTAATCACCGAATGTTAATAACACAGTAATTATTCTTGATTTTCCTTATGCGGTCCATTTATTAACGGGAACTGATACTATTCATGATTTCACAAGGAAGCATGAGCTCTAGAAGCAGGCTAACGGGCTTGGCTTGTGAAATTAACGAAGACATCTTCTTATTGCGTAATCAGTAAATTCGACACGGGATGATGGCGTTTAAGGGAAAGGTGTGGGAACAGCTTCTCGCGAGATCTGATTAGTGCGTTCACAGCGAGAGCTTGCTCTTGGGAGCCTTTCTGGAAGGAGAGTTTATCAGCTGAACTCCCGTAATTCAGCAAGTTGAGTGAAAGTGTGCAAGCGAGGCAAGTGGGAGGGACAGTCTCTGTCTCCATCAGCTTTGATCCCATCCGGCCTGCTCCCCACTCCCATGCCCCCGCCGCCCTCCGGGCATCTGCATCTGCGCGGGCCTGTAACTGCTCTGACTCCAGTGACACCAGCAAGTGACGTCTCCTTTGGCCAAGCAGACAAGAGCTGACCAGAGGAGCCAGGGAGCTCCGGGGCAGAGGCCTGACGGTCTGCAGCTGGCGAGAAGGAAGCCAGACCAGTGTTAGGCATTAGCTCTTCCTCAGAGCAAAGACTGAGAACCTTGCCAGGGAAGAAGCTTGTTCTAAACCCCCCAAAGGTGAGAGGCCTGAAGATGACCTTTCTTTTTTTTTTTTTTTTTTTCTGGCAGCGCCCCACGACTTATGGGATCTCAGTTCCCCTACCAGCGATTGAACCCTGGCCATGGCAGTGAAAGCCCGGAATCCTAACCACTAGGCCACCAGGGAACTCCCCTGATGACCTTTCTTTGACCTTGACCTTCTTGGGGCTTACCAGGTGAGTGAGAGATGCTGGCGCCGGACACCCCGCATTTTCCTGCTCAGCTCCTGGGGCTCCCAGCGATCCTGATTCAAATCCCAGGGTGGGGTCTTTTCCCTACACAGGGTCCTTTTAAATGAAAGACGTGCTGTTCAGGAAGATAGGAGGGCCCTGAGGGCTTTGGTCAAACACAGAGCAGACCTCCTCAGGCAAAGAGGATGAAGTGGTACAGAGGCCGGGGTGCTAGCTTACAGGGAGACAAAGTTCTGATCCCAGCTGGTTAGAGACACGTGGGGAGGGACATCTCGCTGGGTTTATTCACAGGACCTTTCACTAGTGACCAATAGTTAGAAGCAATAAAGATAGGCCTCAAACGATAAAATTTTAAAAAAGAAGCTTGAACCTTATATACATATTTACATATAATTAATGGGGATTGATCTCATTATAAATTATGCAGGAAGCATATAGAATTTTTTTTTTACCTGAAGTATAGTTGATTTACACTGTTGTGTTAATTTCCGCTGCACAGCAAAGTGATTCAGCTATGCATATATATACTACCTTTTTTTTTTTTTTGGCCTAGCTGCATGTGGGATCTTTGTTCCCTGACCAGGGATCGAACCCATGCCCCCTGCGTTGGAAGTGTGTTGTCTTAACCACTGGACCACCAGGGAAGTCCCTATACATTCTTTTTCATATTCTTTTCCATTATGGTTTATCACAGGACATTGAATATAGTTCCTTGTGCTATTCATTCTATATATAGTAGTTTGCATCAGCTAATCCCCAACTCCCAATCCATCCCTCCCCCATGCACTCCCCCTTGGCAACCACAATCTGTTCCCTATGTCTGTGAGTCTGTTTCAGTTGCATAGATAGGTTTATTTGTGTAATATTTTAGATTCCACATATAAGTGATATCATATGGTATTTGTCTTTCTCTTTCTGACTTACTTCACTTAGTACGATAATTTCTAAGTCTATCCATGTTGCTGCAAATGGCATGATTCCATTCTTTTTTATGGCTGAGTAGTATTCCATTGTATGTATGTACCACATCTTCTTTATCCATGCATCTGTCGATGGGCATTTAGGTTGCTTCCATGTCGTGGCCGTTGTGAATAGTGCTGCTATGAACATAGGGGTGCATGTATCTTTTTGAATTATAGTTTTGTCCAGATATATGCCCAGGAGTGGGATTGCTGGATCATATGGTAACTCTATTTTTAGTTTTTTAAGGAACCTCCATATGTTTTCCGTAGTGGCTGCCCCAACTTACATTCCCACCAACAGTGTAGGAGGGTTCCCTTTTCTCCACACCCTCTCCAGCATTTGTTATTTGTAGACTTTTTAATGATGGCATTCTGAATGGTGTGAGGTGGTACCTCATTGTAGTTTTGATTTACATTTCTCTAATAATTAGTGATGTTGAGCATCTTTCCATGTGCCCATTGGCCATCTGTATGACTTCTTTGGAGAAATTTCTATTTAGGTCTTCTGCCCATTTTTCAGTTGGGTTTTGTTTTTTGTTGTTGTTATTGAATTGTAGGAGCTGTTTGTATATTCTGGAAATTAAGCCTTTGTTGGTCACATCATTTGCAAATACTTTCTCCCGGTCTGTAGGTTGTCTTTTCATTCTGTTTATTGTTTCCTTTTGCTGTACAAAAGCTTGCAAGTTTAATTAGGTACCATTTGTTTATTTTTGCTTTTATTTCTATTGCTTTGGGAGACTGACTTAAGAAAACGTTGGTATGATTTATGTCAGAGAATGTTTTGCCTATGTTCTCATCTAGGAGTTTTATGGTGTCATGTCTTATATTGAAATCTTTAAGCCATTTTGAGTTTTTTTTTTATATGGTGTGAGGGTGTGTTCTAACTTCAATGATTTACATGCGGCTGTCCAACTTTCCCAACACCACTGGAAGCATATAGAATTTGCCTTATTATTTTTTTGGATAAATGTTCTCCAAACTATCATGTTTATAACAAACAGCATTTAAATAAAATAAATTTATTTTCTGACTTAGAATATTAAAAAAAAATCCCAAGTCCAGTGGGGTGATGAGGTCAGAGACTTTAAAATTCCCTCCAGTCCTAGGAGTCTGAGTCTTTTATGAGTCTCTCATGCCTTCCTCCTGGGCAGAGCTGTGGGGTGGACAGAACCTGGGCTCTGGCATCCGGCAGCCCCAGGTTTGAATCAAATCCCACTACTCACAGCTGTGCGGTCTTGGGTTTGTCACTTCACTGGTCACTTGTCCTTGTCCACAAAAGTGGAGATACCGTGTCCCTTGTGAGGTTGTTGGTAATTACGAGACAGAAGGACATTGGGCCAGGTTCCTGAGTCCTGAGCCAGGTTCCTGAGTCCTGACAAGCGGCCTGCCCCCTGATGTCAGTTCATGAAGCGGCCATTGAGTCCCCCCAGTGTGTTCACTGAAGCTTGTGGCCAATCCCAACTGGGACCTTCCTGTCCCTTCCCTACCCGGCCTCACCCTGCCCCTGACTGGTTTTGCAGGTGGACACTGTCCAGGTGCATCTGGGCACCTAGGGTTGGAGAGGCAGGAATCCAACAAGAAGAGCCAGAAAAATTCCAGTACACGGAGGGCCCGAGAGAAGTCCCAACAGAGGACAGAACAGACCTGGCCACATGGACCCCAGAGCCATGGAACACTTTGCTTGTTACACCAGTTGCGCCTCCCTTTGGGGACCTCCAGCCAGTGTTTTCTGGTTAGGGTTCCATCAACAGTTTCCTCTGTGGCGGTGGAGACCGGCCAGGTGTGATCTGAGGGGAGGTAGTGGGGAGCCCCCCCTAGTGGCCATCTCCGAGCATGTCAACCAGGGGCCTCTTGAGGCTGTTTGTCATCCCCACCAACCCCTTCTCCATCCCACCTTCTCAGTGCCTTGTCCTTTCTGAGCATGTTTTCCCAACCTGGCCACTGCCTCGCTACACAAGGCCAGAGACCATAAATTAGAGATCCAGGGCTCTAATTTACTTGGCCAGCACAGTGTTGTTGAAACATTTTATTACATGCCAATACTTAAACATCAGATTTGACATAAAAATCCAGATATGTCATTTCTCTTGAAAAATCAGAAGCTGTGGCAGCACTGAGCTTGGGCGTCTGCCTGGCAACAGTGGCAAAGGCAGTTTACAAAACAAGCAAAAATCCCTGCCCTCTCGGAGTTTACGGTCTGGTGGGGGAGGGGAGAGAGAAGGAGCCCTTAACAAAGCCAATTATGATGCATATATAGAGACAGGGGAGGTCAGACCAAGCAGGGCTTATAGGCCACTTAAAGCAGCGGTCCCCAACCTTTTTGCCACCAGGAACCGGTTTCGTGGAAGACAATTTTTCCACAGAAGGTGAGGGGAATGGTTTCGGGATGATTCAACCGCATTACATTTATTGTGCAGTTTATTTCTATGATCATTACATTGTAATATATAACGAAATAATTGTACAACTCCCCATAATGCTGACAGGAGGGGGAGCTCAGGCGGTCGTGCGAGTGACGGGGAGCGGCTGTAAGTGCAGATGAAGCTTCGCTCGCTCGCCCCTGCTGGGCGCCCTGCTTCCTAACAGGCCACGGACCGGTGCCGGCTTGGGGACCCCTGACTTAAAGGCCAAAGGCTTTCACTCCGGTAGACTGGGAGTCACAAAAGCGTTCCGGGGAGGCTGATGTTACTTTCGACTAGGTCGTTCTGGCTGCTGTGTGGGCTGTAGGGCACAGGAACAGGGGCAGAAGGTCCCGTTAGGGGGCTGCTGTTATCATTCAGGTGGAGGTGACTAGGATGGTGTTAGTCAAGGAGATTGGAAGTGGTTGGTACGGAAGAGAATTAAAACCTCCCAAGTACATACAAAAGCATCTCCCCGCCCCCGTATCTCCTGACCTCTGTTCCCACCCAGGCAGAGGGTCCCTGGTTGCAGCCCCATCAGCTGTGGCCTGAGCCACTACCCACTGGACTGACGGGTTACCCTCCCCCCAAGACTTCACAGGTAGCCCATGTTGGTACAGTCCCAGGGGATCACTCACCAGGACCCAGAAGAATACCAGTCTGTACCCCCAACATTTAGAAGACACAGGCAAATGCCAGCCCCCAGTGTGACCAACGGGACAGTGAATTTTGTTAAAGCGACTTCTCTCATTGAGTCCTGATAATGAGGGATCTTCTGGAGAGAGCAGAAAGGTCGTAACAAGCAATACAGCTGCCACCCGTGTGGAAAACTCTGAAACTTCTGAAGTTTTCAGCTATAAGCAGCACAGCTGTCCTGAGGCCGCCATGCTGTGAGGAAGGCCAACGTCCCATAGATGGAGAGGCCCTGAGACTAGTTGAAGAGAGAGGCCCAGCCAGCCCCCAGCTGCTCTGGCCACTGTCTGATTGCAATTGCATGAGACCAAGGCCAGAACCACGCAGCTGAGAACTTCCTGAATTCCTGACTCATAGAAATGACTATCTTTATCTTAAGCCGCTGAATATTGGAGTGGTCTGTTATACAGCAGGAGATCACTAGAATAGCTCTTGACTTCAAGGAACTTAAAATCGAGTTGGAAAAAAGCCAAGAGGTAAGTGAACTTAGCCAAGTTTATTAGACAGTGCCAGCAGTCTGGATGACCAAGGCCCAAACTATAAAGCCCTATCTATGTAAATATAGTAAATATAGCCACCCTCGCACCCCACATTTTCTCTCCCTCTACCTATCTTACTCCTATATTTGCACCTGTCTTGCTCCTATATTTGCTCCTATCTTGACTGACCTTCCAAATCCTTGATTCTCATCATAGGTTTGCAGTTCTCTGCAGGACTGACACTTTCTCAAACTCGCAACCTGCTAAAGCCCTAAGTTAACAAGCTACCTGGTCTCCCCAACTTCACGTTGGGTATACTGCCAAGAGTGGAATCAGGGATGTTTAGACCACAAGTCCCTGGTTCTGGTTCCTAGTTCTTGGCAACAGTCATCACATAAATTTTCCAACAAGAGACACATCCGCATAATTAGACCAACGATATCGCAGACTCAGACACATGCAAAGAGGGCAGGGCCGAGAGAGGGGTACTATTCATCAAAACCTCATCATAAATTCAAGTTGAAGGACTGAAAAGAAACAAAACATGGACACTCCCCAAACCCGGCAGCTGGACCTCTCACTGAAATCCTGAAATCACTGCCGCTCAACTCAACATCTGGGAGAGAATAAAAAATAATAAAGATTTAAAAAGAACAGACGCTGGACAATTACCAATTGAAGTGCGGATTGGGAATATAAATTCACCAAGAGCCTAAAGACAGAAATATACATTGGCATGTGGGTCTTAGGACTGTGAATTTCATCCAGCTGTGGCCACCGTTCTTTTTTATTATGGCTAATATTTAGTTAGCAAATGCACTTTCTAAGCAATGAACATAATTATGTTCAGGTTGACATGACCTGAATTAGGGTTACTGAATTTTTTAAAAAAATATTTATTTATTTATTTGGCTGCGCCGGGTCTTAGTTGTGGGATCTTTAGTTGCAGCATGCGAACTCTTAGTTGCAGCATGTGGGATCTAGTTCCCTGACCAGGGATCGAACGGGGGGTCCCCTGCACTGGGAGCGTGGAGTTTTAACCATTGGACCACCAGGGAAGTCCCAGTGTTACTGAATTTTTACTTCTTCAGCACTGGCAGTGGACTACAATGTCCGAAAAGATTTGGGTGCTGAGCAATAGCCCCAAGGAACGTTGGGAAGAATGTTGTATTTACATTTGAGAGACCTGGGTTTAAGTCTTGACTCTTCCATTTACTAGTTGCATGAAATTGGCATTTTTTAACCTTCTGAACTTGTGAAGATGTCAATAGAGATAAGACTTGCCTCACAGTTTTTTTTTTTAATACTTTTTAAAATTTAATTAATTAATTTATTTTTGGCTGCATTGGGTCTTCGCTGCCGTGCGCCGGCTTTCTCTAGTTGCAGCGAGCAGGGGCTACTCTTCGTTGTGGTGCATGGGCTCTAGGCGCGTGGGCTTCAGTAGTTGTGGCACACAGGCTCAGTAGTTGTGGCTCACGGGCTCTAGGGCGGAGGCTCGGTAGTTGTGGCGCACGGGCTTAGTTGCTCCATGGCATGTGGGATCTTCCCGGACCAGGGCTCAAACCCATGTCCCCTGCATTGGCAGGCTGATTCTTAACCACTGCCCTACCAGGGAAGCCTGCCTCACAGAGTTTTTATGAGGATTAAGTTAGGTAATTTATCTTCAAAACTCCTGCAACATTGCTTTTAGCTTCTTCACCTATGAAACATGAACAATACTTCTGTCACAGAATTGAGTTACATTGTAAGGATTCCTTAGCTTATGATACTACTTAAGCTACTTTTAAGACAGGTAAGAAACTTTTGGTTGTAAATAACAGAAAGTGAGACATAACAGCTTTAAAATGAAAGGTTTTGAATTGTTTTAGTCAAAGATAAGGCAGGAGGTAGGTGGTTCTACGGTAGGATCAATGATGTCAGGCATTGAGTCCAAGTCTCTGCTCTCCATGTGACTCTCCCCTCATGATGACAAGATGGCTGCTTCAGTGCCAAGCATCACATCTTCACACCAGAACATCCAAAGCATGAGAGGAGAGGAATCTATTCAGACACCTCTCTTATCGAGGAGGAAACATTTCTTAAACACCTCCCACAGATTTCCCTTTTCATCTCATTGCCTAGAACTGGCCCATGGCTATCTCTTGCTGGGAGGGAATCTGGGGAAATGAATGTCCGCATTTCCAAAAGCTAACATGGGAAGCCACTTCTACCAGCAAGGACAAAAGGAGAGAAAAATAACTTTGGGGTAGGAAACACACATTCTGGGCCTTTCACTGTAACATACGTGAGCGTGCTTACTATGAGGGGACCCATTAAATGGAGGTAGCATTTATGGAGTACTTACTGTATACTAGGCATCATTCAAAGTGATACATGCATCACTTCATTCCATCCTCTCAACAGCCCTATGAGGAGGAACTGCTATTATTCTTGTTTTATAAATGTGGAGACTGAGGCACAGAGAAGTTAATAAACTTCCCCAAGGCTACGCAACACATGAGCGTTGGGCCAAGATGTTGATCTGAGTCAGAGCAGATTGAGTCTTCACGGCGGGACCAAGGTGGATGCTCAGCTCACCTCTAACATCTTGCTTTTCCTCATCTCACCTCAAGGTCCAGTGGGTTTGAGTTGTCATGTGGTTGTTGGATTACCTATTTATCTGTCTTAGAAGTGCTCACGTTCATGAAGCATTACCATAAAGCAATGAGATCTTTGAAATTGTCCAGAATTTACATGTTTGAATTGTGGCGGTCATTGGGGGGTGGGGACCTCCTGGTTAGATTCACCGGGTCAGTGAGGTCAGCGACCCCGACTCATCCTGGGATGGATTTGCACTCATCCCTTTACCTGGGGGCTGAGAGATCGTCTCCAGGGATGGGGACAGCAAGCTGGGGGACACCTGGGCTTTAGCTGTGCTCAGGAAGGTCCTGTGACCTGGGCTTGGAAGGAAGAGCCTAGCACAGACCACGGGGCCCTGGGGAGAGGGTGAGAGCCTGGCCTGAGGAGCAGGACCCAGCCGCGGAGCCTGAGGTTCTGGGTACAGCACCTGGATCTTCCCTGAGGGAGAAGGTCTTCTGTAAACGTAAAGAAGCATCTCTAACCCTGCGTGATCCCAGGCGGGGGAGCAGGACAGTGAGGAGGAGAGCTCTTTCCCAAGCTGTTCTGGCGATAAAAGCCAGCCCAGCATTCCAGGGCAGAGCAGAGCACAGCAGGGCCGGCCAGCGTCGGGGGCTGGAAAGCAGCAGGGCCGCTGGTGCTCATGCGGAGCCCCCTGAGCCTGGGGAGAGACAGCCCAGGGCACTACCAACTGTGGACAGAGGCCTTTCTTTGACCTCCTATTTTGTGCCAGGCCTGGGCTGGCTCAGCCCATGCCCTCTACAGATTCATTGACCAGTGAAAAGGAAATTAAAACAGTGCGCTAAATTCCGGGACGGGGAAGTGCAGGGTGTCAGAAGTGCCCGCAGGAGGGGCAGGTCCCAAACAGGCTTCTGGAAGCTTCTTACTAGGGCTTTCCTAACCTCTGTCCCGCTTTCTCGGGCTTGTTCTTCCCTACAGCACCCCAGCCTGCAGAGGGCAGCCAGATTTGTCATCCCGAAGCAGTGTTTTCTCCACCTTTTTACCATTACCACCCCTCCCCCACCCCATGAAACTTTAATACTGCAGATATATTGTGTGTCTGCTTATGTATTGTACACGTATCTGTGCTTTATACGTACAAAAGGTAAGATTACTCCACCTCCCGAGAACCAATTTTTGATCCCTCATTGGCAAAATCACCCCTAAAAGAAAAAGCCCATTTCCCACCGATTGGCAATAGGGTGGTCCTTGGCTACGCTCCAGCGTGTCTTGTGTAAAGCCCTTCAGTCTTTTCTGAGGGGTGTGTAGTACAGCCCTTTAATCTGCTGCTGGAATGTTAAGGTGCGGATGAAGGGCACACCCAGGAAGACAGTAGCCAGTCGTTGGGCTGGTAATCCGTTGCTCCGTGACAATTCCTCTGAAATGAAGCCACTCAAGACATACATGACCTTTTGGTTTCTTTGGGTTGGGAATCCGGTGAGGCTTAGCTGGGTCACCCGGCTCAGGGTGTCCCACGGGCTTCAGCCAAGATGTTGGCCAAGGCCAAAGTCATCTCAGGCTCAACTGGGGAAGGATCTGCACCCAGGCTCCCTAGTGAATGATCACTGGCAGGCTTTAGCTCTTTCCAGCCTACTGGACTAAGGACCTCAATTCCTCCGCGGCTACTGTTTGGAAGCCCCCCTCAGTTCCCTGCCGTAAGGGCCTTTCCGTAGGGCAGCTTATAACATGGGAGACAGTGGGTGGGTGGAGGGGGGCGGGAGAGGAAGAGGGGGAGGGAGACAAAGGGAGAGAGGCGGAGAGGGCAAGCAGGAGAGAGAGTGCGTGTGAGCGGAGCAGACGTCAGTCCTTTGTATCTCAGGAGCATCACGTTTGCGGTGCTCTTTTCCTTAGGAGGCACTGGGTGGGTCCCAGGAGGCAGAAACTTTGGGAGCCATTTCAGAAGCTGCCCACTGCAGTGGTCAAGCTGAAATCAGGCAACAAACAGGTCACAAAAGTCAGGCCGTGGGTGGTCTAGGGAGGGCGGAGGGTCAACATTCCAGGCAGGCAGTTCGGGACCTGTTATTAGGGCAAAGCCATGGGCCAGTACCAGAGGAGTGAACCGGAATCAGGCATCTGCAGGAATCAGAATTCCAATCGAGGTGTTGGGTCAAGTTGGGAAGGATTCCCCTGGCCCCAAGCAGCCCAGGCAGCAGAGATGACGCAGGGCAGCAGGAAATGTGTAAAACTTGGTGATGGCTGCCTCAGCCGGGAAGCTTCTTACACGCCATCTGCCTGATAAAGATGCCCCCAGACCTTGGTGGGTCCAGGGAGCAGTGATGCTCTTTAGGAAGGAGAGGAATTGGGCAGCTAGAGGCAGGGCTCAGAGCAGACAGGGAAGCAGCACAAGAAAGGCTCTGGAACTAAGCTGGTGGGCCTTGCATCCTAGCCCGGCTGTTTGCTTGTTGTGGGACCTTGGGAGAGTAAATTTTTCTTTTTTATAAATTTATTTATTTTATTTTATTTATTTATTTTTGGCTGTGTTGGGTCTTAATTGCTGCGTGCGGGCTTTCTCTAGTTGTGGCGAGAAGGGGCTACTCTTCGTTGCGGTGCGCGGGCTTCTCATTGCGGTGGCTTCTCTTGTGGCAGAGCACGGGCTCTAGGTGCACAGGCTTCAGTAGTTGTGGCATGCGGGCTCAGTAGTTGTGGTGCACGGGCCTAGTTGCTCCACGGCATGTGGGATCTTCCCGGACTAGGGATCGAACCCATGTCCCCTGCATTGGCAGGCAGATTCTTAACCACTGCTCTGCTAGGGGGGAGTATATTGACTTCAACCTGAGTTTTCTCCTCTCTAAGATAATACCTAACTCACAATGAGGCTGAGAAGATGAAGTGAGATACTAAAAACCCTTAGTACAGTAACTGCTGCAGGGCAAGCACTCAATAAATGTTCATTATTGTTATTATCATTATTATATAAAAGTAGTACGCTTAGAAAGGAAAATGAGTTCATTCCTTAAAATCAAAGCAACAATAACAAAAAGAGCTGAATCTTTTATGGTTGAGAAGATGCCACTTGAAGGTCTAACAATTTCGTATTTACAAATGTGGCAGGCATGGTGAGAACTACAGCTGTTGAGTGGCTATTCCATGTCAGACGTTGAGCGAGGTGCCTTACAAATTATCTTCGTGCCATCCTTTCAACTCACATAAATGATGGGTTATTATTCCCATTTCACAGATGAAGCATCAGAGATCCAGAAAGATCCAGTATGTTGCTGAAGGCCATGCAGTTAACAAGAGTCAGCTATAATTTACATTATAATTCACATACCATAAAATCACCCATTTTAAGTGTACAATCCAATGATTTTTAGTATGTTTACAGAGTTGAGTAATCATCACCACAGTCTAAGTTTAGAACATTTTTATCAACTCCCAAAGAAATCACATACCATTAACTGTCACTCCCCTTTCCTCTTCTTCCCAGCTCCTGGAAACCTGTAATCTTCATTTTGTCGCCATAGATTTGCCTATCCTAGACATTTTATATAAATGGAATCATACAGTATGTGGTCTTTCATGATTGGCTTCTTTCACTTCACATGAGGTTTTTCTAGATTCATCCGTTTGTAGCATGTATCTGTACTTCATTTTTTAATTGTTGAATAATATTCCATTGTATGTATACATCACATTTTGTTTACCCATTCATCTGTTGATGGGCACTTGGGTTATTTTCACCATTTGGCTATTGTGAATAATGCTGCTTTGAATATTGGTATAAAAATATCTAAGTTTCTGCTGTCAATTCTTTTGGATATATACCTAGGAGTAGAATTGCTGGATCATATGGTAATTCTATGTTTAACTTCTTGAGGGACTGCCAGACTGTTTTCCACAGCAGCTGCACCATTTTACTTTCCCACCAGCGATGCACAAGTGTTCCAATTTCTCCACATCCTTGCCAGCACTTGTTATTTTTGATTCTAGCCATCCTAGTGGGTGTGAAGTGGTATCTTATTGTGGTTTTGATTTGCATTTCCCTGATGGCTAATGGTGTTGAGCATCTTTTCGTGTGCTTATTAGTCATTTGTATATCTTCTTTGGGGAAAATGTCTATTCACATGCTTTGCACATTTTAAAATTGTGTTTTTAAAAATATTTTTAATTGAATTGTAATAGTTCTTTATATATTCTGAGGGCAAGTCCCTTATCAGGAAAAGAATTTGCAAATATTTCCCCTCATTCTGTGGGTTGCCTTTCCACTTTCTTGAGGGTGTTGTTTGAAGCACAAAAGTTTTTAATTTTGATGAATTCCAATTTATTTTTTCTTCTATTGCTTACGCTTTTTGTGTGATATCTAGGAAATCATTGCCTGAGCCAACTTCATAAAGATTTACTTTATGTTTTCTCCTAAGAGTTTTATAGTTTTAGCCTTAAGTTTAGGTGTATGATCTATTTTGGGTTAATTTTTAGATATGATGTTACATAGGGGGGCCCAATTAATTCTTTTGTGTGTGTGTGTGTGTGGTACGCGGGCATCTCACTGTTGTGGCCTCTCCCGTTGCGGAGCATAGGCTCTGGACGCGCAGGCTCAGTGGCCATGGCTCACGGGCCCAGCTGCTCCATGGCATGTGGGATCTTCCCGGACCGGGGCACAAACCCGTGTCCCCTGCATCGGCAGGCGGACTCTCAACCACTGCGCCACCAGGGAAGCCCCCAATTAATTCTTTTGCATGTGGATATTAGTCTTTGTTGGTATATATTGAGAGTTTTCCACAATAAAAAATTAATTAAAAAAAAAAAGACAATGACAAATCATATACCAGGTAGGAACTGTGTTTAGCTGCTAATAACAACTACTTAAAATAAGAGTGGCTTCAGCAAGATATGTTTGGGTTTTTTTACTTATTTATTTTCGGTAAAAGAAGTTCAGAAGTAGGTACAGCTGATATGGCAGTTCTGTAATCGTTATTGAACCAAGATCCTGCTATCTGTTTGTTTCAACATTCCTACATGTGGCCTCCATCCTCAAGATTACCTCATGGTCACAGGGTAGTTGCTGGAACACCAGCCAACACCTCTGCATTCTGAGCAGGAAGGAAAAAAAAAAGGCAAAAAAGGCTCTTTAAATAACTACACCTGAAACCAATTTAAAAACTTGGGTTTTCATCTCACTGTTGACTCCTGGGGTAGGGAGGCTGGGCACCTTAGCATACCCATCAATATAAGGACTCTGAAGGTAAGTCAACTGCGTATGCACAGATATCAAGTAGCCAAAGCAACAGGCCATGGTGGAGAGTGGCAGTTGCCTACCCAGTATCTGTTCTTCAGCATCCTTAGGGGCAAGTAGGACTGAGGGATCGTGAGCTCGGTATTGCCAGAGCTTCCAAGTTTTACAGGCTTGGATTCTCCATTTTATGAGCCCTCCAGATTTTTCAGTGTTGGCAATTAACCAAAACAAATATTTAACTTCGCCTGGGCCAAACACAATACATCTGCGGCCCATATCCCATCTCTGTGCTGCTCGTTGGCAACTCCTGCTTTCAGGTGAACGTCAGAGCCCTTTAAACACCTGAAGGGCATGGGAGCCATATTACACTTCCTCTGTGTGGCTCTGAGCCAGTGCGTGGAAGTCACGAGCACGGAGGTTTTGGCTCCACAGTAGGAAGAGCTCCATCCGCAGAGCCGTCAAAAACAGAAGGAGCTGCCTGGGGAGGTATGAAGTTCCCTGTTGCTGGAGGTGTTTGAGCAGATGCTGGAGAACTGCTTGGCAATGACTTCTAAGGTCTCCCCAACCCCAGGAATCTCTGAAAATTACCACGATGACTACTGCTGCTGCGATGACTTGCTGAAAGGAGATGAAAAGAACGCAAGGGGCTCTGCATCTGGATTGTTAGGGAGCTGGCAGCCCCCCAGCTGCTGTGTCCCCACCCTCTCAATGACAAGGAATATGCCCTCACCATTGAGATGACCTCTAGTCAGTTTCGCCTGTAGAGACAGCAAAGGTTGACTTCCTGATATTCACAAGCGTGATTTGACTCTTCTCCACTCATTGTATAGTATACAACAGATATGTGGCTTTTCTTACGGAGGATGATCCAGGCTATTCAACTCAATTCATTTATTTATTCAGACTTTCAGGGCTGGTTTCATGGGCATGGGACCTGTGCAGGTGCACAGGGACCTGCATTCAGGAGGACCCCATGTTTGGCTTGATGCTTTCTTCCTTCCAATTATTAATCCTTTTGGAACAGGAAACTCCACATTTTCATTTTGTAATGGGCCCTTCAAATGGAGTATCCTGTCCTCCATACTTTTACTCAAAATGTATTCACTGTCTAGCAAGTGCCAGGCATTGAGGATACAGAGCCACAGCCAATGTGTTCATACTCCAGCTGGGGGCAGAGAGATGGGAAAAGCTGAGAGGTAAGAAACTACTGAGAGAGCCGCTATGGAGCACACTGTTTGCAAGAGGGACATCTCACCTAGACAGAGAAGTCAGGGGGTAGAGAAGGTTCTTCAGAGGAATCAAGGTCTGAACTTCAATTGTTTGTTGACATTCATGACTCTATCCTCAGAGAACTACAGGCAGGCACATGGCTGCTTAACTAAGGACTACATTTCCCAGCAACCCCGGCAGTTAGTTGTGGTCACGTGACTATGTTATCACCAATAGCATGAGTGGAAATGATGTGGCCCACTTCTGGGTCTGGACTGCAAAATATCTCAGGGTTCCTTCTCCAACCTCTCTTTCTCCTTTACCACGTGGAATCCACATGTGGTGGTGACCCAGCTTCCAGCATGCAGATGACCTGAGGACCTGGGGGTTGGCAGAGTGGAGACTGGAAGGAACCTGGGTTTCTGAATGACCACAGGGAGCAGAGCTTCCCACTCACCTGGACTGCTCATCTCAGAACTGCTACCTGAACAAAAAGAAACTTATATTCTTTAAGCCGCTGCATTCTGGGGTCTTTGTTAGCCTACTCTACCAAATACAGTAAGTACACAGGAGCTAGGCATGTGGGAAAAGGGAGACAGACGCCAAAGCACCCAGTCAAGAGAGGACGTGGTACTTCAAGATCCTGAAGTGGTGGCTGTATTCAAACACCTCAGACTGCGTGGCTTAAACAACAGACACTCACTTCTCACAATGCTGGAGTCAGGGAAGTCTACGATCAAGGAGCCTGTAGCTTCAGTTCCTGGTGAGAACTCTCTTCCTGGCTTACAGAAGGCCTACTTCTCATTGTGTTTTCACTTGGTGGGGAGACGAAGCTCTGGTCTCTCCTCCTCTTCTCATAAGGACACTAATTTCATTAGTAATTTCATCACTAATTTCATAATTTCCACCCTCATGACCTCCTCTAACCCTAATCACTTCCTAAAGGCCCCACCTCATTGGGAGTTAGAGCTTCAACATATGAATCTGGGCAGGGGCACAAACATTCAGTCCATCACAGGTGGGAGGAAGGAAGACTGGGCCACATCTTGGACCTTGTGTGCCGGGCGGCCCTTGCCTTGGATGTCATCCTCTGGGCTGTGGGGAACCAATCAGGGAGTGACATGATCAGGTTAGCTTTTTGTTCTGTCAGCTTGAGCTGGAACCTGCAAATTTTTTAATTTATGAAGTATTTCAGAAGACCAGCCAATAGTATTGGGCTGGCCAAAAGGTTCGTTCAGTTTGCTCCATTAAGATGGCTCTAGCAGTACTTCATTGTCTTTAACTTCATTCAAAACAATTTTGTTAGATTGTATGTGACAGCTGTCATATCAGTGTGCATTTAAAAAAAGACATAAAAATTGGTGAAGTTTTGTGTAGCCATTTAATATTGGAGATGAAAGAAAAAAAGCAAAGTTTTCAGCATATTATGCTTTATTATTTCAAGAAAGGTAAAAAATGCAACTGAAATGCAAAAAAAGATTTGTGCAGTGTATGGGGAAGGTGCTGTGACTGATCGAACGTGTCAAAAGTGGTTTGCAGGGACTTGCCTGGTGGCACAGTTGTTAAGAATCCATCTGTCGATGCAGGGGACACGGGTTTGAGCCCTGGCCCAGGAAGATCCCACATGCTACGGAGCAACTAAGCCCGTGCGCCTCAACTACTGAGCCTGCGCTCTAGAGCCCACACACCACAACTACTGAGACCCGTGTGTCTAGAACCCGTGCTCCGCAACAAGAGAAGCCACCGCAATGAGAAGCCTGCGCACTGCAACAAAGAGTAACCCCCCGCTCGCTGCAACTAGAGGAAGCCTGCGCGCAGCAACGAAGACCCAACGCAGCCAAAAGTAAATAAATAAAATAAATAAATTTGTTTAAAAAAAAAGTGTTTACAAAATTTCGTGCTGGAGATTTCTCGCTGGACAATATTCCATGGTTGGGTAGACCAGTTGAAGTTGATAGCGATCAAATGGAGACATTAATTGAGGACAATCAATATTATACCACTCGGGAGATAGCCAACATACTCAGAATATCCAAATCAAGTGTTGAAAATCATTTGCACCAGCTTGGTTATGTTAATCACTTTGATGTTATGGTTCTGCATAAGTTAAGCGAAAAAAACCTTCTTGACCACATTTCCACATGCGATTCTCTACTTAAACATAATGAAAATGTTCTGTTTCTGAAACAAACTGTGACAGGCAATGAAAAGTGGATACTGTACAGTAAAGTGGGATGGAAGAGATCGTGGGGCAAGCAAAATGAACCACTACGAACCACACCAAAGGCCAGTCTTCATCCAAAGAAGGTGATATTGTGTATATGGTGGGATTGGAAGGGAGTCCTCTATCATGAGCTCCTTCCAGAAAACCAAATGATTTATTCCAACAAGTACTGCTCCCAGTTAGACCAAATGAAAGCAGCACTCGATGAAAAAAGTCCGGAATTAGCCAACAGAAGACGCATAATCTTCCATCAGGATAACTCAAGACCGCGTGTTTCTTTGATGACCAGGCGAAAACTGTTACAGCTTAGCCAGGCAGTTCTGATTCATCTGCCGTATTCACCGGACATTGCACCTTCGGATTTCCATTTATTTCGGTCTTTACAAAATTCTCTTAATGGAAAAAATGTCAAATTCCCTGGAAGACTGTAAAAGGCACCTGGAAAAGTTCTTTGCTCAAAAGATTAAAAGTTTTGGGAAGATGGAATTACAAAGTTGCCTGAAAAATGGCAGGAGGTCGTGGAACAAAATGGTGAATATGTCGTTCAATAAAGTTCTTGGTGAAAATGAAAAATTTGTCTTTTATTTTTACTTAAAAACCAAAGGCACTTTTTGGCCAACCCAATACAATGAGCACTCACATACCCAACCACCTAGCTTGAAAAATATATTACAGATAAAGTCCCCGGTATTCCCGTCCCAATCCCATCTTCAGCTTTTTTTTTTTTTTTTTTTAAAGGGCACTTGGAAAAGGCAAGAGTGGAAACAGGACATGCATCATTGAACATCTAGTGTGTCCTCAGCACCGTGCCAGGTACTATCCTTCTATACGTATAGAAGCAGCCACAGCTGGGTGGGAAAAAACAACAACAAAAAAAACCGAAAAACTTGTGCATTCCCAGAACAAGGTGACTCCCTTCTGAGACCAGATGTGGCATGCTTGGAGAAACAAGATACAGGATTTTCCCTGGATGGAGCACAGATACAAGATGTGATGGGATATTTGCTCAGCATCTCCAGCCCTGGCCCACTTCTTGTGATTCATGTGCAGATAAATGGTGCAATAAAAAGAAATCTGGAATACGTCTCTGGAAGTTTTAACGTTCTCAGAAGGACTTGGAAGGTTTTGAGTATACAGGCGGTATTCCATTTTTTCATCCAGCTGATGGCTCTGACTTTGGAAGAAAAAGGAGAGGATACTGGGAGTGAACAGCTGGGGATGTTGATGGTGTTGACGAGGGTTTCATTTCCTGGGCAAGAACCCAAGATACTGGAATAGGAGGCTCCTGGCAAAGGACAGAGAATGTCACAAAGACAGGGAAGAATGTGTTTGGCAGGAAATTTCCAAATGGTATCAAAGGGCATTTAAAAAGATGGTCATGGGATGTGGAGGGGACAGCGGCTGTTTTTGTCTGCTCAGCAGCCGTTTGCAATCTTCTCTTAACAGCTTCTTTATCTTTGAAGGGAAACCATCCATCCTCAACTCACAGTTCATGTGGCTAAAGAGGGTTGATCCCAACCTTTGGCTCCAGAAAAAGTCAATCACAATCTCAAAGGCTGTTTCAGAACTTGGCTACATGACCGGATCTGGATCAGTGAGAGTGGTCGCCAGGACTTTGCTCAAATGATTGGTAATGAGGTATGCTTTCTTTCTCGCTTAGAGATGGTACATTATAAGCCTGGAGCTGCTGAATGCTACCTTGTCTAAATGAATCTGAGAAGGGAGTCAACATAGCGGAAAGCCAAGTCTAATGATGGAGAGAAATTCCTGAAAACATTAGAGTTCCTGGATTTAACCATGTTTGCGGCTAGCCCTACCCCTTGGACTTCTCAGTTATGTGAACCAATATTCTCTCCCCCAGCCCCCCAGCCCTGCCTCCCGGTTTAGTGTAGTTTCTGTGGACTTGCTACCACTGATAGGAGAAAATGGAAAATAACATTTGTGATATAGACAGAAACACAGTAATAGAGACAGTACCATTATTCTTGAGCAAAAATAAAGACAACTGGGCCAGAACTTTATTTATGGTCCTGTATGTCTATCTCCTAATGCAAAGAGTACAGGGAATGGATAAGGCAAGATTTTCATGGTACCCAAAGAAGAGAAATATAATTTCATAAACATCACTTTTGCTTGGAGGGGATTCCTAAATAGAAAGGAACAATGGAAGGATATATATTGCTCAAAAAAGGCAAATCTAATAGAAAGGGAAAATTATGTAGCGTCATCAGCAAAGAAGGTCTGTCCGTCAGGGAGGAGGGCTTTTGGGTCAGGATGAGGAGAACCACAGAACAAGGCCCTACTTCACCTCCCCCTACCCAGACCAGAGGAAAATTCCAGAACGTGCTTTCCTAACACATATCACAAAGGCCACAAAACAGGGTTTTCATGGGGAATTCCACTTATTCAGACATAAACTGGAATTCTCCTTTAGCTAAAGTTTAGACCATCTGATAACTTATTAGCTTTATTGCTAATATTTGATATAATTATTTGCTAACAGTTTCTCAGAACACAGGAGTAGTAATAGAAGATGTTCTTTTATTTAAAAAAAAAAAACTTTCCCCCTTGAATATAAAAGGAAGACGTCCCTTTTATGAAAAATTGGATAATATGGTGGTCCAACAGCAAGCACTTATAAATCTATTTCCAGGTGTTAAGTGATGGGACTCGTGTGTCAGATGCTGGCTGAGTATTTCATAAATAGGCTCATTTAATCTCCGCAACAATTTTGTTTTTTCTTTTCTTTTCTTTCTTTTTTTTTTTTTTTTTTTGTGTTACGCGGGCCTCTCACTGTGTGGCCTCTCCCGTGGCAGAGCACAGGCTCCGGACGCGCAGGCTCAGCGGCCATGGCTCACGGGCCCAGCCGCTCCGCGGCATGTGGGATCTTCCCAGACCAGGGCACGAACCCGCGTCCCCTGCATCGGCAGGCGGGCTCTCAACTACTGCGCCACCAGGGAAGCCCTCCGCAACAATTTTAAGAGGTCCATGCTTGTACGGTCCTCATTTTGTAGATGAGGAGATTGAGGTTTAGCAAAACTAAAAAACTCCCCTGAGCCAAGCGGGTATCATAGAATCTGAACTCAGCCGTCTGGATCCTAACCCCTACACTATGCTGTGTATTTCTTCCGTTGATATAAATTCCCCGTTTGATTGTATATTTATCATCTTATAGCTTGCTTTTCTTCCTTCCACTGGGTATTATAATATAAGCACTTCCCCATTTTGTTAAAAACTCTTATTAAAGTTTTCCAAAAAAATAAGTAAGGAGGCTAATCTAAGGGATGCCCGTGAACCCATCACCCAGCTCCAACAATTAACAAATCAAAAGCAAAAAAAAACAACAAACCTCAATTATCAACCCACCTTGTTTCCTCCATCCACTCCCCACTCCATTATCTAAAGCAAATTGCAGATGTCACATCATTTTATCTGTAAATATTTCAGTATGAAATTTTAGTAATTCTTTAATAGTATCAGATATTCAGTCTGCGCTCAAAATTTCCTGGTGTAAACATTACTGTAAATGCTATTCTAAATTTGGTTCTGAGGATGCATCAGGAGGAATTGGCGGCTGGTGTGGAAGTGTCAGAAACCTTGCACCAACGTGATCCTGTCATTTGGGGGTTTGCAGTAGCAAATAAAGTTGCCCCCGAAATTTAGGAAACCAGATTTCCAAAAGTTCAGTAGAAAGAATTGTGTACAACTTCATCTTGAACTGCATTGTCAATGCAGTACCACTAACCACACGTGGCTATTTACATTTACGTTAATTAGAATTAAATAAAATTTGATGGGCTTCCCTGGTGGCGCAGTGGTTGGGAGTCCGCCTGCCGACGCAGGGGACGCGAGTTCGTGCCCCGGTCCGGGAAGATCCTACATGCCGCGGAGCGGCTGGGCCCGTGAGCCATGGCCGCTGAGCCTGCGCGTCCGGAGCCTGTGCTCTGCAACGGGAGAGGCCACACAGTGAGAGGCCCGCGTACTGCAAAATAAATAAATAAATAAATAAAAAATAAAATTTGAAAGTCCATCCCTCAGTTGCACTGGCCACCTTTCAAGGGCTTGATAGGCACGTGTGGTTAGTGGCTGTCCATCATCTCAGAAAGTTCTATTGGGCAGCTGGTCTAAGAAGGAATAGTATTTATCAATATAAGGGCAGGAGATTCTAAACAATTTTAAAATATCTTCATTGATAATGGTGGAAGGTCTTGAAAGTTCGCCACGCATCTGCGTGGGGCACTTGACCAGCTTAACGCTCAAGAGGAAGCAGTGTACACACCTCAGGTCTCATTGTTCATTTCTTGAACTGCTCTGATTGAACTGCCCCCACTTAGCCATGCACCAGTGAGGTTGGCTTTATTTTTATAACTTACTTCCTTTTTTCTCAAGAAACCCTATTCACGCTCACCAGTGGAAAAACTGAAGTTAGCCCAATCTTATAAATATCAATTCTGCCCAGCCGCTTCCAGTTTAAAATAGTTTCATTTCAAGGAAACATTCCATCACATTCAGATGTTGCTATTTTGTATCACATTTCGGTTGAGAGCCCCTGTCCTGGGCTTGGGAAGCCTAAGACAGCTTTGTTTATTAACGCTCCCTTCCCTTCCTCCTGGCAGCCCCTCAAGCCGGCTCCAAGGGTGTCCCCGTGGGAGGTGGAGAAGCAGGACCTCTCCTTTCTGTGCCAGGCCATGCTTCTCTGCCCGACCAGGCCCTCAGTATCCACTGCTGGCTGTGCACTTGGCTGGATCCACCTACATGGGGTCCCAGGGAGGATCTGGCTGTGATGCTTGGTACAGGCTGTGGCCCGGCAGTGTGTCTCTGTCCAGGGTCCTCATCCCCCTTTGTCCCCCTATCCTTTTCCTTACTTCTCCTTGGTGCTGAGAGCTACTAACTCAGTTTACAAGGGTACGTTGGTTACCCATTGCTGCAGATCAAATGACCCCAAAACGTAGCAGCTGAAAACAACAAACTGTTATTCTCTCACATAGTTTCTGAGGGTCTGGAATCCAGGTGTGGCCTAACTAGGTGGTTCTGAATCACGGGGTCTTGTGTGGTTTCAGTCAGGATCTCAGCCAGAGCTGCATCGCCTGAAGGCTTGACTGGGGCTGGGGAAGCCACTTCCAAGATGGCGCACCTATATGGCCATTGGCAAGAGGTTCAGTTCCTTCCCACATGGGCCTCTCCACGGAGCTGCTCACGACAAGGAAGCTGGCTTTCCCCAGACCAGCTGATCCAAAAGAGAGAGAATGACCAAGATGGAAGTGTCTTTTATATCGTAATCTCAGAAGTGACATACCATCTCTCCTGTCATATCCTGTTGGTCTCATAGACCAACCCTCACACAATGTGGAAGGGGAGCTACCTAAGGGTGAGAAAACCAGAAGGTAGGGATGCTGGGGGTGGAGGGAGGCTGGCTACCATGTTGAGGTTCATCCAGTGTGAGAATTTAGCTGGAAATCAAGCTCTCTTTTAACTTGTTCTTTTATTTTATTTATTTATTTTTTAAAAATATTTATTTATTTGGCTGCGCCAGGTCTTAGTTGCAGCACACGGGATCTTTGTCGCCGTGTGTGGAATCTTCATTGCCATGTGTGGGATCTTTAGTTGCGGCATGCAGGATCTAGAGGGATCTAGTTCCCTTACCGGGGCTTGAACCCGGGTCCCCGGCATTGGGAGCGCGGAGTCCTACCCACTGGACCACCAGGGAAGCCCCTAACTTGTTCTTTTAGAATTAGACAAGTTGTTTTCACCATGCATGAGCTTTTCCAGGAAAGACCCAGGACGGGTCCTTGCTGCAATTACCATGGATACACCTACTTATAAAATCTGTTTTTATTAGATAAGTAACATGTATTCATTGTTGAAAAGGAAAAACAAAACAGACAAGTGAAAAAGAAGATAAAAGTCATCTTTTAGTTCACCCTTCAAAAGTAAACTTTGGGGCTTCCCTGGTGGCGCAGCGGTTGAGAGTCCGCCTGCCGATGCAGGGGACACGGGTTCGTGCCCCGGTCCGGGAAGATCCCACATGACCCGGAGCGGCTGGGCCCGTGAGCCATGGCCGCTGAGCCTGCGCGTCCGGAGCCTGTGCTCCGCAACGGGAGAGGCCACAACAGTGAGAGGCCCGCGTACCGCAAAAAAAAAAAAAAAAAAAAAGAAAAGAAAAATAGTAAACTCTGACATAGTTTTACAGAATTTTCTTCTGTATGAATGTTACTTTTACAGACTCTTTTCTGTCCATTCATGCTTTTAACAACTATTTTTTGAACATCAATTATGTGTCAGTAATTCTACTTCCAAGGATTTCTTTAAGGGAACATTCAAGGCCGTGAGCAAAGAGTTAGATACAACCAGTTTAATCCAACACATTTACCCAATAATCTTGATGCTGTTTTACATTTGTTTGTATTTCAGACTTTTTCTTTTTCCTCATGGTTTCTGGTTCTGGGAGTTCTTATCCTCATCTAAGTTTACGTAAATTCATTTTTAAGTGGTGGGATTTTAAAAAATCTTTCTACTTTCTTTGTGTTATAATAAAAAAAGGTATAATTATGGCCATTCGGTGTCCTCCATAGATACACTTTTCTGTCATCATTTTTTGTTTCTTTGTTCTTTTTCTCTGAATTTTGAAAACTTTTTTCAAGATGGTCCCTACACATGAATATTCCCCTCTTTAAATTTTAAAATTCTTTAAAAAATATTTAACCAAATAATTAAAGCAGACAAAATAATATTCACAACATACATATAAGATATAAACTACCATCAGCTTAGGAAATCAAACAATACCGGTATCTTAGATGCTTTTTCCTCCTCTCTGGTAAGCACTATCCTGAAGTTTGTGGTTGTTCCCTTGCATTTCTTTATAGTCGTACAACAAACATGCGTATCTTTGTTTGTTTGTTTGTTTTTGCGGTACGCGGGCCTCTCACTGTTGTGGCCTCTCCCGTTGGACGCGCAGGCTCAGCCATTCCACAGCATGTGGGATCTTCCCGGACTGGGGCACGAACCCACGTCCCCTGCATCGGCAGGTGGACTCTCAACCACTGCGCCACCAGGGAAGCCCAAACATGCGTATCTTTATACAGTACATTGTCTAGTTAATGCATTTTTTCTGATGCAAGTGCAATCAAGTTGTATACGCTCTGCTGTGAATTGCTTCCCCTCCCTTCCTAGCATAATATTTGTGACACTCATCCACACCGATGGATACGGCTGCAGTTAAAGTTTACTGTGCTGTAGTGTTTCATTGTGTGAATGCACCCCATTGTGTCAATTCTGCCCATGGACATTGGGAAATTCCTGGATTCTTGCAATTACAAACAATGCTGCGGTGAACATTCTAGTAGATGTCATCTGTTGCACACACACACAAGGATTTCTCTAGAGTATTCATTCCCAAACTTGGCTGCACGTTGGAATCACGTGGGGATTAACAAAAAAACAACCTATTGATGTGTGGCTCACCTCCCGCGCCCCCCCCGCCCCCGCAAGACATTCTGATTTAATTGGTACAGGGTCTGACTTGAGCATCTGGGTCTTAGAAAGCAGGTTTGGAGCCATTACCCTAGTGTATCTGCCTGGGAGTGGAATTGCCAGGTTGTAGGCTATGTGCATCTTCCGTTCTACACATTTTCTTACGAGGAATGTGGGAAAATTCCAGTTGCTTTAGGTCTTCACCAATATATGGTATTGTCTGATTCAAAAAATGTTTTGGTAACATCAGTTCTACCGTTTGTGAAAGGAGTGGTGATGTGAGTTTTAATCTGCTATTGTTTTTAGTTTCCTTATACTCCTTCCTTTATCCCCCTTTTAGTGCTACTTTTATTTATCTCAGTCTGTTGCCTTTTCACCTGAGTCTGTTTCTCCTTACGATCCTATATTTCAGAAAGGCCGTGTCTTCTCGTATCCTCTGGTGGATGCAAAAAAGTCTCCCGGAATCTACCTACTGATCCGGCAATGGCTGGTTATCAATGCCTTGCACTTCCTCTAAGTCGTCTTCTAATGAGGCATATGCTTTTTTTTCCATTCCTTTCTGTATTTTTTCATGGACCCCATGCTGGTTTTATGCTCTTAATTTGCTCTGAACAACACATGATCTGATGCTCGTCAACAGGTAGAAGGCAAATCACCTGTGGTCTCATGGGGGCAATGGTCCCATGTCCTTCCCAGTCTACAGCTGAAGTGAGGCTTGATCAGTACAGATCCTGGTCCATTTCCTTGATTAAAATAGGCTCTCACTTGGGATTCCACAGCTCTGTGGGGTGGCATCTTCTTCTTGCTCCCATCATAGGCTTTGGGGAGGGGTCAGATTTAACTGATTCAACACCAGGTCTTCCTGTGTTAATAGTGGGCTAGGAGAAGGTTTAAGTGCATGTGGTCTTTTCTGAAAAATGGAGATGATAATAGCGTCTGTGGATTAATTGCCCAGAAAGGGCTTAGCATAATGTTTGACAGACGGCAAACGTTTAATAAGTGTAGCTGCCATGACTATTTTATTGTTGGTATATTATTAGTATATTGTATGTTCGTGTGTATATTATTGACATGCAGTATTATTACTGTTCATCTCTTTGGAATGAAAGTTACAATGAAGGTAAGGATTTTTGTCTATTTTGTTCATTTCTTTATCCTCAGCAACTAGAACAGTGCATGACACATGGTACACACCCAAGAAATATTTGTTGGATGAATGAAACTTTGAGAATTTGGAGAGGCTATAGTCGGAATTGCTCACCATGGGCTATTTTGAATCAGAAGTTGGCAGTGTTATTTCTATTAGCAAACAATTTTGATCAACCTACAGGTCAAATAGCAAGGGTTAGTTGAATAAGTTACAGGACATCGTATGCTGGAATGCTGTGTCCCTGTGGCAAATTATGCTGTGCAATACTTTTTGATGGGGGAAATGTTTACTTATATTGCTGGTATGAAAAAAGTAGTTACAGAACAGTGTATACAGTATAATCTCAAATATATAAAAAGTGTGTATATGTAGAAAAAACTGAAAGTAATATAACAAAACACTCATAATGGTTGTCTCTGGTGGTAGGATTAAAAGTAATTGTGAATTTGCTTCTTTGAGCTTCTTGGTATTTTCCAAATATGGTTACGATAAGGATAAATCATTCTGGAAGCAAGAAAAGATCATACTTTTTAACAGACATGTACCAAAGATGAATTAAGTGGCATATATTCCAGGGATGCAATACTGTTAGTGCAAATCTGGAAGAATAATGTCAGGAAGGTTAAAGCTGAGAATGGTTTAGGGCTCAAAGGAAGTTTTAAAAGAGAATAAAATGGGTACTAGATCAGCTAACAGTCTTAGTTGCAAGCACCAGAAACTAACTGGCCAATTTAAGCAGCAAGGCAATCTATTAAACGGGACCAGAGTAGCTCATAGCATTGCCAGGAGGGCTGGAGGACCAATGTCAGCAGCCGCTCAGCAAGAAACAATGCTCCAAATCCCACTGCAGAACTAGCCCAGCTTCCCCTGCTGACACTGGGTACACTGTCAGTTCTGTTGCCCTGGGACCCAAACTCGCCCCTGCTGATACTGGATACACCGTCAGTTCTGCTGCCCTGGGACCCAAACTCGCCCCTGGGAACCACAATCATCATTGTAGAGGTTGCTCTAACTCAAGGAACTAGCGTGGTCCTGGGAGCATTAGAAATGCAAATTCTCGGGCTCTACCCCAGACCTGCTGAGTCAGACTCTCTCAGGGTGGGACCCAGCCATCTGCATCTCAGCAAGACTTTTAGGTGATCTTGAAGACACTAAGGTTTGAAAAGCACTCTCCGTAATTGCTGGTGATTCTTTGCATTCAAAGTCCAAGAGGAATGTATCTGACTGGCAGATCCTAGGTCATGTGCTCACATCCTTGCTGCAGGAGAGGCTGGGGAAGTGGGTGTCAGCAATGATCAGCTCTGCTTTGTGCTGTGATTTAGGGGGTGTGAGGTTCTCGAGACATAGAGAAATGGTCCAGATGCTGACCCACCAAAGGGATGACTGGTGTCTACATCCTATCCCAATGTTTGGAGCAATCAAAGAAGCAAGAAGGGATAAGGTCATTGTGTCAGCAGTATTGCTTGATAATCGTTTTGCTCTGGTCTTCTGAAAGAAGAACAAAACTTCAAACTGAAAAATGCACAACAAATTTTTTTTTTAATTTATTTTTTATTGAGGTAACGTTATAACATTATATGTTTCATGTGTACGGCCTTATATTTCTACTTCTTTGTACTCTACAGAGTGCTTACCACCCAAAATTTCATTACCATCAGTCACCGTACTGTTGACTTTCTTTACCTGTTTTGCCCTCCCCCCTCCCCCTTCCCATCTGGTAACCACTATTCTGTTCTCTGTATTTATGTGTTTGTTTTCATTCGTTTTGTTCATTTATTTTGTTTTTTGTTTGTTTTTTAGATTCCACATATAAGTGAAATCATACAGTATTTGTCTTTCTCTGTCTGACGTAGTTCACTTAGCATAATACCTTCAAGCTCCAACTGTGTTGTCGCAGCTGGCAGGATTTTATCTTTTTTATGGCTGAATAGTATTCCATTGTGTATATACACCACATCTCCTTTATCCATTCCTTTGATGGACACTTAAGTTGTTTCCTTATCTTGGCTATCATAAACAATGCTGTGATGAACATTGGTGCACATATATCTTTTCAAATGGGTGTTTTTGTATTCTTTGGATAAATACCCAGAAGTGGGATAGCTGGATCAGGCAGTAGTTCTATTCTTAGTTTTTTGAGGCGTCTCTGTACTGTCTTCCATAGTGGCTGCACCAATATACAAAATTTTCAAATGAAAAAAACCTCAGTAATGTGCATTGTTTATGGATGCATATAAGTGTACTAAAAATACAAATGGCAAAGGAATTACGTACTCCTTCTTTTGGGGATGGGAGGGGCATGGGAGTGGGGCTTTAGCTGTGTTTGAGACACCTCCTTTAAAGATAGCTGAGACAAATATGGCAAACTACTAGCATCTGTTTCATCATGGTAGTGGGAACATGGATGCAAGAATGATATTAATAATATTTAACCACTGACGCACCCTGGGTATGACCAGAAGAGACACTGACTGCAGGGTTGGAACCCTATCGTGCCATGCCAGCCATCACCTCGTTAGTTGCTGGATTGGGGGTGGGTCCTTGAGAAAGACTGGGAGAGACATAAGCTGTCACCAGAGCTTTTAGATAGATTTGTAGATGATTATCTCTCAGGCTGGAGACATATCAGCAGATTGCCATGGGGCCCAGCTCTTGGTTCTGTTCTATCCAACAATGTTATCTGTAACTCAGATGAAACCATAGCAGGGACATTAGTCAGATGTGCAGGTGATGCAAAACCAGGATTCATGAGAGATCCCATACTTGACTCAATCTCAAGATTTCATATTTGATGCTCAAGAGACAAGACTGAATCTCTAGTGTAACCATCTCAACGGGGGAAGGAGAAACTAGAGTCAATAAAGTACAATGAAAGAAGTATAGGGCTTCCCTGGTGGCGCAGAGGTTACGAATCCTCCTGCTAATGCAGGAGACACGGGTTCGAGCCCTGGTCTGGGAAGATCCCACGTGCCGTGGAGCAACTAAGCCCATGCGCCACGACTACTGAGCCTGTGCTCTAGAGCCCGCGAGCCACAACTACTGAGCCCATGTGCCACAACTACTGAAGCCCGCATGCCTCGAGCCTGTGCTCCGCAACGAGAGAAGCTATTGCAATGAGAAGCCCATGCACCGCAATGAAGAGTAGCCCCCACTCGCTGCAACTAAAGAAAGCCCGTGTGCAACAATGAAGACCAAACGCAGCCAAAAATAAATAAATAAATAATAATTTTAAAAAAAAGAAGTATAAATACAGTATATCATTGAGCTTAAAATCAATGACTACTTACAGACACCTGGCTTGGCAGGCTCTCGTGAGAAAATTCCAGGAGCCTTAAAGGCTTTTATAATCTGCTGATGGGAATGTACATTGATTCTGGAGGGTAACTTGGTGATAGATAATTAAAAGCCTCACAAGAAAACACATGTCTTTTGACCCAGCAACTCAACCTCTAGGAATTATTAAGAAATCATCAGATATGCTAAGTGAAATAAGTCAGATAGAGAAAGACAAATACTGTATGATCTCACTTACATGTAGAATCTAAAAAAACTGAACTCAGAGAATCAGAGTAGAGTGGTGGTTCCCAGGGGCTGGGGGTATGGGGAATGGGGAGCTGTTGATTAAAGGGTACAAAAATCCAGTTACAAGATTCACAAGCTCTGGGGATCTAATGTACAGCATGGTGATTGTAGCTAATGCTACTGTATTACATACTTGAAAGTTGCTAAGAGAGGAGATCTGAAATGTTCCCCCCCACAAAAAAGAAATGGTAAATATGTGATGGGATGGAGGTGTTGTCTAATTCTATGGTGGTAATCATTTTGCAATATTTAAGTGCAGCAAATCAACATGTTGTACACCTTAACCTCACACAATGTTGTATGTCAGTTTATGTCTCAATAAAGCTAGAAATAAAAGAAGTCATCAGAGAAATATACAGAGATGGATGTATAAGAGTGTTTATCAAAGCATTGTTTACAATAGCAAACAAAACAAAACTGTACAGAACCCATTCAGAGGGTACTATTTAAATATATACCATACATGGAATATTAAACAACCGAGAGAAAAGACAATATAATAAGCAGATAAAATACTCTGGAAGCTTTACAAGAATATGTTTTTAGTGACTATCCCTGGGTGGTGGGTTGTGAGAGTTCTTAAATGTATCTTTTGTTTATTTGTATTTTCTCATTTTCAAAGATTATGTGTTGCTTGTATGATGGAGAAGTAATGAGTTTTAAAATTAGGTTTTTTTTCCTAAAGATTCTATACTTTATTTTTATGTATTTATTTATTTTTGGCTGCATTGGGTCTTCTGCATTGCTGCATGTGAGCTTTCTCTAGTTGTGGGGAGCAGGGGCTACTCTTTGTTGCGGTGCGTGGGCTTCTCTCTTGTTGCAGAGCACGGGCTCTAGGCACGCGGGTTTCGGTAGTTGTGGCACGTGGGTTCAGTAGTTGTGGCGTGCAGGCTCTAGAGCACAGGCTCAGTAGTTGTGGCACACGGGCTTAGCTGCTCCGTGGCATGTGGGATCTTCCCGGACCAGGGCTCAAACCCGTGTCCCCTGCATTGGCAGGCAGATTCTTAACCACTGTGCCACCAGGGAAGCCCTAAAATTAGTTTTAATTGAATATATATTATAATGTAATCCAACAATGTAATTCTGCTGCTAAAAAAAAGTGACCATTTATGTAGTTAAGGAGAAGAACGAGATAAATAATGATCCTAGTATACCCTTCATGTTCCCTGGATGGGGGTCACATTTTAAGCGTCCAGAGGAGTGGCACCAGGATGTTGATAGACTTGGGAAATTTGTTCTACAGGTAACTGTTGAGAAATCAGGGCTGTATATTCCAGAAAATAGGTGACTAATGGAAAGTGTATTGTCCTCAAATATTTGAATGTCCATCCCACAGAGAATATTGGCTCAAAGTTTCTCCAGGAGCAGGAAACAATTGCTCTAGAAAACAGTTGCTCTAGCAAACCGAATGGGGTAGAAGTTGCGTAGAGGAAGAGTTACGTTTGCAATAAGGAAGAGCTTTCTAACAGCTATGGATGTTACTGTTGCCACAGTGAGTTAAATCAATGTTCTTTGGTTGCAAACAATAGAAACAAACTCCAGTTAACACATATGCAGGAAAAAAAAAATATTGGAGGTTGGGACGTCTCAGGGAGAGAAGCCTGGGGAAGCAGGCTTGGAAACATGGAAGAAGCAAGAGATGTCTAGGATCCTAGACAGAAGGAACAACTCAACAGGACACTACTGTTGGGATAAATTAGCACCCCCTACACCTACTTTAAAGGTTTGGCAAAGACCTAGACTTCATGGAGGAAGAGTCCGATGAGCCTGGCTTGGCCAGGGAAAGGCAGGGTCTCTTCATTGACAGTCCCTCTAAGATCTCATACAGTGGGCAAGAGATCATTTCAGAGAGACAGGCGGGGGGGCAGGGTGGAGAGCACTGTTTCCATAAGAAGAGAGAATGAATTCTAGGGACCAAACAACTAATGCCAATACATCATTTTACTGGGCTAACCATTTGCTTCATCACTGAGGGACTTTAAGCAGAGCCTGAATGGCCACTGGCTGATAACTGTCGGCTGGGGAAGGGGGTGCTGTGGACTAAATGAGTTCTGTGGTCCCTCAGCAACCCAGTCAGCCCAACATTCTATCTCTGAGTCACACTGAGGACGTTTTGCGGAAACCAGTGGCAGTTTTCATCCAAGGATGTTAAGGACGTACTTCTTAAAACTCCCCACTGTCTTCTTTACCATCTGATATGGTTCCATTACCCATGAGTTAAACAAACCTTTCGTGAACCCAAATATTTTGTTATACTCTACCTCTTCTGGGGACTTAATTGGTCCATCAGCTTATGAAGTCCAAAAGATCATTGCCATATAAATGAGTACTTCTGTTTCTTGGTCCTCAAATTCTGCATTCATAGGTATCTGTTATTGTCATGTTTTGGGGTTTAGTGAACAAGTTTATGTTTGCCCTCAAAACTCATTTTATCTTTTTTTTTTTTTTTTTGGCGGGGCCACGGTGCAGCTTGTGGGATCTTAGTTTCCCGACCAGGGATTGAACCTGGGCCCCAGCAGTGAAAGCACCGAGTCCTAACCACTGAACAGTCAGGAAAGTCCCCAAACTCCTTTTATTTTAAAATTGGCAATTTTAGAATTGGCCCTGCTGCTCACCCCTACCCTCCACCCCAGATTTATTAGCCCGTGGAATGATCTTTTATGGGACCTAGTGGAGCAAATGATTATGCATAGAGGGACTCTATGTTTTCTTTACATGGGAGAGGTTTCCCCCCCACTGATCAGAGCATCATGTAGTCAGAAGAAAACGTGCATGGAAGGAAAGAAGCTGGGAATAAGGAGCCCAAAGGAGAAAAGAACCAATATGACATTCCCCTTCCGTGCCAGGCATCATGCTATGCACTTGTGTAGTCCGGATTCCTAGTTATAAGCACAGAAAATTACTGACACAGATTAAAGCAGGAAAAACATTATTTTGAGGCTACTGGGTCATTCACAGAATTCTCAGAAAGATCAGATAACCAGACAGAGCAAATAGGGCAGGAACGAAGCAGGGCTTTGCAGTCAAAGAACAGCAAGAATCGTGCCACAGAACTGGTTTGGGAAAATAGAAAATAAAACCTGCTGTCAGCACCACTAAATTCCAGAGATCAGAGGCTGCACTGCTGAGCCCTCTGGCCTGGCACCATTACTACTCACACACTACTGTCCCCCAGCTCCACCCCATTCCTCTTTTCTAGCTTCAGTTCCCCTCCCTCTGCTCATTCAAAGCATAGGAGCCTGTGCGTCGGATTGACAGAGTCTAGGTCACCAGCCATGCTTGAGCTTCACGGGAGCTCGGAGAGGAAGATCCAGAATGTTCTACGTATCTAGTTACTGCAGGACTCTGCCCCTCATTCGGACAGCCAAAAAAACACCAAAGTCCACTTTAGCGCTTGACATATTTTCCTTTCTTTCTCTCTCTTTCTTGATGGAAGTATAGTTGATTTACACTGTCATGTTAGTTGCAGGTGTATAGCACAGTGATTCAGTTATACATATATATATACTTATATATCTTTTTCAGATTCTTTTCCCTTATAGGTTATTATAAAATATTGAGTACGGTTCCTTGTACTATACAGTAGGTCCTTGTTGGTTATCTATTTTATATATAGTAGTGTGTATACATTAATCCCAACCTCCTAATTTATTCCTCCCCCGGCCCTTTCCTCTTTGGTAACCATAAATTTGTTTTCTATGAGCACTTGACATATTTTTCTAATCCAGTTTTCTTAGCAATCCCGTGAGCAAGTATTTCCCCCATTTTATAGATGAATAAGTTGAGGTTCAGAGAGGTTCAGTAACTCGTCTGAGGTCATAGAGTCACTGAGTGGCCTAACTAGGGCTTGAACCCGGGTCCCCTCCTTTATCTATTATACCATGGTGTCTCTTATATGCCAGGACTATGTTTAGCCCTTGACACAACAACCCTACAAGCTAGGCGTTATTATACCCATTTCACAGATGAGGAAGTAAAAGTTGACTTGAGGTTCTCAGCTCATAAGTTATGGGAAGCAGGTGGCATGACTTCAGAGTCAGTCCTTCAACTGCTACGCTGTACTGATTCTTGGGGAAGGAGAGAAGTGGAATGTCTTTCTTTCTCATGCTTTCAGTCTTTTTCGGACAGGCCTTGGTGTAGGAAACATGCCAAGTCACCACCCAGACACCCATCTCAGGCAATAGGACACTGATCCCATTGTCACCTAAGATTGGAAGCTTGGAGCATTCTCAACTCCTGGTTTCTCACTCCACATACGATGAGTTGCCAAGTTCTTTTTCACGTGCAAGATGTGTCTTCAATTTCTCCTCCTCCTCCATGCCCATAGCCACATCTCTGGTCCAGGTGTCTGGTCCAGTAATCTTGCACTCTCCCCTCAGTGTGTCTCCCTGTCTTCAGTCTCCCCTTGGAGCCCATCTGCAAGCTGGCAGCCAGGGTCTCTGTGGTAGACATCACGGTGGATGCTCCAGTGTCATTCCAGCTCAGATGATTGGTGCAAGCCAGGCATAGCACATGCCTCTCTCCTCTGACAGCGCCATGTGACCCAGTGAGACGTGGGGAGAGGTGCCTCCTGGGAGGATGCTTTAGGATTTGTTTGTGCCTGAATGTGTTACTGGAACGGCCATTTTGCCACCACCCCTGAATAAGGCAATAACTAGAGTTTGCACAGTGGAGACATGGAAAGGTCATGGGTCTTTGGGGGGCTGATTGTACCATGCCTATAGCCTGCCTATCCTTGAATTTCCAGTTAGGTGAGATAATAAATGTCCTTATTGTTTAAGCTAGTTTTCATTGGGGTTCTTTTATTTGCATCGGAAAGCATTGTCAGTGATAGTCATTTAGCCGGAATACAAATCTAATCATTTCCCTTCTCTGTGGGTTTTCTAAACATAAATTTATTTATTTAATTTATTTATTTTTGGCCATGTTGGGTTTTTGTTGCCGTGCACGGGCTTTCTCTAATTGCGGCGAGGGGGGGGCTACTCTTTGTTGTGGTGCACGGGCTTCTCATTGTGGTGGCTTCTCTTGTTGCAGAGCACAGGCTCTAGGCACGTGGGCTTCAGTAGTTGCGGCTCACGGGCTCTAGAGCGCAGGCTCAGTAGTTGTGGCGCACGGGCTTTGTTGCTCTGCAGCATGTGGGATCTTCCCGGACCAGGGCTCAAACCCACGTCCCCTGCATTGGCAGGCAGATTCTCAACCACTGCGCCACCAGGGGAAGCCCTTCTCTGTGGTTTTTGCATTGTCTTTGGAATCAAGTTCATGTTCCTTAACACGGTTCACAAAGTCCTCGGGCTGTGATCAGATCATCCTGCTTCCTTTCCCCAAACACACCTGGCACTTCTACTCTGTTTCTTCCCTAGAATGTTCTTTTCCTTTTTCTCTACTTTTTCTCTTCTTTTTCTTTTTCATCTACTGGACTTCTGTTCACCTCCCAGGGTCAGCTCAAGTGACAGCTCTTCTTTAGTTTTTCTTAATGCCCCAGGCAGAATTAAGGAACATTTTGAGTGTCTCCGAGCACTTTGTGTCTATATAATGGAGCTTTGTGCAGCCTCACACACAACCACAGGCGCTGCTGTTTCTGCTCCTTTGCTAAAGTAAGAATTCCTTGAAGCCTGGGGCTATGTTCCATCCACCTTGTTGCTCCGGTACCTCGCGTAGGACCTAAAGAGTCTATAAGTAGTAATGAAATGTTTGTTGAATACATCCTTATTCATTCAGCTTGTAGATAACATATGGCTATTAACTTTTTATTATTTTTATGAGAAATAAAGCAATATTATCATCAATAATAATGTCTTTCGGACTTTGCTGTTTAAGAAGCTCTTTAATATACACTGTCTCAATTAATCCTCACAGAATTCCTACAACACCAGTATTATCCCCACTTCATAGACGAACTGCGCACCCAATCAAAGTATATTTGTTGAGTGCCTGCAATTTGCATAATGTTATGCAAAAAGCCAGCTGTGGAGGGAGGTGGCAAAGAAGTAAAAACCATAGTCTCTCTCCTCACAGAGTTTACAGTTTACTTGGGGAGATAAAAAATAATACAGAATGTTTCAATCACAAGAGACAAGAGCAATGCAATACAACAGTGCAGAGATGTTGAAGGCAGTAATCTATTACATAATAAGAGAGGAATACAAGACACAGTTACCATAAGAATTAAGATAACACTGTGGGCTTATGGTGGAGGTCCATGGTGCATCTTCCAGAAGAGAATCGACCCTGGATTTTAAGTGTCAGTGGGATTTCACAGAATGAGGAAGGGGGAAAGGCATACCCTGTGAAAAGTGAAGGCTAAACAGGGAGAAAGTACATCTCTACGAGGCCAGGAAGAAGGAAGGATAGCGAAAGTCCCACAGAAATGAATGAGTACTTGTTGGATGAAAGGACGGTGGTATGGATGGGTGGATAGATAGATATCTAGGTTGGAAAGATAGGTGGATAAGTGGCTGGGTGGCTGGATAGATAGATGAATAGCTGGGTAAATCTGCAAGTCACAGAGGCTGGCACTCAGTTTACTAAGAACATCTCCAAACACAGCAGCGTGATGATGAATCCTATTCTCTTCACAAAGTAACTTGGTTTAGCTTGTCCAGATGAAAGAAAGACATTGGAGATATTCAAAATCACTTGCTGAATTGAAGCATTTGAATGTGGTCAGAGCTACATGGACAGGCCTGGCTGGGCTTAGGATGTCATCACACCAGTGTGGCCTTTTAACATTATGTGTGGGTGTGTTTTCTCACAAACACATGTACAGAGACATACACAGAACTTTGTTTGGGGTTTCTCTTTTCCTTTTTACCGCATTATGCCAAACTTCTGTTTTGACTGAATTGTCACTTTCCAACTTCCCATGAGTGGGAGCCCAAAGGCCCATGAATCAACATAAATGAGACACTTGGACCCATAATAATGGTCATAACAAGTGTTTATGTAACTCGGGTAAAGGATACAGTTCAGCCAGTTTGGGAAAAGGATATTCTTGATGGGAGGAAAATGGACTTGGTTCCTCTGTCCCGTCCTTACTCCTGACATAATCATGTCCAAGGTCGATGGGCTTTTGTGATCAACTTGAGATGAGAGTTGCCCCCCTCCTCTAGCTTTTGATCCCTAACTACTGATGAAGCCGCATTATTAGCATAATATGGTCAAATTTCTGCCTACTCCACAGTGTAACCCATCATCATCTGGCTTCCTGGAATAGAATTTCTGGCTGTGCCCCAGAGCCGGGAGCCATGCATTTTGAACACATGGGCTTTTCCTCCAGCAGAGGGGCTTTCCAACCTAGGGTTTTTCCTAAGACAGGTCTAACTCGGGTCTAAGTCAAAATGTTTGGACTAAGTCTGAAATGTGCCTTTCTTCTCAGCTTTTAAAAATTTCCCAGCCTAAAATGGCTTGAGCAATCTTCATTCAAACGTCTTGTGATTCCTCTGCGAAGGCTTTTCTGGCAGACAGTGTTGTTTGCCTACACAAGCCATTTCTGGCCCCCTTTTTTGCTCTTGCTGCCTCCAATTTCAGAAACAGAAAAACCAAGTACAGAATTTCCCAGAGGTAGTCATGTGACCTGATTTGGACCAATGAGAAGAAGAGGAAGTCTACCTGGGACTTCTGGGAAAATTTTTCTTCCTTATATAAGAGACAAGTTGAGATGCTCCGTGATGTCACCTTTCCCTCCTTTTCCCCATCTTGAAGGCATTCATGTTGAGATATGACTTGAGTAGTTAAGGATGTTGGATTGGTGGGTTGAAGAAATTCTGCAGATATTTACTGAGTCTCTACTGTGTGCCTGACGCTATCCCAGGTACCAGGGATGTAAGTCTCGAACATGACAGGATGGGTGCCTATCCTCACTGGGTTGACAGTCTGGTCCCTGGGAGGGTAAAGTCATCATAGAAGAAAAGAAATCGATGGACCAATATTGACTGAAATTGGGCATCAGAAAAGAACTTTCCAGGTCTGAGGAGGGAGAAGGGGTGGACCCTCCCAGAGGGTGCTTCTATTAAAATACCGCAGACAGGCAGGCTGAAGATGAAGGAACCATAGCAGGGAGCTTCATAACACCTACTGGGCAGAGATCAATCTTCACCATGAAAGGGAGGACGGAAGAGGGGAGAGCAAAGCAGGAAAAGCAATAGGGGTCTGAGGAGCACACCTCCAGCTGCAGGCAGAGAGAAAGGTGGTTAAAATAAAAG
Organism: Aethalodelphis obliquidens; assembly: GCF_003676395.1. Classification (NCBI taxonomy): domain Eukaryota; kingdom Metazoa; phylum Chordata; class Mammalia; order Artiodactyla; family Delphinidae; genus Aethalodelphis; species Aethalodelphis obliquidens. The sequence goes on from NW_020837982.1 coordinate 12,733,903, forward strand.
CCTTAAAACTCTGTCAGGGCAAAGAGGAGTCGCTGGTAATGAAAGGGATTCTCACAAGTGCCTGGAAATAGGCTGGTGAGGATTGTACAGACTAAGGCTTAAAAAGGCTTTGTTCTTCTGTGGGACAAGGAAGGTGATTGTGGTCCACAGGTACACAGGAAATAAGGAGCTCCGGGACTCGTGTGTGTGTGTGTGTGCACATGCGTGTGTGTGCGTATGTGTGCGTGCGTGCGTGCGTGTGTATGTGAGATTGGGGGTTGGGGGAGCAGTCTCTAACCCCAAACGCAGAATGATGGTCGGTATCTCTTCTGGATCTTGCACCTGCCTGAGCAGAGGGCTAGAATTGTCCCCGTGGGGACCCGATGCAGCCAGGCCCTGGGGTAGGAAGGTTGGGGTGTCGCTGTGTGTCCGAGTCACAGCACATGACTTTCTATGAGCCAGCACCACCCTGCTGAATCAGCGTCGGGGCATGGAGCCCCTGCTTTGGGGCCCCAGAGCCCATCAGGTGGGGTGCAGATGCAACAGGGAGACGCGGGGACTGACTGTAGCCTGGAGAACCTGCTCCAAGGACCTCTGGGTAAGACAGAGAGCCAGTGAATGCAGGACCACAGCTGCCCTGAGGGTGCCCCCACTGTGACCCTGAGCGTTAGGTGGGTCCTACGGTCTGGCTCAAGCCAAGTCTGGAGAGTGACCGGAGAGCTGCGGAGAACAACAGGCTGGGATTTTCTGCCTTCCATCAGAGGAGCCAGGTACTGAGGTCCAGAAGAGTGTGGGCTCCAGGGTCAGCCCCAGGGTCAAATCCAGGCTCCAGGGTGGCTTTAGGCAAATTTTAACCTGTTTCTGCACCTACAAAATGGACACAGTGGTACCTCCCTCATGGGGCTTAAGGGGGAGTGAAAGCTTAAAAAGTGTGTAGGACGTAGAAAGCACTCAATAAATATAAATAATAATAATAATATTATTATCATCATCATCGTTATTGCCTTTGGGAGTTGTTTGGCAAGGGAAGGGCACACACTCTTTGGAATACACCATTTCCCCTTGTTCCTTAGTTTCAAGGGCAACCAACATTTTTCAGTACAGGGTGAAGTCTAAAGACACACTTTAAAACGAAGTCCCAGACCTCTTAGCTGTCACTTCTCTCCTCTGCCCGGGCAGCGGTGAGGAAGCCTCCCAGGGTGGTGTAACCCTGGCTTAAGAACTGCTGGGAACCCAGCCTGGAAACACACAAGCTCAGTCGTCCTTCCTCCCCAGAAGTTCTAACAGCTGACGACATGAACTGGGTGATCTGGACATCAGCTGCTCCTGCCACCCAAGGTTGGACTTTATTAAGGAGATGTGGTAATCGTTCCCCGGGCACCCCACCGCTGCCCCCCACCCCCGCCCCCACACACACACTGCCTTCTAGACTCTGCCCAGGGCAGTCCTCGCCCTTCCTCTGCTCTCTGCTCAGTTTCTCCTTGACCCTCCGGGTGCACGGGGTGGGGGTGGGGATGATTTATGTGCATAACATTTGAAAACAGAATTGTGGCAGCTTTTGTTAGATGCCAGAGGTCTTCTGAAGGGCACAGAGGCCAAAGATGAAAAAACAAAAGGAAATATTCTGGAAATTCCCAGTTAGTTCTTAGCACCAGTAGGAATCTTAACTCACTAGGAAGCTTTTCTCTGCATCTCAGTCGCCCCCCACCTTCCTCCTAACACTTTCAGGAGCTTTGTGAGTGAGTGCCTGGGGCCAATTTGAGCCTGAAACGAGCCCTTAGAGGTCCCAGGTGGTATCTCTGGGTCCATCGCTAGAGGTAGAGTTTGTAGAGCAGGTGCGCTCAGATGGGGAGCTCAGTGTGTGTCCCAGTCTCTCTGGAGTGCGTTGGCAGCCAGAGCCCTTTGGGAACCGGGGATTCCACTGTGGGCCTCGGCCATGGCCTTGTTCTCCGTGGTATTCCTAATAATGGTACATGGGATAGGAACAGTAACTACCTCTTTGAACTGTTGTGGGGATTGAATGAGTATATACACAAAAAAGGTTTGGGACAGCGCATGGCACATATGAACCTTCAAATCTTAGCTATTTTCTATAGTATACTATTTGTTAAAAGTAAACTGCTTTTTTTAATTTTTGAATTTTATTTTATTTATTTTTTTATACAGCAGGTTCTTATTAGTCATCAATTTTATACACATCAGTGTATACATGTCAATCCCAATCGCCCAATTCAGCACACCACCATCCCCACCCCCCCGCCGCTTTTCCCGCTTGGTGTCCATACGTTTGTTCTCTACATCTGTGTCTCTATTTCTGCCCTGCAAACCGGTTCATCTGTACCATTTTTCTAGGTTCCACATATATGCGTTAATATACGATATTTGTTTTTCTCTTTCTGACTTACTTCACTCTGCATGACAGTCTCTAGATCCATCCATGTCTCTACAAATGACCCAATTTCGTTCCTTTTTATGGCTGAGTAATATTCCATTGTATATATATACCACATCTTCTTTACCCATTCGTCTGTTGATGGGCACTTAGGTTGCTTCCATGACCTGGCTATTGTAAATAGTGCTGCAATGAAAATCAGGGTGCATGTGTCTTTTTGAATTATGGTTTTCTCTGGGTATATGCCCAGTAGTGGGATTGCTGGGTCATAAGGTAATTCGATTTTTAGTTTTTTAAGGAACCTCCATACTGTGCTCCATAGTGGCTGTATCAATTTACACTCCCACCAACAGTGCAAGAGGGTTCCATTTTCTCCACACCCTCTCCAGCATTTGTTGTTTGTAGATTTTCTGATGATGCCCATTCTAACTGGTGTGAGGTGATACCTCACTGTAGTTTTGATCTGCATTTCTCTAATAATTCGTTATGTTGAGCAGCTTTTCATGTGCTTCTTGGCCATCTGTATGTCTTCTTTGGAGAAATGTCTTTTTAGGTCTTCTGCCCATTTTTGGATTGGGTTGTTTGCTTTTTTTAATATTGAGCTGCATGAACTGTTTATATATTTTGGAGATTAATCCTTTGTCCGTTGATTCGCTTGCAAATATTTTCTCCCATTCTGAGGGTTATCTTTTCATCTTGTTTATGGTTTCCTTTGCTGTGCAAAAGCTTTGAAGTTTCATTAGGTCCCATTTTTAAATTTTTGTTTTTATTTCCATTACTCTACAAGGTGGATCAAAAAAGATCTTGCTAAAGAAAAGAAGAAACAAAGATCTTGCTGTGATTTATGTCAAAGAGTGTTCTTCCTATGTTTTCCTCTAAGAATTTTATAGTGTCCGGTCTTACATTTAGGTCTCTAATCCATTTTGAGTTTATTTTTGTGTATGGTGTTAGGGAGTGTTCTAATTTCATTCTTTTACATGTAGCTTTCCAGTTTTCCCAGCACCACTTATTGAAGAGACTGTCTTTTCTCCATTGTATATCCTTGCTTCCTTTGTCATAGATTAATTGACCATAGGTGCGTGGGTTTATCTCTGGGCTTTCTATCTTGTTCCATTGATCTATGTTTCTGTATTTGTGCCAGTACCATACTGTCTTGATTATTGTAGCTTTGTAGTATAGTCTGAAGTCAGGGAGTCGGATTACTCCAGCTCCGTTTCTTTCCCTCAAGACTGCTTTGGCTATTTGGGGTCTTTTGTGTCTCCATACAAATTTTAAGATATTTTGTTCTAGTTCCATAAAAAATGCCATTGGTAATTTGATAGGGATTGCATTGAATCTGTAGATTGCTTTGAGTAGTGTAGTCATTTTCACAATATTGATTCTTCCGATCCAAGAACATGGTATATCTCTCCATCTGTTGGTATTATCTTTAATTTCTTTCATCATTGTCTTATAGTTTTCTGCATACAGGTCTTTTGTCTCCCTAGGTAGGTTTATCCCTAGGTATTTTATTCTTTTTGTTGCAATGATAAATGAGAGTGTTTCCTTAATTTTTCTTTCAGATTTTTCATCATTAGTGTATAGGAATGCAAGAGATCTCTGTGCATTAATTTTGTATCCTGCAACTTTACCAAATTCATTGATTAGCTCTAGTAGTTTTCTGGTGGCATCTTTAGGACTCTCTATGTATAGTATCATGTCACCTGCAAACAGTGACAGTTTTACTTCTTCTTTTCCAATTTGTATTCCTTTTATTTCTTTTTCTTCTCTGATTGCCGTGGCTAGGACTTCCAAAACTACGTTGAATAATAGTGGTGAGTGTGGACATCCTTGTCTCGTTCCTGATCTTAGAGGAAATGCTTTCAGTTTTTCACCATTGAAAATGATGTTTGCTGTGGGTTTGTCGTATATGGCCCTTATTATGTTGAGGTACATTCCCTCTATGCCCACCTTCTGGAGGGTTTTTATCATAAATGGGTGTTGAATTCTGTCAAAAGCTTTTCTGCATCTATTGAGATGATCATATGGTTTTTATTCTTCAATTTGTTAATATGGTGTATCACATTGATTGATTTGTGTATATTGAAGAATCCTTGCATCTCTGGGATAAATCCCACTTTATCACGGTGTATGATCCTTTTAATGTGCTGTTGGATTATGTTTCCTAGTATTTTGTTGAGGATTTTTGCATTTATATTCATCAGTGATATTGGTCTGTAATTTTCTTTTTTTGTAGTATCTTTGTCTGGTTTTTGTATCAGGGTGATGGTGGCCTCATAGTAAGAGTTCGGGAGTGTTCCTCCCTCTTCAATTTTTTGGAAGAGTTTGAGAAGGATGGGTGTTATCTCTTCTCTAAATGTTTGATAGAATTCACCTGTGAAGCCATCTGGTCCTGGACTTTTGTTTGTTGGAAGATTTCTTTTTTTTTTTTTTTTTTTTTTGGCGGTACGCGGGCCTCTCACTGTTGTGGCCCCTCCCATTGCAGAGCACAGGCTCCGGACACGCAGGCTCAGCGTCCATGGCTCACGGGCCCAGCCGCTCCGCGGCACATGGGATCTTCCCGGACCGGGGCACGAACCCGTGTCCCCTGCATCGGCAGGCAGACTCTCAACCACTGCGCCACCAGGGAAGCCCATGTTGGAAGATTTTTAATCACAGTTTCAATTTCATTACTTGTGATTGGTCTGTTCATATTTTCTGTTTCTTCCTGGTTCAGTCTTGGAAGGTTATACCTTTCTAAGAATTTGTCCATTTCTTCCAGGTTGTACGTTTTAGATTTGCTTGTACTAGTCTCTTAGGATGCTTTGTATTTCTGAGGTGTCTGTTGTAACTTCTCCTTTTTCATGTCTAATTTTATTTCTCTCTTTTTCTTGATGAGTCTGGCTAATGGTTTATCAATTTTGTTTTTAGCTTTTAGTTTTATTGATCTTTGTTATTGTTTTCTTTGTTTCTATTTCATTTATTTCTGCTCTGATCTTTATGATTTCTTTTCTTCTGCTAACTTTGGATTTTGTGTGTTCTTCTTTCTCTAGTTCCTCTAGGTGTAAGGTTAGATTGTTTATTTGAGATTTTTCTTGTTTCTTGAGGTAGGCTTGTATAGCTATAAACTTCCCTCTTAGAACTGCTTTTGCTGCATCCCGTAGGTTTTGGATCATCGTGTTTTCATTGTCATTTGTCTCTAGGTATTTTTTGATTTCCTCTTTGATTTCTTCAGTGATCTCTTGGTTATTTAGTAACGTATTGTTT
>NW_020837982.1:12739619-12762498 GCF_003676395.1 Aethalodelphis obliquidens
TTTTTTTTTTTTTTTTTTTTTTTTTTTTTTTTTGCGTTACGTGGGCCTCTCACTGTTGTGGTCTCTCCCGTTGTGGAGCACAGGCTCCGGACGCGCAGGCTCAGCGGCCATGGCTCACGGGCCCAGCCGCTCCGTGGCATGTGGGATCTTCCCGGACCGGGGCACGAACCCGTGTCCCCTGCATCGGCAGGAGGACTCTCAACCACTGCGCCACCAGGGAAGCCCAGTAACGTATTGTTTAGACTCCATGTGTTTGTGTTTTTTATGTTTTTTCCCCTGTAATTCCTTTCTAATCTCATAGCGTTGTGGTCAGAAAAGATGCTTGATATGATTTCAATTTTCATAAATTTAGTGAGGGTTGATTTGTCACCCAAGATGTGATCTATCCTGGAGAATGTTCCATGCACACTTGAGAAGAAAGTGTAATCTGCTGTGTTTGGATGGAATGTCCTATAAGTATCAACTAAATCTCTCTGGTCTATTGTGTCATTTAAAGCTTCTGTTTCCTTATTTATTTTCACTTTGGATGATCTGTCCATTGGTGTGAGTGAGGTGTTAAAGTCCCCCACTATTATTGTGTTGCTGTCAACTTCCTCTTTTATACCTGTTAGCAGTTGCCTTATGTATTCAGGTGCTCCTATGTTGGGTGCATACATATTTACAATTGTTATATCTTCTTCTTGGATTGATCCCTTGATCATTATGTAGTGTCCTTCCTTGTCTCTTGTAACATTCTTTATTTTAAAGTCCATTTTATCTGATATGAGTATTGCTACTCCAGCTTTCTTTTGATTTCCATTTGCATGGAGTATCTTTTTCCATCTCCTCACTTTCAGTCTGAATGTGTCCCTAGGTCTGAAGTGGGTCTCTTGTAAGCAGCATATATATGGGCCTTGTTTTTGTATCCATCCAGCAAGCCTGTGTCTTTTGGTTGGAGCATTTAATCCATTCACGTTTAAGGTAATTATTGATATGTATGTTCCTATGACCATTTTCTTAATTGTTTTGGGCTTATTTTTGTAGGTCCTTTTCTTGTCTTGTGTTTCCCACTTAGAGAAGTTCCTTTAGCATTTGTTGTAGAGGTGGTTTGGTGGTGCTGAATTCTCTTAGCTTTTGCCTGTCTGTAAAGTTTTTGATTTCTCCATGGAATCTGAATGAGATCCTTGCTGGGTAGAGTAATCTTGGTTGTAGGTTCTTCCCTTTCATCACTTTAAGTATATCATGCCACTCCCTTCTGGCTTGTAGAGTTTCTGCTGAGAAATCAGCTGTTAACCTTATGGGAGTTCCCTTGTATGTTGTCATTTTCCCCTTACTGCTTTCAGTAATTTTTCTTTGTCTTTAATTTTTGCCAATTTGATTACTATGTGTCTTGGCGTGTTTCTCCTTGGGTTTGTCCTGTATGGGACTCTCTGCGCTTCCTGGACTTGGGTGGCTATTTCCTTTCCCATGTTAGGGAAGTTTTTGACTATAATCTCTTCAAATATTTTCTCAGGTCCTTTCTCTCTCTCTTCTCCTTCTGGTACCCCTATAATGTGAATGTTGTTGTGTTTAATGTTGTCCCGGAAGTCTCTTAGGCTGTCTTCATTTCTTTTCATTCTTTTTTTCTTTATTCTGTTCCACAGCAGAGAATTCCACCATTCTGTCTTCCAGGTCACTTATCCGTTCTTCTGCCTCAGTTATTCTGTTATTGATTCCTTCTAGTGTAGTCTTCATTTCAGCTATTGTATTGTTCATCTCTGTTTGTTTGTTCTTTAATTCTTCTAGGTCTTTGTTAAACATTTCTTGCATCTTCCTGATCTTTGCCTCCATTCTTTTCCCAAGGTCCTGGATCATCTTCGCTATCATTATTCTGAATTCTTTTTCTGGAAGGTTTCCTATCTCCGCTTCATGTAGTTGTTTTTCTGGGGTTTTATCTTGTTCCTTCAGCTGGTACATAGCCTTCTGCCTTTTCATCTTGTCTATCTTTCTGTAAATGTGGTTTTTGTTCCACTGGCTGCAGGATTGTAGTTCTTCTTGCTTCTGCTGTCTGCCCTCTAAACTGCTTCTTTTTTAAGAAATCCATCCTTTCCTATGCCCCTTGGGTCCCTTTTGGTAGAGCAAGCAAATCTTTTCACTTTTTTTTTTCTTCTTCAAGAATACACTGGAGATTCTTGATCTTTTGCATTTCCTTATAAAATGGATTAACTTGTTAACTTCTGGCAAAGGAAGGGGGGTGGGGAGAGGAAGGGTATGAGGGAGGAAGGAAGAAAGAAGGAAGGCTATAGAAATGTTTACTTTGGATTGTACTGAGTCTATAAATTGATTTGGAAGGAAATGATACCTTTATTCTATGGAGTCTTCTCATCAGTTAACATGCTGTATCTCTGTTTTAGGGTTTTTTTTAGTAGTTATTAATGATCTAAGGTCTAATAGTTCTATAATTTTCTCTGTAGAGGTCTTGTATGTGCTTTGTTTTATTTGCTGCTAGGAAATTGATTTTTAAATTTCAATTATAAATAGGATAATTAAAAAATCATTTTCTACCTGTTTGGTGCTGGAATATACAAGTATAATTTACTTTTGCATTTTTATTTTTAAATTTTTATAAATAAACTTTTAATTTTGGATTAATTTTAGATTTAGAGAAAGGTTGCAAAGATAGTACAGAATTCCTGTATACCCCTCATCCAGTTTTCCCTAATTTTGGGGGGGGGGTCACACCATGTGGCATGCAGGATCCTCATTCCCCAAACAGGGATGGAACCCTCGCCCCCTGCAATGGAAGTATCTTAACCACTGGACCTCCAGGGAAGTCCCTACATGTCTTATTCTTGATCTCAAAGGAAAATCTTTCAATATTTTACCATTTTACCATTAAGTCTGATTTTTTTTACAAGCATATATTTACAAGCATGTATAAAAACTCGTTGTACAATCATGGACATTCCCTTTTATTTATAGTTTAAGAAGCATTTAAAAAAAGGTATATGGAGGGACACTAGTAATAGCACATGCTTAACATGGTAAATGGGTGTTGAATGTTTGTCAAACACTTTTTTTTTCTGCACCTGTTTCAGGGAAAAGTGGTGGGGTGCGAGAGGATGATCACGTCCCAGGTCTCTGGCGAGTCCCTGGGATGGGCTGCCAGTGTGGGTTCTTGGCTTCGAGTAGGAAAGAATTCAAGAGTGAGCCATAGTAAAGTGAAAGGTTTATTCAGGGAGATACACACTCCATAGACAGAGTGTGGGCCATCTCAGAAGGCAAGAAGCCCCAGGGTACGAGGTTGTTAGTTTTTCTGGGCTCGGTCATTTCATAGGCTGATGAGTGGGAAGATTATTCCAACTATTTTGGGAAAGGGGTAGAGATTTCTGGGAATTGGGTCACCGCCCACTTTTTGGCCTTTTGTGGTCAGCCTTGGAACTGTCATGGCGCTGGTGGGTGTGTCATTTAGCATGCTGTTGTATTACAGTGAGTATACAATGAGGCTCAAGGCCCACTGGAAGTCGGATTGTTCGCTCTCTTGGTCCTAGTAGGTTCTAACCAGTTTATGTCTGTCCTCCATGGCTGTCATTCTTTTAATGGTTGTGCCCTGCCCCCTTCCTGTCCCACATGCATTGAAACGATCATATGATTTTTCTCCTTTAATCTGTGTGTGTAGAGTGTTAACACTGATTGATTTTATAATGTTCCATCAAATTTACAATCCTGGAATAAACCCAGTCTTATCCCAGGATACACTATCTTTCTTATATGTTGCTGGATTCAGTTTGATAATACATGTTTTAGAATTTTTTGCATTGGTGTTCATGTTCATATTGAGATTAACCTATAATTTTTGTTTTGATATCAAAGTTTATACACTGACTTCATAAAATGAGCTGGGGTGTGTGTGTGTGTGTGTGTGTGTGTGTGTCTTCCTCTGGAAGGGTTTGGGTAAGTTTGGAATTATTTCTTCCTTAAATATTTCACTCCCATGAGTGTCTACGGCCAGGAAAGACAGGATCCTGACTTGAGTGTCTCACAACCATTTTGCTGTATGTTTCTCTCCAGAGCCCTGGAGCACCCCTCGTGAGTTACACTAACCCTCTACAGCCAGGAGGAGAGCATGTGTGGCTCATCCTCTCTGGCCTTTGCAACACTGGAGGCAATGGGCTGATCGCAGATCATTTACACCAGTCAGTCGTTCCTTAGGCTGAAGATATGTGATGGTTGGGTGGGGAGGAGATGGGGGATTACAGAAAGCCAAGGTGTAGAGCCCCAGGCACCCAGTGCAGCAGGGAAATTCACCTTGACTTCAAAGCTATTCCTTGGATGTTTGTCCAGAAGCAGCAGAATCAGTGTAGAAGCATGGAGGACAGACAGTCATCCACGCTCTCCAGCTCCGCTTCCTCCCTTTAACCCTCTCTTCTCCCACTGGCCAAGGCATTCTCAGTATCATCTTCCTTGATGGGGGAACCTCCAGGGGCATTTGTTTGGAAGGACAGGGTGTGACACCAGTGGGGAGGCTGGCGGGGCACATTCCAGGAAAGGAAGCAAGAGAGAAGGGTTCCTTTTGCCTCTTCCTGTCCTGCATCCTGGGGAGGTTTGCTGTCCTGGAGGCAGGTTGAGGTTGTGCTGGCAGAGGAGTAGAAGGAGAATCTACTTTCCTTTCCAAGGCTCTGTCCTCAACAGAACCCTGAAGGTTTAGCTAAAGTCCTATGCTAGCCATTCTCAAAAGTTTTGTTCTCTGGACCTTTTAAAAAAATTAATTAATTTTTGGCTGCGTTGGGTCTTTGTTGCTGCGCACGGGCATTCTCTGTTTGCGGCGAGCGGTGGCTACTCTTCGTTGCTGTGCACGGCCTTCTCACTGCGGTGGCTTCTCTTGTTGAGGAGCACGGGCTCCAGGCACGCGGGCTTCAGTAGTTGTGGCACGCAGGCTCAGTAGTTGTGGCTCGTGGGTTTTAGAGCGCAGGCTCAGTAGTTGTGGCGCACGGGCTTAGTTGCTCTGCGGCATGTGTGATCTTCCCGGACCCGGGCTCGAACCCGTGTCCCCTGTGTTGGCAGGTGGATTCTTAACCACTGCGCCACCAGGGACGTCTCTGGACCTTTTTTTATACTTTAAAAAATTATTGAGGACCCCAAAGGGCTTTTGTCTATGTGGATCCTATCTAGGGATATTTACTGTGCCAGAAAATAAAACTGAGGCATTTAAAAATATTTAATTCATCTAAAATAACCACAATTAACCCATTAACAACAATCACCCCTGTAGGGTCTGAGGCTCACCGTGGTTGAGCACTTTAGTCCAGAGCCTGACCCCCAGTGAAAGGAGAGCCTCAGCTCTGGGGAAGAAAGGATGAGAAATCTGCATGAGCTCCAGTGAAGCCAGCTGGCTAGAATTCAAGAAAGAAGAGGCCCCAGTTTCTTTAAGGTAGGAGGGGTCTTAAAACCAGCAGACCCATACTCCCACCCAGGCTCCATCTGAACCACCAGGTGATGTGGACCTGTTCTGCCACTTGACCTTGGACAAGTCAGTTTCCTCATCTCTAGAATAGAAATGGTAATGTAACAACTTGGCCCACAGGGCTATTGTGAGGTCCAAGGGAAGTAAGGAATGTTAAAGCATTTCGTCAACAGTGAGCTCACCTGTTTCTGCGCTACACAACATTGCTGGAACTTTCTTCTTTCTCTTGAGCAAGAATATGGGTCCTGTAACTCTTTCCCACTGGTCGGGACCTGTCTTCTCACTATGTGATCCCAGGACCAGCAGTGTCAGCATCGTCTGGGGGTGTGTTAGAAATGCAGACTCCCAGGCCTCACCCCGGAGCTAATGAATCAGAAATGCTGGGGATGGGGCTCAGCTGGCTGCACTTTAACAAGCCCTCCTGGTGATTCTGAGCCCTACCGGGCAGGACGAGTCCTCCACTCACACCAGATGCAACTCATCGCCCCGGTTCTGCAACACCAAAGATGGTCAGAGTGTGGTCCGCGGATCAGGAGATTGGATATCACTGCAGTTGTCACATGGCTTTAGAAGCCTGCAAACACTCAATTTCTGTACTTATCCTGCGGGAGACCGTTAACAAACAGTTCAGAGATGGGCACTGGCCTCTGAACCACACGAGAGTCGAATCGCTCCAGATCTGTGCTTCTCAAATTGAATGTGCTTACAGATCACCTGGAGATCCTGTTCAGGGGCACATTTGGATCCACTGCATCTGGGAGCGCCTGGGATTCTGCACTTCTGAGCGCCCAGGGGACGCTTTTGTGACCAAGTTGACACTTTTGTGACCCTCTCTACAAGGATCCCCCACGCCCACCGCCTGGAAGCCCCCTCCTCCATCTCTCAGGACCCCCCCCCAAAGCCGGCCTTCAGCCAGGGCTTTGTTTCGGAAGATCCTTGTTTGCTGGAAAGGAGCAGAACTGAGTCAGTCTCGTGTCCTAACATCTCACCCAGGATTCGTCTATCAAATTAGGGAATAGGTTGCCCAGCCCCCAGGACATAAAACTCACAGGTAGATAACTTTAAAAAATTATACACAGCTTAATAGAAAATGAAACCTCAAAGATATGAGAAACTCCATTTCATCACCCTGATTGTGGGCTTGTCTGACACAGGGCTGTCATCAGCATGTATATATTAACTTAAGCTTCTTTCATTTAACTTCTTTGAGTAAATATGTTAATATCTACATCTTCATGTAGTCAAATGCTGTTTGTGCTGTTGCCTTTTAAAGGATACATAACCCTCCAAGTAATCCTGGACTAGCGTGGTGATTGCAAGCTCGGGCCCTACCACTTACTAGCTGTGTGACATTAAGCAAATTCTTAACCTCTCTGAGCCACACTTGTAAAATGAGGGGAAAATAAGAGCCAGTAGCAGAGAAGTTTTGTAAGTATTAAATGAGATGATGCACGTCAGTTTCTTAAAACAGCGTCTACCACATAAAACGTGCTCAATTAATGTCAGCTGCTGTTATAACTATTCCCATAAGGTATTCAGGGAGCCCTCGATTACTAAGCGTTTTAGGTTATTTGCAGTTATTTTATTATTGTGAAAATGCTGTTATGAATGTTCATCCTTTCCAGCAACCTCTATGGACTGCCTCACCTGCACTAGAGGATTCTAAGATGATGAAGAGGGTGCTGGCCCTTGAAGAGAGGGCAGTTTAGTGATGCTGAGAAAACAGGAAGTGGATGATTACAGTAATTCAAGGGGCCAGAGAGGAATGCGAGAGGGCAAGTGGGGCAGGTGAGAGGCAGGAGCTGCTCGGTGGAGCGCTGGAGGTCTGAGATGAACTTGTAATACCTTTGGGAGGAAGGCACTTCTAAGGCTTGTTGTTTATTTCCCCACTTTGTTCCCAGAGCTTAGAACAGCTCCTGGCATGTCACAGGCCCTCCGTCAATTCACTGTTGGCTGGATGCGACGTCCGCTTGCTCTCCAGAAGGAGCAATGCCCCGGCAGTGCCACCAGCCCGCTGTGGGCTGGCCCTGGGTCCAGATCCCAGCCGTGTCCTGATCTGGGTCCAGATGTTTTGTCTGGCTCCACCCAGAGCTCTCCCTCCCGACGCGTGAGACAGGAAGCTCCTGGCCTTGGGGCAGTGCCTCTGAGCTATGGGCTTTTCCTTCTCCCGTCAGCAGTAAGAGGCCCTAAGTGGAATTCAGGTCACTGGTGGGGGAGGAAATGATGTGATGTTACGAGAAGTTGCACTCTAGCAGAGTGTTGAAGGATGAGGGGTGTCTGCCGTGCCAGCTGGGTCCACAGCGAGTGAAGAGAGATCCTATACATACCCTATGACTGAGAAACTTGTGTCAGCAGTGGTGCCTCTTTGGTGGGAACGCAATAAGTAAGGAAGAAAGGAAAATGCCAACTGGCATTTTAGAAGCGCACTTTGTGCCAGGGGGTTTACAGCTGTTGTATGGGTTTGTCCACACAGTGACCCTGTGGGAAGGCAGCCCAGTTCCGAAAGCAGAAGCAGACTCAGCAAAGCCCGTGGCCCTGTGCTCGTGAGTCCTCGTAATGAAGAGTCGGTGCCCTTTTTCCCCCGACACTGCTTCTGGGAATAGGCGCTTGACCTAGTAGGAGGAATAGGAAACACCCCTCCTGACTCTGGGTTCATGGGGTTTGGGTGCAGCTGGTCCCCCTTGACTGAGAACTGACCAGTCAAAGCCTCACATCCTCCTACCATCTCCCGACCAGGGGCCTGACCATCCGGGCAATTACAGCCAATGAAAACCAGCCCTTTGGCTTTTGCAGGAACTACTGGGCAAGAGAAGCTCTGGCATAAGATGGTAAGATACAGGATATAAGCCTGGCCATTTTGTAATCACAGAGGGGCAGGCTTCCTGGGAATAAAGTTAATTTAGAGGAAAGCAGAATGGAGAGATGGAAAGAGAAAAATAAGAAGTCATCTGAAAACCTAGATCCAACTACATGTCTGTGGGCCCAGTCAGCCTGAAGATTGACTACCCTTGAAATTTTCATTTAGGTGAACCAATAAATCTTCTTTTTTGCCTAGACATTGAAGCTGAACTTCTGTCACAGCTGAATGAGTTCCTATGCCCTAGCCGTGGAATTGGGACTTGGATGGCAAGGTCCACATTGCCTTCCCGTCCTCCCCAACTTCCCTACACTCTGCAGGGTGCAGTTCTTAGCCCTGAGAAATCCTCTCAATTTGCTGCCTTGAATCAGTTGACCTGGTAGGACCTGTGGGAACATGGAGGGTGGGCTTGGCCCTACATACTCCAATATCTTTATATACAGAATTGCACATTTGTTTTTACTTGGGTTTCATGGGTTCCACTTAGTGGTGTGCTGGTAAATGTTTAACAAGCTAACAAATAAAAAAAGCCCTGCATTGACCTGTTTGCCAGTTTCCGTGGTGTAAATATTTCCACCACGGCCAGGTTCAGGATCCCCTGTGACGTCACTGAATGCGGAGACAGGAAGAGATGTAAGTAGCACTCCATTGGAGACTATTTCTACCACACGGATGTAATAGTCATAAATCATAACAAAATGTAGTAAATTAGTTATATGTATTGACTTTTTAGTCCCTTTGTTTTTAGTATACAGGTCCTCCCTGACTTAAGATGGTTCGACTCACAGTTTTTCAACTTTAGGAAAGCAATATGCATTCAGTAGAAACTGTGCTTTGAAGTTTGAATTTGGACCTTTTCCCCGGCCTAGTGGAATGCAGTCTGATCCTCTGGTGATGCTGGCAGGGTAGCAGCCACAGCTCCTAGGCAGCAATGCAGTCACAAGGGGGAACAACCGATACACTTACAGCCATTCTGCACCCAGAAGAGTATTGTATTTTTCACTTTCAGTACCGTATTCAATACATTCCACGAGACAGTCTACACTTTACTATCGAATAGGCTTTGTGTTAGATGATTTTCCCCAACTGTAGGCTAATGTAAGGGTTCTGACCGCGTTCAAGGAGGGCTGGGCTAAGCTACAATGTTTGGTAGGTTTGATGTATTAAATGCATTTTTGACTTAATAATGTTTTCAATTTACAGTGGGTTTACTGGGATGTGACTCCATCGTAAGTCGAGGAAGATCTGTAATTTATCTCATTGTAATATTACAAAATTTAATTTTCATAGTAAGTGAATTATGAAATTTAATTGTAAGAACTGGTTCACAGAATTCCTAAAAAGTTTTATAATTGGCTCTTGCGAACCGGTACGGGCTGGTTCCAGGACACCACCGATGCCACTTAGATCTCAGCAGGAAAGGACTGCTTCTTCCTGGGTTTAAGAGCTATGAGTTTAAATGAAAAAAAGGGACCTGGATGCAATCCTAAAAGCGTCATTTGAGGGGAGGTCTGCGTCAAGTGGAAGTGTGCAGTGACACGGAATGGGTCATTAGCGATCCGAGTGGGATTTATGACCTGGAGATGTACGCTGGCCGCAGCGAGGTAGTGGTGCTTTGCATGGTCAGCTGGCCCCGCTCCATAGGAGGGCCGTGGAGCAGGGAAATAGATGTGCAGGGCAGGGTGTGTATCAGCCAGGGCTCCGGCAGGAAGCAGGCGACACACTCAGATCAGCATAATGTGTGGGGTGTTTGAGGGAGAGACTCTTTAGGGAGGTGTGGGCAGGTTTAGGGAGGCCACAGGGGTAGGGCAGAGCTCCAGGCGCAAGCAACGTGAGGGACCGGTCGCTGGAGATGGACACAGAGGGGGCTGGGGAGTGCGATGCCTGAAGGGAATGGGACCTTTGCTTGCAGGGAATAAAGGGCCTCTCTCTCCTCTTCCCCTCTGCTTTTCTGTCTCAGCTCCCTGTTGGCTGGATCCACCCAAAGGCCAGAGGGCAAGGAAACCCGTTGTTTCGACCCCTTTTGGGACAGGAGAAAGGTGGGAGGGGTGTGAAGGATCAGATGGCAAAGGTCTTGACTTGGGTATCTCACTGTGGAGTGGAGGCCCTGGTTCTTTGTCTTGGGCCTAGGAAAAGGGCCAAGAGACTCACTTTTGGAAACTCCACGGGCCACCTTCGTCCCAGAGAAACCCGGGGTCTGATCACCCACCCCTGCTAGGGGCAGGGGGCTGTTTGTGGAGGTCCACTGCCTTCCACTCTGGGGCCAACACTTCTTTTGCAGTCTGTTGGTTCCTGGGATGAGGGCAGTGAGGTCTGGGAGAAGACCCTTGGCCATGGTCCCACCCTCTGCTGCCAGGGCCATCGCTGGGGCCCGCTCGCTGCCTGTCCGGTCCTAGGCCTCCATCTCAGATTCTGCAGGGTCCTCTTCTACAGACACTCAGTTGAGGGGGCCCTCGTCTGGGAGCCCCGAGACCTGGGCGTCTGGCTGTGACACTTCATCCTGTGGGGTTACCAGATCCTATCACGAATCTGAATTTTCTCATCTGCAAAACCAGGGGCCTGGATGGCATGATCCTGATTCCCAAGGACACCTCTGAGTCTGAACGTCTAATGTCAAGACTTCAGGGGTGCAATCCCTAGGTCATTTGCAAAATGAAAAGCATGTCTTTCCATAGCCAGGAGGTGGCAGCAAAGCTCTGTTTTGAAGAGGCCTGTGGGTCAGGGTAGGTTCTGTTCTCCCAGGCCCCAGAACTCGAAGCCCAGGTTTGGTGGCTAGGTTTCACTGCTGAATGATAATAATAATAACAACAACAACGATCTCATTATTATTATCATTCTTGTTAGTAAAACATCTCCAATTTGCGCAGTACTGCGTTTCTGGGGAAATCTCTTGCGCAGCACCACGTGGGAATCTTTCAACAACTTCATCCTGAGGTAGGAAGTTCCAGGACTTCCTACCCCATGTTGGGGCTCAGGGACATTCCCTTACTTGCCCAAGGCCTTCTGGAAAGTATGATGTGCTGGAGATCTGAGGGCCCAGGGTGGGGAGGTGGGGGACCAGGTAAGTGCAGAGATGCTAGGCAGCTCCAGGTGACCTGGGGAGTGTTTGAGCAGATGGAATCCAGATCTGCTTTTGTTGGGGTGTCAGGAGTGATTCCACAGGAAATTTTTTTGATGACCCTCAAATGCATGGTGTGTTAGCCCCTCAAACCAGAGGAAGCTCCTTAGAGACACAGTGAAAGCCCCAGCCCATCTGGGCCCCTGTCTTACACTCCACCTGTGCCCTTAGACCATGTGTTACCTCTGCCCACCATGATGCCAGGCTACCAGGGTACAAACTGTGTGTCTGGCTCCAGACCAAGGGCGTTCCTTGCATATCCTTACTTACTTCTCAGTATAACCCTCTAAAGTACATTGTTACATCCTGTTTTATACGTGAGGATGCTGAGGCTTAAAGTCATGGAGTAACTTGTTCCCAATCACACAGCTGTGAATGGCAGGGCAAGACTGGGACCCCGGCAGGTTGGCCCCAGGGCTCTCACCACGAAAGCCCACGCCCACACAGAGGGAAAGGCCACTGTGTGAGACTCCGTGCTGCACAGTGAGTCTGAAGAGCTGCCATGTCAGTTCCTCCTCAGCATTGGAAAAGCCACAGTCCATCTGCAGCCCTGTCAGAAAATGAAGGTATTAATATCTGCCTGACCTCCTGATGGGCTTGTTGGGAGGCCAGGATGGAAAAGAGGAAAACGGTCCCATAAATACTCAGCATCATACAAAATTGTTCGTGTATTTGAAATTGTATTACTTTTATTGGGAGGGCGATGCAGTAGGGTGGCAGAAATGTAGGATTAGGATCTGGTATCTGGGGACTTTGAGAACAGCCTTGGTTTCCTTGCCTGTAAAACTGAGGAGATTGAAGAGATCATTTTTTTTTTTAGCTTTTTAAAAATTTTTATTTATTTATTTATTTTATTTTTGGCTGTGTTGGGTCTTCGTTTCTGTGCATGGGCTTTCTCTAGTTGCGGCGAGCGGGGGCCACTCTTCATCGCGGTACTCAGGCCTCTCACTGTCGCAGCCTCTCCCGTTGCGGAGCACAGTCTCCGGACGCGCAGGCTCAGCGGCCACGGCTCACGGGCCTAGTTGCTCCACGACATGTGGCATCTTCCCGGACCGGGGCACGAACCTGTGTCCCCTGCATCGGCAAGTGGACTCCCAACCACTGCGCCACCAGGGAAGCCCCCGAAGAGATCATTTTTAATGACTCTTTCAGTCCTCAAGTTTAGCCATGATGATGGTGAGTATGGTGATGATAGTGATGATGGTGGTGGCGAGGTCAGACATCTGAGATCACCCGACCTCAGAATCATTTCCTGCCACCACGACTGGTGCCACCCATCGTTAACTTCCGGCCCCACTGTATCAAAGGCACAAGGGGTGGGCTGGTGATGAGATGGAAAGGAGGACCTAGAAGGCCAGAGAGAAGGGACGATCTCAGATGTTAGAGGAGAGTGCATCTCAGTGCCTGGTACATAGTAAGCCAGGATCCCTGCACACCTTGCCAACCCCCCAACCCCCCATCTGTCCCGGGAAAGCTGAGATTTTTATTGGTATCTCTGCCTTACAGAATAAGGAAATCGAGGCTCAGACCGTTAGTCTTAAGTTGCCCGAGGCCACACAGTTGGTATGTGATAATATTGGGATTCCATCCCGGTTTGCTGGAACCCAAAGTCCATGCCCCTGACCACACGGGTCAGTCTGACTGTTGAGGCAACTCAGGTTCAGAGAATGTATGCGGCCAACCCAGGCCACACAGCTGCTGCTACGAAGTGGTCAGGCTGAGGCTCAGATTTCGTCTCGGCTTCTGATCCTGTCCTTGTTTGTCCTGCTGCTTTATGACCCTTCAGGGTAAGCAAACCAACGTAATGACACTCAGCAAGATCTGGCTGGGATCTGGGAGCGACCCTGAGACTAGCTGCGCCCCTCACCCTTGGCTCAAGCACCAGGGGGAGGGTCCATGTGCGTGGAGAGGAGGGACCCGAAGGAGGGGCAGGGCTTGCCGGACAGGCCAGCCCCTAGGCAGTCCTTCCGGAAGCATCTGTCCTCCCAGGAATGCATCCCAGGTTCAGGAGCGCCTACTGCCTCCAAAGATGTTCTGGGAGCTGTGGGTGGTCTGAGAGGAGTGGAGACACGGCTGCTGGGGGGGATGGGATAGAAAAGCAGAGCTGCTTGGTGGCAAGAGCCCTGCTTGGGGGGCCCTGGGATCTTGGGGTCTAGTCTCCCACCACCCTGGACAACTACAGTCAGAGTGCTTAGTCTATCTGGGTCCAGTTTCCCTGTCTGTAAATTTAGGGGAACTGAATTGGAAAGAATTATGAGTTCCTAGGCAGAAAAAGGGGTGTGCTTATCTGAAAGGGTTTTTATTTTTAACTGCTGGGGAGCTGGTGATATATCTCCAGATGGTTGGATTTCCACCTTTCCTTCTCAGGGCCAGGAGGGTCTGCTTTCACGTCCCTTACTTTCTTTATAGTTTATAAATAGACCTGGCAAGAATCTGCAAACCACCCCACAGAGGAGGAATGGACCGTGATGATAAACACAGCAGAGCCAGGGACCCGAGTAGTCCGGAGAATTTATTTCTCACACCTTCTCTCCGTTTTCCCGAGGTGTCCCATGGCAACGGGGGGGAAGGGCTCATTCTTCCATCTTCTGGGGGAGAAAAAGAATTGTACACAGGAAATGAGTCAAACTGAAGGTGAGGCTGGGCACTGTCTTCAAGTGGGGGCAGCTGGAGCCTCAGGAAAATATTCAGGCGTGGCTTTATCTCCCTTTGCGCGTTGTAAAAACAAACCAGTCGAGCTCCCGGAGTTGGGGTGAATCCCCCCCAAAGCAGAGGCTTCTTGGGCAGTGCCTCTTGCAACAGGGAGTGGCGGGCATGATAGGGTGGTCTGGCCCCTGGTCCCGCACTGCTCCTGTGAGCCTGGAACCACGGGGTCTAGGCTAAAGCAGTGACTTTTGTGGCTGCACGACCGGCAGCGGGGAAGGTGCACTGACAGGCACCCTCCAAACTCTCCTGGGTGCTGCCTGGTCCTGGGTTCTAGGACGTCTGGGGAGGAAGTCTGCTCTCACCGGGGCCCCCATGTCGCGGCTCTTGGCCCGCAGCTTGTTGACCTGGGACTCGGCGATGTCCGCCCGTTCCTCGGCCGCCTCCAGCCTGCGCTGGACCCTCTGGCACCTGGACAGCCGTGTGTTGGCCTGCTCCTCCTGAACGGAAGGTGGAGGGGGCAGGAGGCTGAGGAAGTCCCTCACTCTGGCGCTGAGGCCCCCGGTCCCTGGTGGCCTCTGGGGAGCCGCGGAACCAGGAGAGCTTGGGCCCCCAATTCCCTGGCGGCAGAGGAGGGAAAGCTGAGCTCTGCAGCGGTGAAGACGATGCCCCTGGCGCCTGTGTGCACTGCCTGGTTACCTCGCGGGTCTGCTGCCCCCAGGATGCCTGCATGCTCCCCTGCACCCCGCCTCTCTGCCATCCCCCCAACCCCGGAGCTCTTGGGAGGAAATCCAAGTGTCCCAAGGCATGTGGAGCTGTCAGACACCAAAGGGCCAGCCCCCGCCCCCCCCCACCCCGCCTGGGCCTGCTCCCTGTACTGTCTGCCTGCAACCCCGGGGAATTGTATGGGTCCGAGAGCCATCCAAGCGTTTCTGATGAAGGTGGCCTCCCGGGGCCCCTCCAGCCTGGCCAGTCCTGCTGCAACTGTACTGATCCTCCCCCAACTTAACCGGTTCAGATCTGCTTCCCAGAGGTCAGGACAGAAGCACCAGGCTCTTGGGCGGGGAGTAAAAAGGACAGGGGAGAAGCCACACCCTCTGTCATTATCTAGGCCAGACTCCCCCAGGTTTTGTTCCTCAGGACACTAGTCCTGTGGGAGGCGCTGCCTCCAACACAAAGATGCCAAGGTCCACTAAAGGGTGGGAGATGCTGCAATCTAGAACACCTTTTCCACTACGGAGTCCATCCCGTATTCCCTGCAAAATCTGAGAAATCCCTGAAGTAAAGCCACCCATCGTCCAACTTTGTGTAACCCAGAGTTTCCCAAACGATTTCTTTTCTGTAAAATACCTCCCCCTCCCCCCACCTGCTGCCCCAACTTCCTGCTATTAACATCCTCGAGACCTAGTGGCCCCAGAAGATATTTGGGAAATGTTGGTTTCAGCCCAAACTATTTCCTCACTGTTGGTTTCACCTGTTTGCTCAAGGGCAGATAAAAAAGGGTGAACTGGAGGGTGGGAGCTAGGGAGGCCAGGGAGGGATGGATGTGGTAGAAGCCAGGGCCAGGGCTGAGATGTGATGATGTGAATTAAGGCCAGGTGTTCAAGGTTAGCTCACAGGGCAGGGAATTCTGAGTAAGTTGGGGGTGGGTGGAGTCAGCCAGTGTGGGTGGGATTAAAGCCAGGTGGGCTGAGGCAGAGGGAAGGGATGGAGGGGCGGGGCCAGGACTAGTGAGGCAGGAGGCCCAGGGGAGGGGGAGGTGGGGCAGGTTTGCATAATGAAGACCGGGGAGGGAAAGGGCAGGCGTCCTGGGCTTGTCTTTATAGCCTGCAAATGAAAACTCAGGCCTCAGCTGCCGCGGGCACTGTGAAACAGGGACGGACTCCTGCTCGGGGCCAGGGCGCCTCCCCCCGCACTCCCCGGGACCCCCCTACTCACGGCCTCCTCCGCCTGCTTCCTGGAAGCCTTCACTTTGGCCTGCAGCTTGTCCACCAGGTCCTGGAGCCTGAGTATGTTCTTGCGGCCCTCCTCGGCCTGCCAACACAGCGTCGGTGCCAGGGCCCCAGACCCCCTCCCCCGCTGCTTCTGCCGGGTCAGATCCAGGGGATGCAGGAGAGCCGTTGCCTACCTGGTAAGTCATTTCCTTGACCTTCCGTTCGTATCTGTGCGCGCCCTTCAGGGCCTGGGCTCCCCTCTTCTGCTCAGCCTCTAGCCCGCTATGTGACTCCTGCTCCCAGAAGAGAGCACAGAGGTCAGGTCACGCCTCCCAGGCTTTTCTCACCCACTCACGTGCCGGTTGTTTTAGGGTAAACTCAAGATGCTCTACTTATATTTTGCGCAGATGACTCCTCCTAGGGCTCAGGAACACATGTGGTTCCCAAGGCCGCCACTAGTCCGTGCCGTGGCTTTGTGCAAGTGACAACGAGACGCCGTCTTTGGGCAGGAGCACCCCGGGTGCACGCGCCTCGCCTAGTGGACCAGGCTTCGCAAAAAAGTGACGCCTCCCCTGGGGCCATGCAGCTCGGTGAGGGCTTCCCGATCAAGGAAGGTGGCAGGGGTCATGGAGAGAACCTGGGCCAGGTAGAGTCCAAGGTGTGTTTCAGCCCCCCGTCCAGCTGATCCATCCAAAGTAAGCCCGTTGTCATCACTGAGTATGAGTTTCCGTGTATTTAGAATGGTGATGATAATTCCTCCCCAAACCACCTTGAATGTGGGGATCAGATGAGACAAAGTCTGTGGAAGTATTTTTTGATGATAAAGCACTACACAGGTATTGTTGATTTCATAGCTGTGTCTGCGTTTCCTGAAGTCGTGAGGGGGCAGGACAGCCACTGAGAGTGCAGGTCACCACCTGGGGCCCGATTCCTCAATCCAGGGAGAGCCCAGTGGTGGAGGTGGCAGCCAGTCCCTGGGCATCCCAGTAGCCACAGACAGGGCGGCTCTGGGCCTGCAGACCCACTGGATCAACCTTGAAATCTACCAGTGGAACAGGCAGCTCTGGGCACTGTTCCAGAGAAGACCCCACCCACCGGCCCCGGGAAGCTGTCTACCATCAGCTTCCCTGGGAATTCTCTCTAGGCCTCTGTAAGGTTCATGGAGCTAAGATAACTGGGCAGCTGGGGATTGGAGGACAGTCAAGGTGCCTCACCACGACAGAGGGGAGGTTGGAGGAGGGTTCCCGGCCAACCCAGGAATCAGAGTATCAAAGAGGGTGGCATGGGATCTAATTCCTCCGTCCAGGGAGGGGTCCCTGTGAAGGACAAGCCCAAGTTTGTTTTAATAGAAGAGGACTGGGAATAATTAAAAATAAGCATTTAAAGAATTCTGGGGGGAGCTCTGACTTCCCTGGTGTTTACTTTTGTTACTCATGTGTCTACAGCCTTGTAGTTTTTAGCCAAAAAATTGTTTCACATTTAAAGTGTACAAGTGCTGGTGACCACATCCTTGGGAGGCTGGCATGAAGAATGTGTTCGGGTCTTTCCTGCTGGGAGAAGTTGTTTCCCTCTCTTCTCCTCCCCTTCATCCTCTTTCCCTCTTTCGTGCCCCTTCTCTGGGGGACAGCAGAGACAGTTTAACATCCTCTTCCTCTGAGCCCTTCTCCAAACTGCAAATGGGTAATGCAGCCTGTTTAGAAAAACAAATAAAACAAACCATCCAGGGTCTAACAGGAAAAGCAAGGGGTATAGGAAACAAAGGGAACCACCAGCAAAGAAACTAAAAACTAAAAACTACGCTCCCAGGTAAAGAAAAATCAGGACTGTCCTGTGTGTGGATCGCACTTTGCTGGCGAGTTAGCCCGGGGGAAACGCCAGTCACCCTGCATTTAGGATGGAGTTGAGGAAGGCAGCAGAATTGAAAGTTGTGTTTCGACATCAGGAAATCTGGGAAGGGAATGAGATCCCGGAATGGGAGGGCAAGGGAGACTGCGTATCTTATGTAGGATGGGCCATTGTTTATCAAAGTGGAGCCTGGTCCAAAATGTAAATTGCACCAAAATGTGTAATCTTATGATTGTAAGGTATGTTTCCCCTTCCATTTATGTAGATCTGAATCTGTATAAAAACAGAATGTGAACATTTGAAATGTCCTTATATTGTAGTTATCGAGGGATACGCATTCAAAAATGGGTTTGTGTGTGTCTTGGGGCGTAGGGACCGGAGAGGGAGAAGTAGGGGGGACATTTGGCTCACAGGGAGTTTCACAAGTGGTCCTCAAACTGAACCTACAGTCGACTCAGTGCCCAATTCCCCGCCACCTAAGTTTCTGGACTGTGGTTCTGCCAGAGGCGGCTGAACTGGTGTCACTCTGGGAGTGAGAGTCCTCTCCCGCCACTCTACCCGCGCCTCCAGCTTCTGGATCTGCTTCTTCCCGCCCTTCAGGGCCAGCTGCTCAGCCTCGTCCAGGTGGTGCTGCAGGTCCTTCACCGTCTGCTCCAGGTTCTTCTTCATGCGCTCCAGGTGGGCGCTGGTGTCCTGCCCCTTCTTCAGCTCCTCGGCCATCATGGCCGCCTGGTTAAGTCCACAGGAGCATCAGTGGGCCACCCACCCCTCCTATGCGGGCACACGGAGGATGCTGTGCGGCTGGTACTAGGCACGCTGATGCTTTCCTCCTTCCCACAGCCGCCGCTGATTCTGCATGGCTCCCCTCCCGCTTGGCCTCTGCTGAGGCTCCATCTCCTTCCGTTTCTCCAGGAAGCCACCACTGACTGAATGCAGGGGTGAGGAGAGGAAACCTACTTGCAGGTCCCGGCTTAGAAGCCCCTTTCTCATCTCCAGACAGCATCTCTGATAAGAAAGAATGGAGCTCACATCCGTGATGGCCTTCCTGGCCTTCTCCTCTCCATTTTTGGACTCCTGGATAGAGTTCTCCACCTCTGCCTGGCATTGGGCTATGTCAGCTTCCAGTTTTTTCTTGCTATTTATCAGGCACGTGTTCTACAAGAAAAATTAGATAAGAGGTTCGGGCTACATTTGGACACGTACAACGATTGGAAGGGAGAGGGTTGGGTGGGGAAAGAAGTCAATCTCGAGAACGTTCCATTTCTTATTTTTCACACAGGTGAAAAAAATGAAAAAGACGCTTTCATCTTTGATAGAACAGCTATCCCAAAACAGGCCCGAGAATTGTACAGAAAAGAACTGAGTAAATGATAAATGTGGACATTCAAATATTTGAGGAAGGATAGATTACTTAGTTAAACGTGCTGGAACAAGGAAATGGTTGACATAACTGTGAAATGAAAAATAATTCTCATGATCACAACATTGTACATAGAGTTGTTAGGATGATGACAAACGAGAAAACATTTGCAGTGTGCATTACTGAAAAGGTATTTCCTTCCTTAATATGTAAAAAAGACAAATCATTAAGAAAAAAGGGCAAAAGTACAAATAGCTAAGACACACCAGAAGAAATACAAGTAGCCAACAAATACGACAAAATGTTCCACCTCATTAGTAATCAAAGAAACAAGAATTTTTAAATGAGGCATTTTCAACCATAAAATTGGTGAAGATTAAAAAAATAATAGCTAAGCACTCTCACATATTTTCCCCATGGGAATAAAAGTTGGGACAACTTTGTTTAAAGACCAGTTTACAACATATCATAAATGTCTTTGCTGTTTTGACCATGAATATATACTTCCAGGAATATTAAGGAAATAGTAATCATGGATATATGTGAAAATTTAGTTATGAAGAAGTTTGTCATACAATCTTCTAATCATAAAAATTTTTATTGGGAACAGTCTAAAAATGTCCAACCATAGAAGACTGATTAAATAAAAGTGTCATAATACACAACTAAAGTGGACTGCTTTTCTGCCATTAAAAAACTGTATCGTAGAAAACTATTTTAAAATATAGAAATATGGGCTTCCCTGGTGGCGCAGTGGTTGAGAGTCCGCCTGCCGATGCGGGAGACACGGGTTCGTGCCCCGGTCTGGGAAGATCCCACATGCCGCGGAGCGCCTGGGCCCGTGAGCCGTGGCCGCTGAGCCTGTGCGTCCGGAGCCTGTGCTCCACAACGGGAGAGGCC
Organism: Aethalodelphis obliquidens; assembly: GCF_003676395.1. NCBI lineage: Eukaryota > Metazoa > Chordata > Mammalia > Artiodactyla > Delphinidae > Aethalodelphis > Aethalodelphis obliquidens. The sequence continues at coordinate 12,759,699 of NW_020837982.1, forward strand.
ACAGCAGTGAGGGGCCCGCGTACCGCAAAACAAAAAACAAAAACAAAAAAACCCCAAAAATCCCCTAAAATATAGAAATATGTTCACAACACGTTGTTAAATGAAAAAAAGTTGCAAAAGGATTGATCACGTTTACAAAAAATATCATATTTGTATAGAAACAAGAGCCTAGAATAAGAGATCCCAAAATGCTAACAATATGGTTGGTATTTTTCTATTTTTTTGGCTAATTCAAAAAATAGTTTTTAAAGCAAGGAATTCTGGGGGAATTCCCTGGCGGTCCAGTGATTAGGGCTCTGTGTTTCCATCGCGCAGGGCGCGGGTTCGATCCCTGGTTGGGGAACTAAGATCCCGTATGCCATGTGGCGTGGTCCAAAAAAGTAAAAAATGAAACAAGGAATTCTTCAACTTTCCTAAAAGTAATTATTTCAAAAGACAATCCTAATTTTCTAAGCTTTCAGCTTATATGTTACTGCCTCTGTGAAGCCTTTTCCAGCCCTTTTATGCAATAATTCGTCATTCCTTGCTCCGATTTCCCCATGATCTTTTATCTTCAGATAAAAGAAAGCTTAGCAATCTGTCCATCTAGAGACAAAGTTATTCCAAGAACTAGGCCTAATGAAAGTTTGTCTTGACCACTAGCCTGGAAGGAGTGGTGGGAACTCCTTTCCATCAAGCCTGGGTCCTGCCTGCCTCCAGGGTGGACCCTGGGTGGAGTGAGGATGGACACACCTGGGAGTGAAGAAGCTGCACGCGGTCGCTGCCATCCAGCAGCCCCTGCTCCGACAGCTTACGGGTCCGCTCCGTCTGCTCCAGGGCCACCTTGCTCTCCTCCGGCTCCTCCGGCAAGAGGCCATTCCTGCGCTCCACGATGGCCGGCTGCCCCGTGAGGTCCTCATTGCCCCTCAGGGCATCATCCAGATGCAGCTGGGAGTCCTTCATGAGAAACCAGGGGTAAGACCGGAGCCCAGGGCAGGCTGAGGTCCCGCCAGGTCCTCCAGGGGCCGTGCACTCACCTTGAGCTGGCTCCGGACTGAGCACAGGTGTTTCTGGGTCTGTGCCACCTGGCGGTCGGAGTGGCGCAGCTGAATCTCCATCTCACTGAGGTCCCCCTCCATCTTCTTCTTCAGCCTCAGAGCATCATTCCGGCTCCGGATCTCAGCGTCCAGCACGCTCTGCATGGCCTTTGCTGCCCGCTGGCTGTTTCTTTTCAGCTGCTCGATTTCTCCGTCCTTCTCAGTGATCTCAGGCTCAGATTTCACCTGGTTCAACTCTAGCTGGACACGCAAAATCTTGCTCTCTTCATACTCCAAGGAACCCTGATAAAAGTCAAGGAGTGCTTGGGATTGCCGGGGGCAGCCACCTTCTCGAATGAGGTTTTTCATCCGCATTATGATAAAATGGGTATTATTAGACTCATTTTACAAATAAATAGAACAGTACTCAAAAAGGTCAAACAGTTTGCTTCCAAGTTGTTACTAGTAATGAAACTAGAACTGAAGACTTGTTGTTGACAATCTTATGTCTTGAGGAGGACAGATCATCGTTTTCAATTAGTAAAAATTTTGATTACTGAGTCTTTTTAAATAGTGACCATAAGTGAGGAGCCAACCTCTTCTCAAAAAAGACAGAGAAAGACAGAGGAATTGCTCTCCTGTCATCCTGCATAGTGCAGATTTCCCTAGAATGTCTTAAGATCTCAAAGTAAGTACTTTGATCTCAAAGTAAGTTGAATTAACTTTAACGAAAAACAAAATTCCTTTTGGAGGGACTGTCACAAAAGTAAAGAGACAGCGCAAAGCCCCAAACCCCTCACTGGCCACAACTGATGATTACATCAGGATACTGCACTCTTTGGACCACACAGAATTCCCAGCAGCCAAAGATGACTGTGTATAACTCTCTGTTTAAACTAAGGCATTCTGAGCTGGCTCTCAGGATGTTTGGTGATTGAGTTCTTGCTTTCTGAGAGGAAGACGTTGAGGACATAATGAACAAGTTTATTTATTCAGTAGGAGAAATATGATGGACTAGAGGACACCCAGGAGACGAAGCAGCAGAGAGCAGCTGGTCCCCCCCCCCCGGCGGGGGTGGGGCTGGATTCTTCCCATTGGAGCCCCAGTGCCTCCTGCAGGAAGGGCCCCTGGGGGTGGTCTAGTCCCCTTCCTCAGTGCCCCGCCCTCCTTCACATCCCAGACACTTGCCTCCACCTCTTCTAGGGCAGCCTGGAGGTCTGACTTTTCTTTCCACTTGCTTCTTGGTCTTCTCCACTTCCTGAAGATTCGTGCTCATTTCCGCAATCTGCACGGTTAAGTCGGAAATCTCTTCTGCAAAGGACAGGCCTGATCTAGGCTGTTTTCACAGGCTCTGTCTGATAGCACAGGCATTTGCCAGGGAATTTGGGGATTGGTGATTCATTCGTGACATTCATGTAGGAGAGAACAAGTACAGTGAAACCTTTCGGGGAAGGTGTGGACAAGACCCAGGTGTGTGGCCTCACCTGCAGATGCGTGGGGAGAAGCAACAGAACACCTGTATGACCCTGAACCTTCACACGGGACACAGAATGGGCACAGAGAGGACCGGGGGAGAGAGCTGTGGAGAAAACACATCGAATCATGGTCTCGGAAACAGAAGGGGCAGCAGGAAGGACGATGCTGTGGCCAAATGGGGGAGGGGTGGCCAGAAGAGAAGGGGGACTGTCACACACCTGTTGGGGCGAGAGAGCTGGGGGCTGTCACCTGTTGGGGGGAGAGAGCTGGGGGCTGTCACACACCTGTTGGGGGGAGAGAGCTGGGGA
>NW_020837982.1:12762508-12825570 GCF_003676395.1 Aethalodelphis obliquidens
TGGGGGCTGTCACCTGTGATGGGGAGAGAGCTGGGGACTGTCACACCTCTGTGATGGGGAGAACTCACCTTGCAGAATTTTGTTCTCCGGTCTCAGTGCCTCTAACTGACCCACCACCTGCTCGTAGGCATTGCGCATCTTGAAGATTTCAGTACTAAGTGACCCGGACTCTTTCTGAGCAGCTTCCAACTCAGCTTGACTCTCATCCAATTTTTGTTTCCACTCTGTGAGGACCTAGGAGGTGACAGAGGGACACGTGAGAAGCCGAAAGGGCCAGGGACTTGGATGAGTCATGTCAACAAGGGCCGTCAGCAATGACAAGGTTGCACCCTTCTATCCTTAGGGACCAAAGAAACAGGGTGAGCCCCAAACTCAGGGGTTCCAAACTCTGATATCACTACAGAGATCTGCTGTATTCTTGAAAGATATGTTGATCTCAAAGTAAGTTGAATTAACTTTAACAAAAAATAAAATTCATTCTGGAGGGACTGTCACAAAAGTAAAGAGACAGCGCAAAGCCCCAAACCCTCCACACTGGGAGTTGATGCTCGAGGGCCTCCCCGAAGGTGTGCATCTCACACATCTCTTGCATTGTGGCTGCCGTCAAGCGGTGGGGAAGGACCTTATCGAAGTGCCTCCGCTTCTTGTCCAGGCAGGCGCAGGCGCTGTTGGCCTGCTCCAAATCCAGCATCAGGTCGTCCACGTCTCCCTGGAGCCTCTGCTTGGTTTTCTCCGAGGAAGCACACTTGGAGCTCACAGCCTCTGTGTTTTCCTCTGCTTCCTGGAGCCTCTGGGCCAGTTTTTTCCTAAGAGAACCAGGTTTGTTGTTGTTGACAAAGGTGGACCATTTCAGAAGTAATTATCAGATCGGAAGGGAATCGAGGCATCTACAAAGGACTGGAATTTGAGAAGACGTAGAGTTTGATGATTGGACAGTACGTATCACCTGAAGAGTCCCCAAATGGGCAAAGCAGTCACCTAGGAGGCGCCGAGGGGACCAGGCGGAATGGACAGTACCCTGGGAGAGGGGCAGGGAGACCAGGTCTGCGTGTTTAAGAAAACTCAAAGGCCTGGGGAGGAAGAGAAGGTCTGTCCTCTGTCCCTTCCCTTGTGTCTTAGGGTCGACTCTCCTACCGTAACCTGGGAGCCCCTACTTGGCCTCCTCCAGCTGCTCCGTGCGCTGGATGGCGTCCGTCTCGTATTTGGTCCTCCACTGGGCCACCTCGCTGTTGGCCTTGGACAGCGCCCTCTGCATCTCGGCCTTGGCTTCCTGCTCCTCCTCATACTGTTCCCGCAGCAGGTCACAGTCGTGGCGGGAGGACTGCAGGGCGTGGGCCAGGGCACTCTTGGCCTGCGGAATCACAGTGGTGACAGATTGCAAAAACGTGTGGCCATTTTCCAAGTTAAGGTATTTTTGTTTCAACCAGTGTTTCCCAACTTGTATCACTCCCTTGCTGCCTTCACAAACTTTGCCGTAGCAGTATATCTCCTGTTTTATTTACTTCATTTTTTAAAAAGTTGACTCCTTTATTATATTTAAATATATTTATTTAAATGGAAAACCATTAACATTTGCCATAAACAGAAGATGGCTATAATAAATGCAATGGAGGTAAGGCGGTGTTTTCACCTTCTAATGAAGTACTTCGCTGCTGTGCCTCTGTGTCTGAGGCCTACTCTCTGCGTCTTAGTGAGGAAGATACATCGGTGTTAGAGAGATGGTGTCCAAAGTGAGACCCTTTCCTTATTTAATCAGAAGAATTGAAGTAGAATTGGAAAGAGAATAATTTTCTCACTACTTAATGCAGTGTTATGGAGTACTGTGACCATGAAAACCCCAAAAGCATCTTTTGGTGTCACCAGTGGGCTGTGTCCCCACCCGGGAACTCTGACATGAGCTATGCCGTTTCCACAGCTCTGCCACCTCTTCCCAAGCAGGAGGGGGACATGCCCAGAGGCCTCCATCACTCACTCCCACCTGGTCGGGAAGACAATGTAGCTCTCATTATAATGGTCACAAAATACTTTCTGGTCAACCCAGTGCAATAACTCATACATTTTTATCCTTTTAAAGACACAAATAAACAACAAAACTTTGCCCAGGAAGGAAAGCTTAGCTGTATCCTGGCCAGAGGACAGCCTTGCTCCTGTAATGGACCTTCTCAGGTTCTGGTTCTCTCCACTCCCCCTGCCTCCACCCAGTCTACCAAATACCCCTACCCTATAATAGGAAGATGGGAGACTAATATAGCACTTCCTTTTTGGAAGGGGCAGATGGAACTTGGTGGAGTTCCAAGAGACTGCCCTGTAAGTTTTAGCTGGCACATGGTAACCTCAGAATTACACTCATGCAGGTTTGCGGACTTCTAGATTCCTATTCTAGTGCTCGAACACCCATCGACAGCATTTACTAAGCACCTACTGTGTGCACTGTTCTGTACTTACTGTTTACCGTTACAGTGGGGAAAAATAACTCTTGCCCTTTAGAAGTTTACAGATTAGTGGGGAGACATGAATTATAAACATAAATAGCTTGATATTGACGTCAAGAAGGTGATAATGGTGTTCATGTTTATGCAGATGTCCCAAGGGTGCTCCAAATGTGGTCTCTTGGAGGAGAGGGGCTTAAATGTGGGTGTTGTAGCTGGTGATACACAAAGAGTGATGAAGGAGAAAGAGGAGGGCCTTTCAAGGGGCTGGGATGAATTGCTGGGCAGAGTGAAAGAATGCACAGAGGCAGAGATGCCCAAGCTAGTACAGTGATGGGGAGGGGATGCCCCTGGCTGGGGAGGGGCGTTTATCAGCCCCTCCAGTGGGGCACAGAGGAGCTCTGAGGATGGAGCACCCTGGTAGAGTTTTCTAGCTCTGAAGAAGAAGATCCAATGCCAAGGTCCTGTAACCTCCAAGAACAGGTTCCTTCTACTACAAGGAAGAGATGAGCATCACGCTTCATGATGCAGCAGTGCCCCCAGCCGGCCTGGTGACTTCTCAGGTTCCACCTGACTCTGCCTTCCTGAACAGAGGCAACCACCCTTACCGTGGTTTCTTCTTCTAGCTGCCTCTTAAGCTCCTCCAGCTGCTGGGTGAGGGCCTGCTTGCTTTCGGTTAGCTGTGAAATCAGAGCCTTCTTCTCTTCCACTTGGTGGCTCAGCTCCCCTGGCAAACAGATGTGGCCCCACGTCAGAGTTTGGACCACCCTCTCCCGTGGCCCAGTGGTCCCACCACCGGGCCTGCCCATCCTCACCATTTTGGGTCTGCAGCCTCGCCTTCTGCACATTCAGATCATGGACTAACTGTGTCTGTTGGTCATCCTTGGCCTTGACTTCATTAAATTGGTCTTCCACAGTCCGGCATGTTCTTTCCACGTTACTCTTTAAAAAGAAAAGAAAAGAAAAAGCCAACATGATTGGGAAACATGGGTCCCTGGTGCCCAGTATTGAACCGTTTGACAGTTTAGCTTCTCATTAGGTAAAATAAGAATAAAAATACACAACACATAAAGGTCCGTTTAAAAAATTGGTCATTTCAGGTTTTCTTTATTTTTATGTGTGATTGCTGCTTAATCACCAATATCTTAGACCATCAGCTTTTAATAGATAAGTATTTACTGGTTTGTAAACAAACTTTTGAGAAGATGACCCTCAAAGGAACCATGGGATCTTCTTACAGTATAGTAATTTTTTTTTTTTTTTTTTTGCGGTACGTGGGCCTCTCACTGCTGTGGCCTCTCCCGTTGCGGAGCACAGGCTCCGGACGCGCAGGCTCAGCGGCCATGGCTCACGGGCCCAGTCGCTCCGCGGCATGTGGGATCCTCCCGGACTGGGGCACGAACCCGTGTCCCCTGCATCGGCAGGCGGACTCTCAACCACTGCGCCACCAGGAAAGCCCTGGAACTCACTTTTAACAAAGTTAGAACAGGATTGGAGCTTTCGGAACCCAAAGACCTACATTCAAGTGGATGCTAGTGACGATGATGACACTAGCAGCTAACATTTTACTGAACACCCTCTACGTGCTGAGCTTTCCACGCATACCCTCCGAGGTAGAGCTTTCCATGCAAACCCTCCGAGGTAGAGCTAATTGTATCTCCATTTCACAAGGTGGGGACTGAGGCTTCATGAGTTAAGTGGCTCACTCAGCATTCCAGATTCATTTGGAATGGGCTGAGATCTGAACTCAGGGATTCTGGCTCTAGAGTCGGAACTCTCAACCCCTGCGTCCTGTGTAGACCCCATCCTGCCTGCGCTTCCACAAGTAATCAATGTTAGGGCGTAGTAATAAAATATCCTCACGTCGTCTGCTTGCTGCTCCAGCCTGACTTTTATTTTGGTGAGACCACTGGCTTTGTCTTCTTCAACCTGAAGATCCTCCAATATTTGCTGATGGGCTTCCTGCAGAGATTTCTTCTCTTTGGTCAGTTTGGAAATGTTTTCTTCAAGCGCTGTCATTTCTTCTGAAAGATTCTTTACCTAAGAGAGTATCAACACCAATTGAAAGTTCAGACAATTAAACCAGAAGCTTCTGGCAAAGGCTGTTGATTCTTTTTTTTCCCTTTTCTGTGACTTTTTTGTTTTTTGGCTACTGCTTCTTTGCCTCCGCAGCAGGTGCTCACAGTGTTGGCTGCATCATCCTGAAATTGGCAGCCTCGGGGTTTTTTCAGTCCTCACTGGCCTATCACAGAGCCTCAAACCCTCCCCTAAAGGCTGATTCCTTTAAAGAGGGTGTTATATGGTACAAGGAAGGACACTGATAAATGCAAATATGCCGCCTCTGGAGGGAACACAACAGTCTATATTCATCGCAATACATCCATGGGGATTTGTTTATTAGCTGACCCAGGGTTTAGAATGAGGCAGGAAGGGGAAGAAGGACAGGCATGAGGTGCTATGCAGGAAAATCCGGAACAGGAGTCCTGTGTGTCAGGAAGCAGGACAGCAGCACCAACCGCAGAGATTTTAAGGCGTTAAATTGAACTTTTCTCCATGTATGATGCTCTGCCAGCTCAGAGGTTGGTAATTCCTGACCTATGGGCCGAATCTGGCCACATAAGAGTTTACAACTTTTGAATAAAAGTTGAAAAAACATGAGATTTCACATAAAATCTGGGATGTCTGGTTTCTCAAGGAAAATTGGAAGCTCTGGCAGTGCTGGACTCACATGGCTACCGGGCACCAGCTGGCTGGCGCGGGGCCCTGGCTGCCACCTAGGGGCAGGGCAAGTGCTCTCCAGTTCGCCGCAGTCCCCACCCCTCCCTATCACCTCCCTATCAACGCCCGGTTGTCTGTCCCACACTGATGCGGGTCATCTCACACCTGGCCAACCTCATCCTTGCCTCTGTCTCACTGGCAACCATTATGGTGTGAATCATGGATTGTGTTTTTCATTTACTTTTGTAAAGTGTATGTGATTTTGTGTGCGTGTGATTTTAGTCTACATAAATGGTACCGTGCTGTATATTTCTCTTTCTTCCTTTGTCCTCTTTTACATCCATCTTGTTGCCCTGATGGCTGTGTAGTATACCCTGCCGTGCGTCCTCTGCCCCGTACCTCTCCATCCCTCCAGGGTGGACCCCGATCTTGCCTCCAGCACCCCCCACCACAAGCCACACTGCCATGAACATCCTCATACATGTCCTCTCGTGGACCTGGCAGAAGAATTCCCTGGTCTGTATACCCAGGAGCAGAATCACTGGGTTGAAGGATTCTTTTTTTAATTAATTAATTTATTTATTTTTGGCTGCGTCGGGTCTTCGTTGCAGTGCACGGGCTTCTCATTGCGGTGGCTTCTCTTTGTTGCAGAGCACGGACTTTAGGCGCAGGGGCACAGTAGTTGTGGCACGCGGGCTGCAGTAGTTGTGGCTCGCGGGCTGTAGAGGGCAGGCTCAGTTGTTGTGGCGCACGAGCTTAGTTGCTCCACGGCCTGTGGGAGCTTCCTAGACCAGGGCTCAAACCCGTGTCCCCTGCATCGGCAGGTGGATTCGTAACCACTGCGCCACCAGGGAAGTCCGGATGTGTGGATTCTTCATTCGACTAAGAATTTCCAGATGGCGTTCCCGAAGGCCGCATCAGTCTACACTCTACCAGTAACGCACGAGGGTCCCTGTGCCTCTAACCTTGTGCATGCACGAGGGTCCCTGTGCCTCTAACCTCCCTGCCAATCCCTGGTGTGGTCCACTTTCTGCCTTCTTCATCACCTGCTTCCCTCATCATCTGCCTGGCCCTGTAGGCACATTTGTCGGCTCCCCCTGTGCCACATGCTTCTCCTGAAGCATCTCTTGGCTTGTGGAGGAAGGGTTAGGGCTAGAAGTTTGTGGTGCAACCAGGCAGGCAGCCGGAGCGGGGAAGAGCCCATGGGGTCTAGAACAGGGCAGAGGCGGACTCGCTGGGATGTAACTGCCCGTCCACTGGCCCCCCCTCACTTCTGGACAATGTTGGGTGAACGGGCTCCTTCCCCGCCTCTCTCCTCCTGGCGGGGGCTGGGCGTGCTCACCTTGTTCTCCGTGGCGTGCTTCTCCTTCTCCACCTCGGTAAGGGTCAGCGCCAGGTCGTCAGTGTCTCTTTTGAGGGAGGAGCATTTATCTTCCAGGTTCCTCTTCTTGGCAACCAGTTCAGAATTCATCCCCCCCTCCTCTTCCAGCCTCTCGTGTAGCTCCTTCACTTTGGCCTCCAGCTGAATCTTCCTTTTGATGAGCCCCTCGCACCGTTCCTCGGCATCCATCAGGCTTTCTGTTTCCTGAAAGAACCAGATCGTGATGTCCTTTAAAAAATTGAATTTATTGAAGTATAGTTGATTTACAGTGTCATGTGAGTGTCTGCTCTACGGCAAAGTGATTCAGTTATACATGTATATCTTTTTCATGTTCTTTTCCATTATGGTTTATTACCGGCTATTGAATAGAGTTCCCTGTGCTCTACAGTAGCGTCTTGTTGTTTACAGATTGTTATTTTTGGATCAGCCTCTTGACCAACCCCAGAAGGGAAGGGCTTTGCCCTCCAAAAGGCCATTACCTGGGCCCAAGTCAAGGAGTGAGTCATGGCCACGCACACACTCGCACATATATATCATCCAAGTCCTTTTTTTATTAACCACTAAGGAGGTCATCTACTGAATAGAAAATCACCTAAGCTAATCTCAAGCAAAGGCGTTCATGGCATTCATAGAGCCTCTGCAAATTTGCCACATTTGGACCCCCAGCCATTTTACTCTTCCTTCTACCAGGAGTTGAAAAACAACTCATCTCCTCTGTGCTTTCACAAGCTAACTAATAGTTCCCAACCATGACTACCTTTTTAGAGTCTCCACAGAGAAGTGCACCCTGTGTCTCCTCAGCCCTGCCTCCTCAAGCCACGGAACTGAAAACTCCAAATAGACAAAAATGAGTGATTGTGTCTTCACTTAATACATACATGTCCCAGAAGACTCTGTATTGAGTCTCTTGGAGTGGCCAGGGTTAGCTAATTATGCTCTTAAACGTAATGGGACTGTGTCTTCTCCTACCAGAGTATTGTAAGAACTGGACACACATTTCGAGGTAAAGGATGAAAAGAGTCTGGCGGGAATAGCCTCTGTGTTTGTTGAACGTGTGCTGTGTGCTGGCATTGTACAAGCACGAACTCACCTGATCTTCCCAACAACCCTGCGAGGTGGCTACTCTTGCTGTGCCCATTTTACAGAAAACTGAGGCACAAAAAGGATGTCACCTGCCGAAGGTCACACAGCTCCCAAGTGGGGGATCTGGGATGTAAACCAAGAGATCTGATTCCAAAACTTGTTCTGCCCGCTGTGCTTGGGAAAGGGTTCCTAACAGCTGCACGTACTGACTGGGAAAGTGAAAAGGGGAGCAGTAAAATGTTGGGGGTTTATTAAAAAGGGCAAACGATAAATGTCTTAACTCTGTGAAAAGAGACCATTATGCTGCCAGAGTGTTACCTACTCATTGTATGGTTTCATTTTCCCTATTTCTTTGATAAAAAAATGCATATCTTTAAAGCATTTTTATTTTATTTTATATTTGTTGTAAAGGAAATGAACAGTAATTTATGAATTACGTATATATAAAGCATTTTTAGAGTATAATTATTTTCTTGAAAATCACATATAGAAAGTTACTGTTTCTACATTGAATTGAATGATTTAATTTTAAATATTTATGTATTTATTGCCGCGCTGTGCGGCTCGCAGGATCGCAGTTCCCTGACCAGTGATTGAACCCAGGCCACGGCAGTGAAAGCCCGGAATCCTAACCACTAGGCAACCAGGGAACTTCCAGTGATGTCTTTTTATTTACAGTTTTTAAAAAGACCTGGTGCATTCCTGACAGCTTTTTATTCTGATGACAGACACATCCCCCTCATGCCCACAGCAAAATACATCTTGCTCCGCTATGGAAGACGGGGAGAAATCAGAGCGAGCAGAAATTCACTTTGCAGATGTGTTTTCCAGGGTGATCTGAGGGCTGGCCTCCTTCCCTGGCAGGGTAGTCATGCAATACTCTGTAGGCCCACTGAGTGGCACTACTGTCTCTTGAATAGACACTGGTGGGGCCTCCTGGTCTCAGGGAGATACTTACAGACTGGACGTGCAGCTGGAGGTCATTATTTTCCTGCGGCAGGGACACCATTTTCTCCTCCAGTTCCTTCCGATGAGCCTCAGGTGTGGCCAGTTCTTCGCTGGCTCTCTCAGATTCTTCCTTCATGGTGGCCATCTCCTTCTCGGCCTCTGCACTCTTCAGCAGGGGCTTGATCTTGAAGAACAGGTTCATCCAGGGCCAGTGCTTGACGTTCATAAAAGATCAGATGTTGTGCTGGATGCAGAAGATGGAGTCCCTGTGCATCATTAGGACTGGGGTTAATGGGCCATAGCAAGTCTCCACTCACCTGCCCCCCAGGCCCCATGACCTTCACCTTTCCCGTCCAGGTGGGAAGGAGGGACAGCCAAGCTGTGCAGATCCTATGGACTCCAGAGTCCCTTCTGCAAATGAAAAGCAGAGGAAACAGCACATGCAAATCTGGGAGGTGAGCGAGGGTCCAGGGCCACTGAGGGTCTCCCATCCACCTGGCCTCCACCCCCACTACCCTACTGAAAATGCTCAGCGTAAGGTTGTCAGTGGCCTCCAATTACCATGTGATGAGCTGCTTTCATTCCCGTTTTATTGGGTCTTTCTCCCACATTTGAGTTGTTAACTCTCACCTTTTTTTTTTTATGAATGTTTATTGGAATATAGTTGATTTACAATGTTGTATTAGTTTCTGCTGTATAGCAAAGTGAATCAGTTATGCATATACATATATCCACTCTTCTTTAGATTCTTTTCCCATATAGGTCATGACAGAGTACTGAGTAGAGTTCCCCATGCTATATAGTAGGTTCTTATTAGTTATCTATTTTATAATATATAGTAGTGTGTATATGTCAATCCCAATCCTTTTGCCCTTGATTCCCTGATAAGACAGTTTTCCTGTTTCACTGTGTTTTGCCATATGGGCTCCTGCTTCCTGCTGAAGTGTTGGTGTCCACCTAGGACCTGTCTCCAGCCCACTGGTCACCTCCCAGACTCTTGCCTTTCTAGGACTGATCTTTTTTCCGAACTTGACTGTAGCTACGTCCCAGTGACACAGACACTGTTTCCTAATCTTCATCCTCCACAGCTTCGTATCGAACTCACGTGAACCTGAAAACTTGCTTTTCTTTCCATTAAACTGGTCCCTTCTCTGAGATTTTTTTCGTTTCCATGCTGGCTTCCTTTCCCTTCGCCGGGACAGATGCCCGGGAGGTATTCTTGACTAATATGTAATGGTGGCGTGTTATGGCGATGACAACGGTAGAGCTGTATGGGATGTCGGGGAACCGGGACAAGGTGCTTCCATCAAATTCCCCTCTCCCTGACATTCCCACACAGGACCAGCCATCAGAGCTGCTGTTCCTCCTGTGGAATTACTGAAGGCCTAAGGCCCTTCAACCTTTCTTCAGTGCCTCCCCTCCTCTCCCCCATGATCTGTTTCCTAATTCAGGTCCTTGTCATCTTTTATTTGGACTTCTGTTACAGCCTGGTCTTGGCCCCTCTTGTGCTCTCAGGCCTGCTCTTCTTGTAGCTGCCAGAGCAACCTCTCAGTGTGTGTGTGTGTGTGTGTGTGTGTGTTTGGCCGTGCCGTGCAGCACACGGGATCTTAGTTCCCCCACCAGGGATCGAACCCATGGTCCCTGCAGTGGAAGTGCGGAGTCTTAACCACTGGACCACCAGGGAAGTCCCCCAGAGTGACTGCTCTGAGCTATAAACCTGATCCTCTCACTCGTCTCCTCCATGGCTCCTCATCACCTAGAAGATTTAACCTGGGCTCTTTAATGTGGCATGTGGGGACCTCCACGCCTCGCCCCAGGCATGTGACCTGCTTGTCGGTCTCCTTCCCCCCAGGCCACCTTTTCTCAGGCCATGCAAAGCCTCCTTCAGAAAGTTCTTTCTTGCTGACCCCTTCACGCCAACCCCAACCAGTCCCCCCCGCCCCGAATATAACTGACATTGCGCTTGTCATAGGCGTTAAAGCTAGCCACGCACGTGTCTGCTTTCTGCTCCTCTATGGGTTCCTGGAGGCCAGGGCTCATTTCTGCATCCCCAGTGCCAAGCAGAGGCCCCAGCACGGAACTGCAGCTCAGTAAATGTGGGTTAAAGGGGTGACCGAGTAAATTAATATCCCCAGACAAGGGCAGGAAGCCATAGTCAGCTCCAAGGAAGAGGGCGGGGACGTGAGGGTCTGCGTCACCTCCTCTTAATAATCTTTTTTTTTTTTTTGCGGTACGCGGGCCTCTCACCGCTGTGGCCTCTCCCATTGCGGAGCACAGGCTCCGGACGCGCAGGCTCAGCGGCCATGGCTCACGGGCCCAGCCGCTCCGCGGCATGTGGATCTTCCCGGACCGGGGCACGAACCTGTGTCCCCTGCATCGGCAGGCGGACTCTCAACCACTGAGCCACCAGAGAAGCCCCCACTCTTATATATTTTGGTCTACCTCTTTAATCATGAACTGACAGAGTTTATTTAAATTCACCTACAACTATTGTTGTAGTGCTATCTACCAGCATTTTAAAAACATTGAGGTGTAATTGGCATGTAACATTTTACTAGTTTCAGCTGTACAACGTATTGATTCGATATTTGTATATATTGTGAGATGATCACCAAAATAAGTCTGGTTAACCTCCATCCGTCCACATACATAGTTACAATTGTTTCGTTCCTGTGATGGGACCTGTTTCAAATGCTTTAGGTGTACTGGCTTATTTAATCCTCAACAGCCCTCTAAGGCGGGTTAAATGTGTTAATATTTACAAAATGAGTCAACACTTTATAAGTGCTCACTCAATAAATAAATGAATTAATAACTAAGCGAATGCCTAAAGAAAATGCCATTTTAATCCTCCTTTTATAGACCAGAAAGCTGAAGGACTCAGCTGTGGTCCCTTGGGCAGTAGTAGGTGGAGCTGGGATCTTTTCTTTGATCATCTAATTCCTCTGCTCTCCTGTAACATTGCTGAAGCAGGACCTTGATGCCAGAAGCCCAGCCTTTGGGATTCAACAGCTTGGCTGGTGAGAGAGCTGCCTCGTAGCCACAGTCTGTGTGATGGTTTGTTCTTTCCTTTGTGACAAATGGCCCTGAAACTCAGCCATATCTGTGCATCCAGGATTGTTGACGGTTAAAGGTCTGCTGTACCACATGGTGTCCTATGTCTATATATCTGATCTCTGACTCTCAGTTTTCTCATTTATAAAATGGAGATGATTATGTTTTTCTTGCAGTGAACTGCTGTAAACAGTAGAGCTAACATGATAATGGGACTGCATTAGGCTCAGAAAACAGTTGTTATTGATGCTGTTTTTATTATGGAACACCTAAGCTGATTATTTGCCAAATATAGTGGCTCTTCACTTTGGGGGGAAAGGTTTTTAAGAATCTTATGAAAGGTATGGATTTAATGCACCTATATATGTACATAACATTTTGGATATAATTTCATAGTAGGAATGCCAGATAAAATATGCCCAGGCTGCCCAGTTGAATTTGAATTTCAGAGAAACAGTAAATACTTTTTTTTTTTTAGTATAAGTATATCCCAAATATTGCATGGGTCATATTTATACTAAGAAATTTTTCACTGTCTCATCTGAAATTCGAATTTAATGGGGTGTCTCGTGGTTTTAATTTGCTAAATCAGGCAGCCCTATTTCATAGACTGAGAAGTGATAAAGGCTATCATGATCCTGTCCCCAGGGAAACACACACGCACGTGCACACAGACACATGTACACCCATACCCACACCCACAGAACTTTGCATACATTTCAGGGAGTCCTGCTCTGAGGGATTCTCACTCACCAGGAGTCTTGGGAATCAGACATCGCACAAAGTGAGGACGGGTGCTTCTTAAATTGGCCATCAATTTGTTTAAATTTTCCTGGGACACAAACCAGAAGAAGCACATTTACCTTAGCAAACGCCGTTGCACTGGGCAGAAATACAACCGAATGTGGAAGTTGCCAAAAAACAAACCCTGAACACAGCGGACACGGTCTGGAAAGAGGAGCCCTTCTTCTTTCCGCCCTTCTCGCTCACCCTGGCGTCTCCTGGAGACGGACACAGAGGGTGTGTCCGGTGAGTCCTGAGGACATAGTGGTGGCCTTTCCTACCCACCTGCCCCACCAGTTTTATTGAGATGTAACTGACATAGAACACTGTATATGTTTAAGGTGTACAACATAATGATTTGATATATGTATATATTGCAGAATGATCACAGCATTAAGTCTACTTAACATCTATCCCTTCACTTACAGTTTCTTTTTCTTATGATGAGAGCTTTTAAGCTCTACTCTCTTAGCAACTTTCAAATATACAGCACAGTGTAATTAACTACAGTTACCATGCTGTACTTTACAACCGCAGAACTTATTTATGTCATAACTGGAAGTTTGTACCTTTTAACCCCTTTCACCCAGTTCTCCCACCTCTCACCCGCCACCTCTGACAACCACAGATCTGATCTCTGTTTCTATGAGTTTGGTTTTTTAAGATTCCACATATACATGAGATTATACAGGATCTGTCTTTCTGTGTCTGATTTATTTCACATAGCATAATGCCCTCAAGGTCCATTGTTGCCAATGGCAAGATTTCATTCTTTTCTATGGCTGAATAATATTCCATTATATATGACCTTTTCTTTATCCATTTATCCATCAATGGACACTTAGATCATTTCCATGTCTTGGCTATTCTAAATAATGCTGCAGTGCACATGGGGGTATCTCTTTGGGATAGTCATTTCATTTCCTCTGGGTATATACCCAGAAGTGGAGTTGCTGGATCATATGGTAGTTCTATTTTTAATTTTTAAAGGAATCTCCATACTGTTTTCTGTAGTGGCTTCACAAATTTACATCTCCACTAACAGTGCGCCGTTTTGTCAGTGGTGGCCTTTCTAAACCACTTCCTCCAAACCCTGAAGTGAGAGTTTGGTTTTCTTTTGACATAGGAGAGCTGAGGGTTTTTTGGTTTGTTCATTTCTGTATTCTGCTTCTTAAAATTCCTCCAAACTACTCAGATTTGGGAACACTGATTTTTATCACTGTGGGAACGGAGTGGGGTGGGATATGGGTGGCATTTAACTGGGAGTATAATTTAGACTCTCTGTATCCAAGGAGAATCTTTTCCTTTAGACCTCAGACATGAAATCCAACTGAATAGTTGGCAAGATTGAGATGTTCCTCTTGGTGAGTGTGGTTTCTTTCATGAGTGTCCCTTTTAAAAATTCTTGAGTCCCTGTTTATCTCTTCCTGAGGAAGTAACTGAAAGTAATAACAACTGAAGTTTCTCAGAATATTCTACAAGTCAATTTTTTTTCTTGTCTAAAAGGAACAGCCCAACTTAATGAGGCATCAGTGATATTGGGTCTACTTTTTCTGAATGGCTCAATTTCAGATTTATCTTCTGATATGTAATCAAGATTCAGCCCTTGGGGAAATTTCATGTCTCATTTCCCCCACCCTCCTCTCACTCCACCCTTTTGTCCCCAGGGTCTAGCATGACCATGTGTTTGGGTGGGGAGGAGAGGCAGGAGAGCCACTTCCCCAGGTTCATGCCTACACAGGAACTTACGTTTAGAGTCCTAGCATCATTGCTAAGTCAGGTTATGCAATACAGTTATAGAGATGCCCTAATTAGATTTGAAGATGATGGTGTTCATCATTCAAGTTTAAAGTTATGCCCATGTTTATATTATACTGCCCAATACACTAGACATTAATTGTAAAAAATTATCTAATGAATGATTATATTGCATGAATTAAAAGCATTAATTTGTTAAATTAATGCATTTAAAATAGTCCATAATTTTTAAACCTTATTCTGGAAATTACTTTAAAAATATATAGGTAATCTTAACAAGTGATACTGGCTTGTGCAGCCATTTGGGAAAATGGTCTGGAAGTTCCTCCAAAAGTTAAACACAGAGTTACCATATGATTCAGTAGTTCCATCCCCAGGTATGTACCCCAAAGCATTAACAATGTCCACATAGAAACTTCTATAAAGTGTTCATAGCAGCAGTATTCATAGTACCCAAAAGTAGAGAAAACATAAAGGTCCATCAACTGATGAGTGGATAGACAAAACTGTGTTAAGATCCACGCAGTGGAATATTATTCACCTATAGAAAGAAATGAATTGCTGACACTTGCCGCAGCGTGGACAGCTGAAGAACGTTAAGCTAAGTGAAAGAAGCCAGACACAAAAGACCATACAGTGTATGATTCCACTTACATGAAACATCCAGCATGGGCAAATTCATAGAGACAGAAAGTAGTTTGGCCACTGCCACAAGCTGGGAAGGAGGCAGGTGGAAAGTGACTGCTAAAGGGTTACTGGTGTGATGAAAATGTTCTGCAATTACGTAGTGGTAATGGTTGCACAACCCATAAATATACCAAAAACTGCTGAATTTTTTTTTTTGATAAATTTATTTATTTATTTTATTTTTGGCTCTGTTGGGTCTTCGTTGCTGTGCACGGGCTTTCACTAGCTGTGGTGAGCGGGGGCTCCCCTTCATGGTGGTGCGTGGGCTTCTCATTGCGGTGGCTTCTCTCCTTGCGGAGCACGGGCTCTAGAGTGCAGGCTCAGTAGCTGTGGCGCAGGGGCTTAGTTGCTCCGCGGCATGTGGGATCTTCCCGGACCAGGGTTCAAACCCATGTCCCCTGCATTGGCAGGCGGATTCTTAACCACTGCGCCACCAGGGAAGTCCCACCACTGAATTTTTTAAAGGGTGAATTTTATGCTATATGAATTATATCTCAGTAAAAAGAAAACCTATTAAAGAATGTGGTATTGGCTATTGTGTCCACTGGGAGGCCCTGTTCACCTCCATAGAACCTAATCTCTTTAAAAAAATTTTTTTTTCGACTTAAAAACATTAATTTATTTTTTATTGAATGAAAATTCCTTTAAATTCTACAGTGCTTTACAATTTTCACAAGTTTCACAACGTGATTTCATATAATCCCAAATAACCCTTTTTCCCTCCCGCCCTTGTGTTGCCCCTCCCTCTTCCCTCTCCACTGGTAACCACTAGTTTGTTCTCTGTATCTGTGAGTCTGCTTCTTATTTGTTTTATTCACCAGTTGGTTGTATTTTTTAGATTCCACATGTAAGTGATATCATACAGTATTTATCTTTCTCTGTCTGACTTATTTCACTTAGCATAATGCCCTCCAAGTCCATCCATGTTGCTGCAAATGGCAGAATTTCATTCTTTTCTATGGCTGAGTAATATTCCATTATATATATATATATCCCATCTTCTTTATCCATTTATCTGGTGATGGACACTTAGGTTGCTTCCATACCTTGGCAATTGTAAATAATGCTGCTATGAATATTGGAGTGCATGTATCTTTTCCAATTAGTGTTTTTGTTTTTTTTGGATATATACCCAGGAGTGGAAATGCTGGGTCATATGGTTAGAGCTTGATCTCTTAAGGAAGAGGAAGAATAGAAGTAGGAGAAAGAAAAACAGAGATCAGAGACAGACAAATAAATCAAGCTCAACTTGAAGCTCATGTCCAGCTACTGGTTCTTCATGAGTTATGAGTAATTACACAGAGTTTCCACAGGGGGAATTAAAAAAAAATTTCACCTGCTTCTGCACCAGCATAGTTGGAAAAAAGGAAGGACAGCAGCTTCAGCGAAGACTTCTGGTACAGGCCGACCACCGTCTCGTTCAGGGGTTCCTTGTTCTGGTCCAGCCACCCGGCAACGTTGTAGTCCACAGTGCCTGCGTAGTGGATCAGGGAGAAGTGGGCCTCAGCCTTGCCTTTGGCAGGCTTGGGCTTCTGGAAGTTGTTGGACTTGCCCAAGTGCTGGTCATACAGCTTGTTCTTGAAGGAGGTGTCTGTGGCCTTGGGGAACACGCACTCCTCTTCCAGGATGGAGAAGATGCCCATAGGCTGGAAGGAGGATAACAGATTATCCTCAGCGTTTACTAGTACATTCCAATGACTCTGTCATCTGTAGGAGTCAAGGACAACTTCTTTGGTGCTGTCACTCTGTTACTAGGAACACTGGGATGTAAGTACTGTGAGAACAAGGCTGTTGGTCTGTTTGGTGCGATGACAGAACAGTGCTTGACATATGGTAGGTGCTAATTTAGTATTTGTTGAACAAAAGAGCATGGAATGAAATTGCATGTATATAAATGTAGCTCATTGTGAGGTAATAGAAAATATATATATTGGTCTCTGTCCCTGTTTCCTGGCACAGAACTTCTAAAGCCTTTTTTAATTTTCCTTAGTGATAAGCGTACTAGGAGCATCTGTTGTTCTGTTGAGGTGACTCTGGGTGCGCTCCTGGATGGGGGCTGGTCACCAGAAAGACCAAGCCACGATTAGAAGCTTGGGATTTTCAGTCCTCTCCTCGCATCCTCCAGAGAGGGGAGAGGGGCTGGAAATGGAGTTAATGATTGATCGTGCCTACATGGGAAGCCCCAATCGTAGGTGGTTCTGAGACCTTCCGGGTTGGAGAACACATCCACATACTGATAGGGTGGCACACGCCAGCCCGATGGGAACGGAAGCTCCTGCACTTGGGACCCTCCCTTGCCCCCTGTATCTCTTCATCTGGCTGTTCATCTGTATCCTTTATCATATCCTTTAATAAACTGGTAAACGTGAGTGTTTTCCTGAATTCTGAGCCCCTTTAGCAAATTAATTAAACCTGAGGACGGGGTTGTGGGAACGTTCGATTTGTAGCCCAGTAGGTCAGAGGTTGTAGGGCACCAGGGACCTACTGCTTGCACTTGGCATCTCTGGGTAGATAGTGTCCGAATTGACTTAAATTGTAGGACACCCAGCTGGTGTTGCAGAGAATTGCTTGTCGTTGTGAGGAAAAACCTCCACACATTTGGTGACCAGAAGTATCGAAAACGAAGCGTCTATGTGAGTGGTAAAGGAAGTTCACAGGAAAGAAACACGCAGTAGGAAAGAACTGGGTTTTTCCCTACGTAGGAAGGAAAAAAGCTGAGGTTTCCCCAACTTACTCACTTTTAGCAATAGATTTACCAAAAATGTAAAGTTGGATACTTAGACATAAAATCACATGAGTAATAGTTTAAGCAATAAAATCTGGGTTTCTCAGTAGCCACCTTAGGAAGATAGGCTTCCAACATGACCAGTGCTCAAAATGTGATGGGAATTCCTTTTTAAAAATGTATGTCATCTGCTTTTTTTTTTTTTTTTTGGCTGCGTTGGGTCTTCGTTGCTGCGCATGGGCTTTCTCTAGTTGCGGCGAGCGGGGGCTACTCTTTGTGGCCGTGCGTGGGCTTCTCTTGTTGTGGGGCATGGGCTCTAGGCACGCGGGCTTCTGTAGTTGTGGCACGCGGGCTCTAGAGCGCAGGCTCAGTAGTTGTGGCGCACGGGCTTAGTTGCTTCGCCGCATGTGGGATCTTCCCGGACCAGGGCTCGAACCCGTGTCCCCTGCATTGGCAGGTGGATTCTTAACCACTGTGCCACCAGGGAAGCCCTTGCTTTTTTCATAGTAACATTCCTCCAGGAAGCCCACTGCTCCATGGTCCTCCTCCTGGGGTCTTTGGACAAGTCAGGTATGTATGAAATGCCCAGTCACCCCTGGGCTCCATGCACATTCTCAGGGGTAACTGAGCCCTGGGATGTTAATCACCCACACACCTCTTTAAGCGTCTGAACAGATTCTGTGTGCTTTCCAAACATTTACCCTTTCTGCACAGGGAATTCAGCTATCTGAAGGCTCAGAGCCTGGGGGAGTGGGTTTAGGGGAGCCAATCCATTAGCAGAAAAGAGTTAGAGCAGAGAGGTGGTCGTCCAACCAAGGCGGAGCTGTCCCTGGAGAGCAGCGTTTCTTTACCTTCTCGAGGAGCTCCATGCAGGCGGCCAGGTCCATCCGGAAGTCGATGAACTCCCACTTGATGCCCTCCTTCTTGTACTCCTCCTGCTCCAGCACGAACATGTGGTGGTTGAAGAACTGCTGCAGCTTCTCATTGGTGAAGTTGATGCACAGCTGCTCCAGGCTGTTGAACTGGGTATTTCGAATACCAAAGAGTTTGAGTGAGTTTGGAAAATCCAATGGAGACTCAGCAAGGCAGACACAAAGCGGAAGGGTGCTTTGAGGCTTGTCATTGATGCAAACAACTCGTGTCAAAGATCTCAAAGCCAGTGATGTCCAAGACCCCAGTGAAGTACTGCCTGGGCTGCTTGGTGTCCAGCTGCTGGTTGATGCAGGTGACCACCCACAGGAACATCTTCTCATAGACGGCTTTGGCCAGAGCGCCCACCAAATTGGTCACCTTGAAAAAACGAACATCCACTCAACCCTCAAATGAATGTTTTTATGGTTGTATTAAGTTGAAACAGACAAAGTTCACGTCTTGAAAGTCAAGAGCAGCTGGAGATTGGCAATTTCATATATTTCAGTCTAATATTACATCTATCTTGAGACATCTGCTCCGTTCCATGAGGTCTATCCCATTTACAAAGATCGTTTTCTCCCAACCTTGGTTATAACACGTGACTCTAGCCCCGGCCACACCTAATTGAACCAGAGGTGGACATTTGATCCAAGTTGGGCTAAACAGAGTGTCTCTCCTGAGAATTTGGAATTGGGATCAAAAGATGCTGGTCTCAGTCTCAGGGTGAGGCTGGAACCACGGAGATGTAAACTTGGGAGTTCTGGGGTGGCCGCGGGCAGGAGAGGTTCCTAGGAACCTCTAGGAGAGGTTCCTAGAACACTAGGTGTTCTCCACCTAGTGAGAACACAACAGAGCAGGAGAGAGAAGACAGCCTGGAGCTGTCTTGCCAGAGAGGCTGCCTGGCTCTGGAGGGCTCTTCACTTCCTGGCTGCAGACCCTCATGGCACCCAAGGCACTCCTTGAGTTACCCCTGAGGCCTGAGAATGAATTCCCCCTTCATGGTGAGGCCAGTTTCATATGTGTTTCTGATTCCTGCGACCGAAAGAACTTTAGGATGGTGGTTAAAATAGCAAAATACATGAGTCATTCGGATTCAGAGCATCTCCATTACCTGCTGGACATTTTGCCCTTTAGTGACATATTCGTTCCCAGCCTTCACCCTTGGACAGCACAGGCCTTTCAGCATTTCTGCAGAATTCAGACCCATCAGGTACCCAGCTTTGTCAGCCACTGAAGGAGGAGGAGAAATGGTGTCACACAGACAGCAGCTGCTAAAACAGCCAATTAGGCCCTGGGTCCTCCTAGAAGTGTTTTCTATAATCCTTTTGGATGTTTTTATGTTTTCCTACAAGCCCCAGGCCTGGACTTGACTAATGGAGTTTCGACCCCATAATCCAGGGTCCTGGGTTTTCGAGAACTTTCACTTCGCCTTCTAGATACAATCTTTAGAAATAGGTTGATCTTGACTTACTGATATGTAAATTTCATTAAAAAATATATTGTTATGTAGTATTGTTGGAGTCTGATAATACAGCAACATGGTATATGAGTAAAGGAAGTACCATTTGGACAGTTAATATAAGTTCAGCACCTTCCTAATTTCTGCAAAGTGCCCTGCTAATAGCTGAGAGAGAAGTACAAAACCTTCACCCCACCTGCAAGTATTTGGAGATGGTCAAGCTCAGTTGAATGTGGGCAATTTCATATAGTTCACTAGGAGTTCAGTTGACTTTGGGATGGACCAGGCTGCCTGCATTGAGCTCATAGAAAAGGTAAAGAAATGCTGCTTCCCAAGGACAGCTCCTCCTTGGTTGGGACCGTCACCTCATTGCTGGTTCGGGAGCCAAGATAATAAAAATCCAGGGCAGTGTTTGTGAAGGACTTAGTAAGAGACCAGTTGTGTGTTTCACTCTTTGCTCAAACCATCCCTTCTTCCTAGTTTGCCCATTTACCATTATTCTTCTGGTTACTTAAACTTGAAAGCTTGGGGTGGTACATCCTTCTTTTTCACCCCCGACATGCAGTGTTGAGAGAGGCATCTAAGTCCTGCTCATTTCACCCTAAAAATAGCTTGCATCTCTATGGTTTCTAAGACTGTAGAATAGTAATGTGGCAAAGAGCCTGGGTTCAAATTTAGGCTTTGCTCCTTTATGCCTCAGTCTTGCCATCTGTCAGCTGGGGGACAGTGACAGTACTTATGTTACCGGGTGGCTGTGAAGCAGTCCTGGTATACAGTAAGCACTCAGCAAACACTGACTTGGGTGGGTGGCATCATCAGAGGAGCTCAGGCCCCGGTTACAGCCACCGTTTTCCCCTTTGCCAGGCTCTTTCTGCTTCTCAACACTGCACACGTGGCTGCCAGGGCTGGAAGAGGGTGTGGGACCTTGCCGTGATACATATCCATATGGTCCGCCTGCGCTGAGGAGCCTGAGGCATTTTTTCCCTACATTCCACACTCTGGGTGAGCATGACTACAGATGGATTGATTCCAGGCTGTCACACATACTCCGCTGCTGCTTGGAGTGTCAGCGGCTTCTGGTGTCTATCACATACATTCTAAACCATTTATCCTGGCACTCAAGGCCTTTCCAAACTGAGGCCAAAATAATCGCTTTTTAACTCCCATCTCTTACAAATCCACTACACATATCGTCTTCTATAGCCAAAGTGGACCACTCTCTGCTTCTCTGTCCCCATCACATCCCTTCCTTAGCCCCCTTGCTCATCATTTCTTCTGCTTAGACTGCCTGCCCCCCCACCTTTTAGGATCCTACCCATCTTTCAAAGTCCAAGTCAATGACCCCACCTCCCCCAGGAAGCCTTCCCTGACTACCCCAATCAGAAGGGCTCCCTGCTCTGAACACATTGAATTTTTCTCCTGTTACTTCCCGTGCACCATTGGGAGGACGATGCACCCGTGGGTGTACATTTCCTGCATAATCCCCTTCACTTGAGTGTGGGTGGAACCTGTGAATGTAATGAGATATCACTCCCATGATGAGGTTACTAATCAGTTGACTTTGAGTTCATAACAAGGGAGACCATCCTGGACAAACCTAAGCTGATCAGGAGAGCCTTTATGGACAGTGATAAAGTCATGTATATTTTCCTGGCCTTTAACTCATGGCTATCGTTCCTTTTTATCAGCTGGGGTGCCAGACGCACGGCTTCACGCAGTGTGGGGATGTTATCAAAAGGTAGAATTATTAGGGATGAACCAGCCTTTGACTCTGGGAGCTTGTAAGATGAAGTGCTGGAGGCATGCGGCATGCAGGGTATATGGCGATGGGTCTGGCCGTCGGTCAGCCCCTACACTGCCCTCTACTCTGTTTCCAGGCCTCTTTGGGATGAGGCAGAGGCAGGCGGTGAGATCATCCAGGTGAGAGTCATGGGGAGGAAGATTTGTTCACCAGTCCTTGGTTCAGGGTCAGTTCAACAGATGTAGGAGGCGGAAGAGAAAGAGATAGGAGGGAGAAATTTATCTGCCACCTAAACTGGCAGCTAATTAATTCAGGTTAATTAATTTATTAACCTGAATTAATGGCTGCCTAACCAAGGTTCTTATTTTAGGCTCAGTGAGTAGGACGATATTCTGGATATTAATAATGATATGTAAGCACAGAAAGAAAGTGAAATTCACTCAACCATCATAAATGTCCACCCTAAAATAACAGGTCAACTGACGGTGAGAGATACTGGACAGAGATTATTCACTTATGAGATGATGCTCTTGTTTTCTAAGGAATCTGCACTAAATGATTCCTTGACCAAGTGAATGGACTTCCCCAGCGCATGTTCAAAAAGCTTTGGACAACCCAAGTTCAGTTTGTACGGTTTTCCAAGAGCAGCTCTTGAGAGGAACACAAGGTTTATGTCCTGTGGCCCAGTCCACACGTGAACGCAGGGGGAGAGGCAAACCTCTGTCCCGTTCCCAGATGTGGTACCTTCGGTGCCGTCTGGCTCTGCCTGCACTTCCCGCTGTTTCTGCTTGAATTTCACGTTCCCGCAGTGCATCATGGCGCCCGTGAGCTTGTAGATCCCAACTTCCTCCTCTGAGCTGAGGCCCAGGATGTCAGTGTCATTCTGGGAGTTAGAAAAAAAGGACAGCCGTCACAGCAGGCCTCAGGGACCCAAATGCTGCTTTTCCCTGGCATTTTGTATAGCACGTGAGATAGCATTTACCCCAGTAAGTGGATGACAGGTGGGGTATGACAAGTGAGGGCTTAAAAACCGTGTCTTAATTGAACATGTTTGTGTGGGTGGGTGAAGATTATGGGAAGAAAATGTGAATAATCTGATTTTAATCCTTTCCCACTGTGCATAGATGTGGGCACTGTTTTCTGGATGAGAACACTGGGAAACATTGTGTGATGCTGGGAGGATGTACCTTCACGGGCCCCATGCCAGAGCTTGCGAACTTTGCATTGCAACCCAGGAATTACAGTGTAGTTCAGCATGGAGATAATATAGCGCCGTAGACTATTAGAACTGGAAGGGAAGATATTTTTCAAATGAGAAAGGAGCTAGATAGGGGGCTAGGCCCTGAGAAATGGAATATTTCCTGCCATATCAGTAAACAAAGGATGTCACAGTCATAAGCGATTGCAGCCCTCCAACGATTGTGCCACCTAGCAGCCATCAGACGGCAGCCGCTCTCCGGGTGAGCCCTGAGGAAACTCAGGATGTGAAAACACGGGATACTGGCCCCAGATGGCTGAGGTGCATATCGAAGGAGTGATTTCGGTGAGCTCAGACTCTTGCATCTTCCCACACATAGAAAAGTGCTAAATTCCTTAACTTGGGATTGCTGGTTTTCTTTAACTAACAGTAACCTTTTGATGTTCAGACTACCTGCCCTTTGTGGCAAGACTTCTGTATAACCTGGCTCCCCCCTCACCTCCTCGGGGCACTTCTCTCAGGGTTACTTGAGATGCTGCCTCCTGGGCTTGGAAGTCCTAAAAATTCCCACCAAATAAAACATAACTCTCAACTTTTAGGTTGTGAATATTTTTTAAGTTGACAGCACCATCCCTATGTTATCTCAGGAAGTCCCTATGAGAACCTTATAGGTGTGCAGATTTTTTCCAAATTTCTGGGTGAAGAACTGAGGTTCTGAGGGGCCTCCCTGCAGGGAGGATGTGATAAAAAGGGGATGGGAGCAGCGCTGGGTCACTTCAAAGCCTATAGCAGATGCTGATTTGATTTTATAACCTCTTGTTCTGCCACAATGGTTTTAAACTGGAAAATCCTTCTCTGGGGTATACATATGATTGTGTAGCAGGGTTTGCAGCCCAAGCCTAAGCAATGCCCAGGGGTGGAGTTGAAACATGTCTGGATGTGTCAGGTAAGCTGGTGGGACAGACCGTGGTATTGAAGCGTGAGGCACTCTTGGGGTGGCGCCCCCTTGTGGAGGAGGGAGAGTCCACGCCAGGAGCTGACAGAGGGGAGGAGAGATTCTGAGGCCCTGAATTGTATCCCATCCCAGCTGATGCATATCTGTGTCCTAGGAACGGGCGGCTGCGGGAAACTAGAGAAAGAACTTTCTTTCGCTAAGTGCTGAAAGGAAGCAGGTGAGAGCGCGACTGCGTGGGAGCCTTCTGGAGAACGCAGTCACTCGGAGGCAACAATCCCCCTCCATCTGGCCATAAACCATCACCCTGGAGAAGCTCCGTGGGAGGAAGGAGCAACAGAAGCCCTGACGGCAGGGATCTCTGGTGAGGACCTGAGATACTCTGGGGACTTTGAGAATTCCTTAGGAGAGCCTTTCGGGGGGTGGGGGAGGGTGGCTGGAGGCCTTGTATCAGTCACTAACCCTCCTCCCCAGCTGGTAAAGACTGGGGAAAGCTGGTTAAGAATATATAATAGCCAGCCTAATGTAAAATGAAGTTTGTTTGATCATGAACATTTTCTCCTTGCCTTAAAACAATTAGCATCACGTGGAAATGTCACAGAATGAAGGCCAGGGAGCTGGGCCCTGGGCAGGAGCCCCTGGGGTGTTGGGCGAGACTGTTTTCCAAAAGCTTTTAGAGCTTCCGTGAGGGCAGAGCCAGCAGGGGTAGAGATTAATTGCACTGAGATGGGTGTATTTTCGTTAAAAATGCAAGTTCTGGGGTTGGGCAGATCTGGGTTCTGACTGTCGTTTACAAACTGTCTTCGAGCAAATTGTGTGTTTTTTTCCTAAGACTCAGATTCTACCTTTATGAAACGGGGGTAACAGTGGTGCTGATGCCAGAGGTTTCGTTGAGGCAAAGCTCTTTTCTCAGTTCCCAGCGCGCCTAAGTGCTCAATGCACTTAGTTAATATTATAGTTATTGACCCTGGAGATACTCCCCAAAGCTAAAGGCCAGAGGCCTGACAGGTGTGTGAGCCCGAGGTGGCAGGTAGCCGGAGGAATGGAACGGCTGCTGCAGGGCGGGACTCTTTTTCTCCTGCGTTAGACCTTCCTGTATTTTCTAGATTTTCTTAAAAGCCATGTAGATGGTTTTGCACCCTGAAACCTTCCAACAAAACCTTTAAAGACCTTATCCATGCAAACATTTACTCTAAAAAGCTGGCGAGTGGAACTGAAGGCCTATTTTGGAGAACTTTCTGTATTCCCATTTCTGGAATCTTCTGAAATGGAACCAAGTGGGGGAGGGGTGTGATCTGTACTAATTCTCTGAGCTCTTGGGTCTAATTGCTGAGCATCCCTGCATCCCAGCTGCCTCCTGAGATCATGGGTACCTCTCAGTTCATAAATTCAACAATTCCTTACTTAAGTAAATAAACACACAAAATACATCAGTGGCCAACAGTTCCTCACTGTCGTCAATAGTGGCCACGGTGACCTCTCCTTGGCTCACAAAGGGGACGTCAAAGGGGTAGGTTGAAATGAGAAGCAGGTCTGTGAAGCAGAAGGATCCCTTTAGCATCTTATGCACAACTGACTCTACGTTTTTTTCCAATGTGATCGATTTGGAAGATGAGAATGATAACCAAGGAACTTACCGATAAGTTCCGGCTTCTTGTTTGACATGATTTGGTAAAAAATATGATAGTTTCTCTCACGGGATAACTGAACTGTCACCCTGGATTTTTCTAAGAGATCTGAGGTAACAAAAAACGATGTGATTTTAGGGTCCCCAGGAGATGCCTCTGTGGCCAAGTCCAAGGTGCCAGATAGAGTGTTTGGACTCACAGGTTTCAATGTCCGCTGACGCCAGCTTTCCTGTGGCCCCAAAGTGAATGCGAATGAGCTTCCCCCGTCCAAAGACAGATTGAAAAACACAGTTATTTTCTTTATATGGTACTGTAGCCAGCTTCTGTTAGGTACTACTGAGGATGGGTGGGATGTGTCGGGTCACGGAGGAGGTGATGCCAGAAGCATGAGGTCTTTCCTCCTCTCTGTTTGCTTGGCATCTGGTCCCCACGCCGGCTTAGCTAAGACTCAGGTAGCTCTGCCCAAAGCACCTGGCCCTGTTCCTACAGCTCTGAGGATGCCTGCAGGCTCCCTCTCAGGTCTCTGTTCGGGACTACCTCACACCTGACTGTCTCCTTGGTCTTTATCCCGCTCAAACTCTTTATAACACCTTTGAACTGATAACCTGGTGGGACTATCTGACTTTTTTTTTTGCCTCTGAATGTTACTTCTGAGATTTCTTGCCTCAGTTTTCCTTACTACTTACTATATGCAAACCTAGCTCCCAGGCCAGGCCTCCTGGCTCCCAAAAGACCCACGCAGCCCTTGGGTTCCCCCAATCTCGGGGAGTGAGAGGTGAAATTATACATAGCATATGTGTGCGTGTGTATACTCCCTTCTTACATCACCCGCCTAATTGGTCGCTACCACCCTGTGAGCCAATATGAGGGCAAAAATATTGCCTTGCTTGTTCACCCGCAGACCCTGGAATGTAGTACGTACTCAGTAGTTTTCTCAGTATTTTCTGAATGAAGCCTAAGAAGAATTAATGAAGAATTAATGAAGGACCAGTGGAGGTTTATGTGAATTATGTGTTCGCTCTTCAGGAGTTCTAGCTGCTGGATGGAAATGCCTCTGGGTACCTGCTCTACTGGCCGGTGAAGTTAGATAGGAGACTGGATACTTGTTTATTTGCCAGTGTCGGAAGGAAATGCCTCTTTGGTTGAGCTAAACCTAAGTGAAACATTGAAAGATGGGACATATCCTTCAATATCTTCAGTATCAACTTCTTCCCAATTTTTTTTTTGCGGTACGCGGGCCTCTCACTGTTGTGGCCTCTCCCGCTGCGGAGCACAGGCTCTAGACGCGCAGGCTCAGCGGCCATGGCTCACGGGCCCAGCCGCTCCGCGGCATGTGGGATCCTCCCGGACCGGGGCACGAACCCGCGTCCCCTGCATTGGCAGGCGGACTCTCAACCGCTGCGCCACCAGGGAAGCCCAACTTCTTCCCAATTTTTGAGCTCTGCTGCCTCCACCAGGTTTTCCCTCCTCCCAGCACCCCCTGACCTGGAGAAGGTCAGAGCTGCTAACTAACTTCACGCTATGGTTTTCGTGGCTAATAAGTCCGTGGATACTGTTCAACGGACTTAGGTATTTTAAAATGCTTCCACCTGAAGAGACCAATTTTAGCACAGAGAAGTCATTTTGTACTTGTGGAATTTGAATCTGGAATCATTGTACCTTCAGGATGCTCTGAGGCGATGCTGGTTAGTTAGGGAAGGACAGCTAAATCTTCCTTCGGCTGGGAACAAGACAAGATGTTCTTTGAAGGGTTATCAGAATATCCCGGTATAGTCTACGTGGGGGTAGACCAAGGCCAGGTATATCCTAGTTCATGTGGCCATTTTTCATATGCAGCATTGGAGGAGAGGGTTTTCTTTCTGGGGGTCACTGACAATTGGACTGAGTCTCACGCATCTCGAGGAGTTGTCGTTCCTCACGGTCTTGGCCTTTCTAAAGGCCTCCAGGAGGGGGTTGGCCTGGGTGATCTGGTCTTCCAGGGTTCCCTAATAATAAGTGAGAAGAGGAAAAGAGAGGACTTTGGACGTCTTCTGAAGTAACTTCCCAGTGACTCAAAAGTGTGGATGCTCTGGGAAGGGCCCAGGGAGGGATGTCGCCCGGCTCTGGCTGGTGGCAGGTACAGTTATGCTGAGTACCCACAGGCCCATCCCCACCCCACCCAAGGAGGCTTCAAGGTCCCATTGTAGAAGGGGTCTTAGCACAGCATCAAAGTGGCATCTGGCCACACCAGATTCCAGGTTGGAGCACTACCTGCTACATCTCAATCTCCCAGACGGCCTTTCTTCTCTGATAACATTTTATTATAAATCATGGATTTGTAAAATATAGACCTCTGTTCCTGCATGCACCAGGACCCATTTATATAGATATTCGGGTTCAGAAGTAGAAATAGACTGTGAGCAATGAAAGTGACCCATATGATAGAAACAGTGGTTCTCAAAAAAATTTTTAAGTTGCATAAAATATTTTGTGAAAATTATTACGTAGAAATCCACTTATAGAAAGCAGAGTTTTCACCTTCGCCCCCTTCCCCACATGAGTGCTTGCCTTTCTGACGTCAGAGCTGTCCAGCCCAGTGGTTCTCGAAGTGTGATCCCTGGACCGGCAGCATGAACAATGGGAACACGACAGAAATGCAACATGCCAGGATTTTGAACATGAGATAGGAATTTCAGTCAGAAATTCTGGGCCTGGGGACCAGCAATCGGTTGTTAACGAGCCCTCCTGGTGATTCTGATGTGCACTCCAGCTTGAGAACCACTGGCCTAAACCATTCCTTCTCCAAAGGAGGATGTGGAGTTGCTCAAGGTCACTCGGCTGTTGTTGATGGAGCTGGTGCTAGAGCCTGAGTCCACGAGGTGGAGCCATTTCCCGCCTTGCCCCGTAAACACCCCCTGGGGCAGGACCTCGTGCTGTGCATCTCTGCTGGGCACAAAGCCCTGCAAACACTTGGTGCTCACCTGGGAGTTAAGGTATACTTATGCCAGCAAGCCTTCCAGGTGCAGGAAGCTGCTCACCTGCATCTTGCCCGGCCGCTGCTCCTTCCTCTTCTCCCCAGTGACCGCAATTGTTGCAAAGTACTGGACGACACGCTGGGTGTTCACTGTCTTCCCAGCCCCGGATTTTCCGCTGTTGATTTAAAAGTAAGTGAGAGGGACTTCCCTGGTGGTCCAGCGGTAAAGAATCCGCCTTGCAATGCAAGGGACACGGGTTCGATCCCTGGTCAGGGAACTAAGATCCCACATGCCGCGGGGCAACCAAGCCTGCACGCCATAACTACTGAGCTTGTGCGCCTCTATTAGAGCCCACGTGCCACAACTGCAGAGCCCACGCACTCTGGAACCTGCGTGCCACAACTAGAGAAGAGGAAACCCACACGCCACAACTAGAGAGAAGCCTGTGCGCCACAATGAAGAGCCCGCGTGCCCCAACAAAAGATCCCGAGTGCTGCAACTAAGACCCGACGCACCCAAAAATAAATAAAATAAAATAAAGTAAAATAAAATAAAGTGAGATCCACAAACATAGGGAACAGACTTGTGATTGCCAAGGGGACCAAGGAAAGGGGGAATGGAGGACAAATGGATTGAGAGTTTGGGATTAGTAGATGCAAACTATTATATATAGAATGCATAACCACCAAGGTCCTACTGCATTGCACAGGGAACTATATTCAATACCTTGTGATAAAATGTAATGGAAAAGAATATGAAAAGGAATATATATGTATAACTGAATCACTTTGCTGTACAGCAGAAACTAATACAGCATTGTAAACCAGCTATACTTCAATAAAATAAATTTTTTTAAAAAAGTGAGATAAAGGAGAGCAGAAGGAATGGACAGCCCCTTCCAAGTCATCATGGCAAAAACACAGGTTACTCACGTGACGAGGATGGACTCGTTGTCTCGATCTAGAAACGCAGAAGGAAGCAGGATGGAGTAAATAAACAACATATAGGCAGGATATACAAATCAGGCAACATTGGGGGTAGATAGAGCCCATGAGTTCTAGTTCTGGCTTCGCCATTAACTAGTGGTGTGATGATTTGGTCATGTCTAGTCTTGTCTGAGACAATTTGGGCAGATTTCCCAAATGCTGGATGTGTAACGTGGGCAGCATGGGAAGTGAACGGTGAGTCCCACAGTGTGAAAGTTATTCACGTTCACAGATCTTTACCTCCTCTCTAGCACTTTCTTATCTCCCTTTTCAACAAAGAAAGCAAGTCTCAGACTTAGAACTTGTAAGAAGCCACGGCTTCTAATTAGAATTTCTGGACACTGGTTTGTGGTCATTGCATTTTTCTGTCACCTTTACTTTCTACTTGTGGATAGTGACCGCGGTTTTCCATTGACAAGAGTGTTATAGGTTGAATTGTGTTCCCCCCAACAAATTAATATGTTGAGGCCCTAACTAACCCCCAGTACCTCAAAATGTGACCTTATTTGGAAATAGGGTCATTGCAGATGTAATTAGTTAAGATGAGGTCATACTGGGGTAGGTGGGCCCCTAATCCAATATGACTGGTATCCTTATAAAAACACAAATTTGGAGACAGGTGAGAACACAATGTGAAGGTGAAATTGCAGATCAAGGTGATGATTCTATAAGCCAAGGGATGCCAAAGCTGGCCAGCAAACCATTGGAAGCTGGGAGCGTGGCCTGGCACACATTCTCCCTCTCGGCCCTCAGAAGGAACCAACCCTGCTGACACCTTGATCTCAGACTCCCAGGCTCCAGAGCTGTGTCACAATGCATTTCTGTTGCTTAGGCCACCCAGTGTGTAGTACTTGGTTACGACAGTCCTAAGAAACTAATACTAATAGTGATATTATTCTTCCTTTTTTTAAAAAAATAGTTTTCCTCCGGATCAAAGGGCAGATTTGCTCGGTTCCTATTTTATTTTTATTTTTGGCCATGCCGCGTGGCATGTGGGATCTTAGTTCCCTGACCAGGTATCGAATCCGTGTCCCCTGCAGTGGAAGCACAGAGTCTTAACCATTGGACCGCCAGGGAAGTCCCTATTCTTCCTTTTTGAAATGGACGGAACTTCAGTCACTATAAGGAAAGATTTTAAATATGCAGAAATGGCCAGGATCGCGAATGTGAAATTGGCATGGCTGAAGTTTGGGCAACATTGTCCTGGATGACTTTTAAGCATCTTCAGATCTCAGATGATTGCTTCTACTTCTTCTCTCTGCACCAAGTCAAATCAGGTGAGAGTTGAACAGACTGAAGTGATGTTAGGCATGACAGGATGACGGTATTACCACATCTCTGCTATTTCATCTGCTATTCTGGGAATTTAAGGAGGAGAAAGAGGGAGCCTGAGAAAACAGGTGAAGGGAAGTTGCTGTGCCCGTTTCTCCAACTTTGCATTCCTAAGTGGCTACTAATATAGTCTCTCTTCCAAGTGTGTTCATGTTGGGGGTTTCTTTGGAGGTGGGGGCAGCGCATGTCCTTGTGCTCCACGTCCACCCCCAGAGAAGCATGTACTTAGCGTGGCTTCAAGAACCGTGACTGGTAATGGAAGATGCTGCGCCCCTGGCTTTCCATCCTGACATCCTCTGCATCTCCTGAGGTCACTTTGGTCATGGCACCATTTGGATGACCAAAGCCTGTGACGGGCTCGAGTAATGAACTACGAACCAGTACAGGTAAAGGACTTGAATACTTCACTAAAACTATTTTTTTTAATATGCATTAAAGAAATGACTCACCAGTCAGCATGAACTGATAGGTGTTGTCAGAGATGGAGACGAGGTGGGGCGGGGCCTCCTGGCGCTTTTTGACTCTGTAGGCCGTCACCACCTCGGGGTTGTACACCGGCAGCCGCTTGTAGGGGTTGACGGTGGCACAGGAGAGGCCCGAGTAGGTCTGAGAAAATCAGAAAATTCAACCTATGGTTGTTGATTTTACTCAGAGAAGGGAATGGAATGAAGAGGGGTTGAAGGGCACTCACGTAGATCATCCAGGCTGCGTAACGCTCTTTGAGGTTGTACAGCACTGCTGCCTCGTGCAGGTGGGTCATCATGGCCATGTCCTCGATCTTGTCAAATTTGGGAGGGTTCATGGGGAACACCTGTTCACTGTTCAGAGTGAATGTCTGGATATTGAGAGGAAAATCACGTGATGAGTGGGAGAGCGGATGTGGTGAGCTACCAGTGTGGTGAAAACGGTGAGATACTGTGGTGAGATTACCCCATTACTGTGGTTAACTTTATGGATCATTTCTGTGCCCAGAGATGATCCGTAAATAACTGTTTCTGATAAATCTAAGTCTGGTCAAAGTGTATAACCAGTTCTGGTCTGAGGCCCCCACGTCAGCGTGCCGTTCTGTGTGCCAGAAGTGGGTTAGAGGTGTGCAAAGTCAGAGAGCCCTTCAGCCTCAGGGTGGCCGGTGGAACTCAGCATGGCCAAGGCCACACTAGCTTGCCTGTGTTTACCCCGTTTGCTATGAGTGCTGCAATGAGATCAAGCTTGGAATATTGGAAAAAACTCTTCCAGTGTATTCTGTGCATCTCCACCTCAATACCTCTGCTCATGTGGGTCCCTTTGTCTGGAATATATCTACATTGAAATTACATCTAGCAACCTTCAAAGCTCTTCTTAAGTGCCACCTCTTCCATGACCTGTTTCTGCTCTCCCCTGTCTTTTCAAGGCTTCCAGAATTCCTTGCACCGCTGCTCTAATAGTTAAAACACTTGGACTTGAAGCATGGTCCATGGCTGAACAGTATTTTGAGACTATTACCTAATTTTCCCCTCTCTGCTTTCCCTTCCCTTTAAGCATACAACTGGCACTCCATTACTCAGGAAAGGTAGAAAATAGGGCATAAAAGTAAGAGAGCCTGTAAGCCTTTCTAGCGTTTGTTTTCCAAAAGCCCAAATCCTTAGGAGAGCTTTGAGGGTTTTACCGAAAAGATAAAAGGGAGATTTGTTGATATGGACCAAATCTCTTGAGGAAAGGAAGCCCTTCTGCCCCACTGCCCTAAACTAGAGAGAGAGAGACACCCAAAATAGCATAAGGGAGATGGAATCTGTGTGTCCTGAAGATTCAGAAACTGGGGCTTGTTTCTTAGCACATCCTTCAGGGGGGCAGTGACACCCCATGTGGTATTACTGAAAACGTGGCATGGCTCTGGGGAGGGGACTCCAATAGTAACTCCAGAAAATTTATTTCCGGCCCTGTGAAAAGGGGCTGACACCAGAGGTTAAGTTTAATAATAACAATCACCATCATCATCATCATAATCATCATCATCTGTCTCGTATGCTTGAATTTGTGAACTGCGATTCATACCTACCATGTACTCTTTTTTTAAAAAACTATTTTATTAATTTATTTTTGGCTGCGTTGGGTCTTCCTTGCTGCGCACGGGCTTTTCTCCAGTTGTGGTGAGCGGTGCGCGGTCTTCTCATTGTCATGGCTTCTCTTGTTGCAGAGCACAGGCTCTAGAGCGCAGGCTCAGTAGTTGTGGCGCACGGGCTTAGTCGCTCCGCGGCATGTGGGATCTTCTGGGCCCAGGGATTGACCCCATGTCCCCTGCATCGGCAGGCAGATTCTTAACCTCTGTGCCACCAGGGAAGTCCCCATACCCACCGTGTACTCTTGATTCCTACACTAGATGATAAACTTTGGGGAAGCAGGACTGAGATGTGCTCACATTTGCAAAGTGATAGACACGGTGACCTAGACATGATGGGTGTCCAGTAAGTGTTGAATTGAATGGTGCTCTGTAATTCTCTGCATTAAATTAGGCATTGCCTCCGGAGCTCCCTCTGTAAGTCACTCTGCAGCCTAGAGTTCTATTCGGTATATTCGCCCATCCAGCAGCAATCTGTATCAGTCTCTCCCTTAAACAGTCCAAACGCTTCCACCACCACCTTCCCCTTTCTCCAAAGCAAACATCATAAAAACTCTCAAAGCCCAAGTCCTCGAAGGAAAGAGCCAGAGCAGAGGTACGTGCCATGGCAGTTTTTACCTGCGGCTTCACTCAGAGGAGGTCAATGTGAGGCTTGTGCTATCTTCAGATTCCTGTGGACCAGCATGCAATTTCTACTATTCTACTCCAAAGGAAAAGGAGGATGCCCATGTTAGCAAGGACATCTGAGATCAACACTTACCCGGTCGTCGAGGGTCTTGACTGTGACTTTGTCATTTTCCTTTCTCTGGATCATACCTTTCACATAAAATTCCTTATCATCCACTGCAAAGCAAGCCTTCTTAGAATCAAATGGGCGATTTTGAGCCTCGATTCTCTCCTTCTCTGATTTCCGCGGGTAGTGAGCTGCTTCTCCAAAAATGACCATCTCCGCATCAGAGCTCGTGACTGCAGGGGCTGGGAAGACCAGGGCTGCTGAGTCTGGAGCTTTGGGGAGCTCCATCCTGTTATTTCCATTCAGACAGGGGGCCAGATTCAAAAGTTCCTGGGGTTAACCTACGTTCTGAGGAATCCAGGACCTGGTATAGGGGCCTAGAGTGGGCAAGTGGGGATGAGCTAAAGGGGATATTTTACTACAAGAAGAAGGTTTGAGGGGACAGCTCTTAGTCCAGCTCCAGGTGTGGAAGTCTAAACCAATTAGAGGAAGCCAAGCTGAGCCTAATAAAGGAGGCCTCAGAAAATACTTCCTTAATCACACATCACATTTGAGCCTCATGATCTCCGTGGCGTTCCCAAATCTTAAGGGTGTCTGAAAAGAATGATTGGAATGTTGATAATTCCTAGTAGAAAGTTCAGATAGCCCAGTGAAAAGTAATGACTGGAACATAAAGTACTGCCACACTTGTTTAGTCAATTACAGGCAACAAGGTGATAGGAGACATTATGGCCTAGTGCAATGGTTCCAAACTTTAATATGCACCAGAATTACCTGGAGAGCTTGTTTAAACACAGATTTCTGGGCCTCACCCCCAGAGCTTCTGATTCAGTAGGTATGGGATGTTGCCTGAGAATATGCATTTCTAGCAAGTTCCTAGGCAATGGAACTTGTGTGTGGTCCTTGTGATCCTTGAACATGTTGCATCAGCATCACGGAGGAGTTGTTAGACATTCGGAATCTCAGAACCACCCTGCATTACAAAACCAGAATCTGCACTTTAACAAGATCCCCAGGTGATTTCTAGGCACCGTAGAGTTGAGAAATCCTGGGCTTAAGGCAGGGGTCTCCAAACTTTAGTTATGTGTAGCAGTGTCAGGGTGTGACAAACAGTGTTTAATTAAATACCTGCTTTAGAACTCACTGCTTAGCGTGTGTGTGTGTGTGTGTGTGTGTGTGTGTGCGCGCATGTGTGTGTATTTATGTATCTTTCTGCCTCTCTCTCTCTGTCCACCCTCCCGCTCATCCCTCCCATCACTTCTTTCCAAACCATCCCCTTTCACAGACCTTCTCTTTATGTGTTTTCCTTGCTTAGAAGCTAGAAATTTTGGCTTAAAGTCCCTGAACTTGGTCAAACCACTTACCTTCTTTGGGCCACTAATTTCACTTAAAATGAAGAAGCAAGCCTAGCTCATTTCTAAGGCCCCTGCAGGTTGTGTGACCTTTCTGGTTCCTTTTCCTCATCTGCATTTGCTTTTCCTGTTCCCTCTGGGCCTCTTCCCGCATCCTGCCTGACCCTCTACTTCTTTTCCCCACAACTCTCCCCCTTCTCCCTTTCTTTCTCTGCTTTTTCTTTTACATACATTCTTCTGTAAGTGACCATAAAATGGAGCTCAATTACACACATGTATCCCCATATCTCTCTTAAGAAGTAGTTCATATGTTTTGAATAAGGCCTTTTATGTTTCCTGTTAAAAGTGGGAAAATCGAACATTTGATAGTTGTCTCTTGGAACTTCCCCCGCCCCCAATCTTACACTTTATGAAATTACTCTTCGTTGGTAACTGACTGTTGTTTCAATATCCCTCCTTGAGATTCTGGGGGGATCTAGTCCTACAGAAACAGGAGCAACTGCTTCCCTCTGGATCTGATTCAGGATAAGTTGCATTTTGATGTTACTTTGGCCAGCGGCCCTGCTGAACCATCTGTGTGCTCGTGGTTAAATTTTCATAGTTAAGAGATTGGAGCTCAATATAGCACCACAAAGAGGACCTCTGGCTTGCAGGCTTCATGCGGTTTAAATTTTCTCAGTTACTTCCTGGTGGAGAGGAAGAATTCATCCATATTGTTTCCTCATCTGTGAAGATAGTCCCTTCTTTTGTGGCTTAAGTGAGTTTTACGACAGCAGCAGTTCTCAAACTTTGTTCTCTCAGAACCCCTTCACACTCTTAAAAATCATTGAGAACCCAGTGAGTTTGGTTTATGCAGGTCATATCTACCAATATTTATGATATTAGAAGTCAAAATTGAGAAAATCTAATTCATTTAAAATTCCTATCAACTTCATTGCATGTTAACATTAATGACATATTTTTATGAAAATGAGTATATTTTCCAAAACAAAAAAATCAGTGGCAAGAGTACCATTGTTTTTCATTTTTGCAACTCACTTTAATGTCTGCTGAGTAGAAGATGGATGGATTTTCATGCCTGCTTCTGTATTCAGTCTGTTGCTGTACGGTTTTTTTGTTTTTTTTGTTTTTTGGTTAAAGTAGATATAGAAAATCTTTCACAGATATATAATTTAGAAAAGGAAAGAGTATTTTAATTGCCCTTTCAAATAATTGCAGATATTCTTTTTAGATACTATACCAAATCTTGACACGTGGTAGTTTCTGTGGTAGTTCCTTAAAGGCTAGTTGCAATGTGGAATCTGAAACCATATCAGCAAACATTATGATCTGTTGGTCTGTGTTGAACTTTGAATGAAACTTTTACCCATGTGTAAACATCATACATTGATCATTTGGAAAATACTGTTCACTGAATTATACGGAACTTCCAAATATTGGCACGTTTCATTATACAGTATAAAAAATCACAATCATTAATATAAGTACTGATCTCATTAGAAAATTCAAATATTAGGAAGTTGTCAAGCTAATGATAGTAGATACAAGTCTTCCAAAATTTTAATTTTTGCTTGAAAACTCAACTATATCATTAGTAAAAGATACTGTCAGTAGTTTTCCTTGAAAGGATAAACACACTTCACTGCTTTTTGAGAAACTGTCTGGCAGATATCCAAGTCTGAGAAACAATAGTTTGTCCGCTCGTCGTTCTTTCAAGTAAAAATGGTGCTTCATGAATCAAGTGGCTGGTTCATCTTGCAGCGCAGACAACTGCACATGTGTTTTTCCTTGAGACAAATGTCAAAGTCCAGTGTGCAGAAGGAGTGCTTTTCATGGACTTCCTGTTTGATCATGTAGAATATTATAAAGATGTGGATAAAATTGAGATGTAATAAAATTAATACTTTCCACTGCTGCAAATTTTAGGTCATTTTTCAATGAAGCTGGCTTTTTAAAAAATTTATTTATATTTATTTTTGGCTGCATTGGGTCTTCGTTGCTGTGTGCGGGCTTTCTCTAGTTGCGGCGAGCGCTACTCTTCGTTGCGGTGCGCGGGCTTCTAATTGCGGTGGCTTCTCTTGTCGTGGAGCATGGGCTCTAGGCATGCGGGCTTCAGTAGTTGTGGCACGCGGGCTCAGTGGTTGTGGCTCACGGGCTCTAGAGCGCAGGCTCAGTAGTTGTGGCACACGGGCTTAGTTGCTCTGCAGCATGTGGGATCTTCCCGGACCAGGGCACGAACCCGTGTCCCCTGCATCGGCAGGCGGACTCTCAACCACTGCGCCACCAGGGAAGCCCCCGAAGCTGGTTTTTTAAATTAAAAAAAATTTTTTTTCACTGTCAGTGTATGGCTGTGAAGAATACTATGACTACTAGTACAGCTTGGTGTCATGTCTTGATTTGTAATAAAGTGAACTTTATTACAGAACTCCTATCCATCCTTGCTTTTGCATCATTAAGTCAACACAGTGAAGAAAGCACATGGCATCTGGGTATTATTATGAAAATTGTTTTGACCTCATGTACCTCTTGAAAAGTTCTTAAGAATCTCCAAGGATCCACGGGCCACAGTTTGAGAATGGTTGCACTATAGTGTGAGGGAATCTCGTCAGGCTGCAAGTTTACGGTCTGATGTCATTTAGCTTGACTTAGTGTTCAGCCTGCTACCCAAAGTGTTGAAAGTTGACCCACGTCAAAATCATCTGCAACAGAAGCTCTGTGGTTGGGACTGAGGAAACTGAATTGTTCTCAAGGGCCTCAAACACAGTGATGTTTGGGAGCATTAATTTGCTTTCATAAAGCCACTTTTTCCAAAACCGTGGCGTGGTCCCAATGGTCAAATACAAAATGATTATAGGCAACTATTTCTTAATTTTGATAGTTATATTAAAAGTCTATTACCTTATTTTAGCAAAATGTAAGATGCCATCAATTGTAAGATAAACTATTTTGTGTCCCACTAATAAAGGAAAACACCCTGCTAATTACAATACTCCTTTCATTGATTATAAGATGCATCCCAAGTTTAGAGATAATATTTTGTGAAAATGTGAAGAAAGTTAGAATAAAATAGAATAATATGTGCTAACCACTTAGAGACAGTGAAATGTCTGTTTATAGTAGTGATATTAAGCAGTGTTTCTCAAACTTTGGTGGGCATAGGGAATCCAACTGGGAATCTTGTTGAAATAGATATTCTGATTCAGCAGATCTGGAGTAGAGTTTGAGATTTTGAATATCTAAATGCCTCCGCTGATGCTGAGATAGACGGTCCAGACTTTCATAGCAAGCCTATAGGGTAACTTTGAAAAACACATCTAAGAAGAAAAAGGAATCAAGGTAAATCAAAATATTAAGTGAATTAGCAGTACTGGTCTTAAATAGATATTGCAAAATTTGTGGTAGTAGTGTAAGAATGAAGTCTGAAGTTGGGGAAAGCCTACAGTGACTCATGGTCAAACTATACCTTTAGGTCTCTTAGAAAAACAAGACTTTCCGTCTGGGATTCAAGTCACTGCGTGTGTTGAGGTGGAGATTTTTCTTCTTCCACCCACAGCTCTAACCATGACTCAGAATCCAGTATCTCCTAGTTTTACTGCCTAGATGATGCCTGAGTTGTCTCAGCGATATTCTTGCAAAAGTGTTGTCCAGCCTACTCAGATGCCTTCAAGGTGACTTTTTTCCCTTTCGGAAATTTTGGAAAATCATTTGGGGTAGTTTCTGGAAGCCAAAGATACTTCCTGCTTGAAACTGAAATCTGGCTCTCTGTGATTCAGGATGTTTGATCCTCCTTTCGGCTCTTGGTAACAACAGAAAGTTCAAACCTTCTCCCCACAAGACAACTCTTCACCCATTTGATGGCTCCTCTGGGTTCTCCTTAGCTGTTTGTTTTTGTGTTTTTTTTTTCAGTACGTGGGCCTCTCACTGTTGTGGCCTCTCCCTCTGCAGAGCACAGCTTCCGGACGCGCAGGCTCAGCGGCCATGGCTCACGGGCCCAGCCGCTCCACGGCATGTGGAATCTTCCCGGACCGGGGCATGAACTCGTGTCCCCTGCATTGACGGGCAGACTCTCAGCCACTGCGCCACCAGGGAAGCCCAATGTGGACCATTTTTAAAGTCTTTATTGAATTTGTTACAGTATTGCTTCTGTTTTACGTTTTGGTTTTTTGGCTGCAAGGCATGTAGGATCTTAGCTCCCTGACCAGGGATTGAGCCTGGAAGGCGAAGTCTTAACCACTGGACCTCCAGGGAAGTCCCTCCTTAGCTTTTTCTTTTCCAGCTAAGTAGCCCCAGTGCTGTCGTCATCTGTTTCTTCCTTGATACGCTTCTGCATCTCCTTTACCATCACAGTGAGCTCACTCCTGTTAATCTCTTAAGTGTGACATCCAGGCCACATGTTGTCCTCCATCAGCATGTACCCTCACCTCTCCTGACCTAGGTGTCATGCCCGAGGTGGTGACTGCCCTCTGGCAGCCTCATCACACCCATGACTCACCACTCACTGTCAAGCAAAGCCCCTCAACGCACGCTGCATGCGTGCGGTTGCTAAGTCAGATCTTGTCCCCATATTTATACAACTGGACTCTGGGACCCAGGGCTAAAACCATTTATTCTTGGCTGATAAAACTTTCCCTTGTTAGGTCTCATCCAACTCTCTTGGCATGACTCATGGTGTCCCTGGAAACTCTACCCCCAGAAAGTCCGCTAATTATCTTCTTCTTGGTTTTGAGAGCTTGACCTCCTTCCAACCCTACACAGCTGTGTCCCTCCAACCATCCCCTCTGTTCCTGTCTTTAGGGGTCTTCCAATGAGGATGGCCATCCCAGTCTACCTAACCTCTAACACCACCTTCTGATTGCTCCCCAACCCCTCTTTCTGCTGTCAGTGCTCTATGACACTGCTCTCAACTTTCATCCCTCTCCTGGGAATTTCTCAGCTACTGCATCTTGTCAGCAATGGTGTGGTCATGACTTAATTATACTTTGGTTTCCTTGGTCCTAATTCATCTAGAATTACTTCCAATAAACACAAATTTTGAGGTGGGGGAGTAATTTTTTTTTATTACTACAGTGGACATAGGTTTGAATCCATTTCTCCTTATTCTCTCAGCATTATTTGTGAGTGAAGACACAGCTGAGTGGATTCAGGGGTGCGGACTCTGCTCAAAAAACAACAAAGTTAGACTTGTGTAAAGACTGAATCTTGAGCCTACGAACATCATGTTTGGGGCCAACCTAAGTATATTGACCTGGAGCTCGTGTGTCACAGCTCTGCAGTGTGTTTTATTCCTGTTAGTGTGATGAGCAAATTTGGGAAGCCCTTCCTCCTTAGCTGCATATTTTGTAATCTGTCTTTAGAAATACTTAAGTAATGGATTTTAATTTCATCAATTTCAGATTCCTATGAGTGTGGCAAGAATGAGAATGTGTAAAACACTGTTTGCTAATTTCAATGATTGTATTCCCAATCAAGATGAAAGTGACTCTTACCTTCTTGGTTTCCAAAGCAATGGTTATGTCTTTCAGGAATGAAGTGGCTTCTGAGAGAGTGATTCCAGAAAGCAAAACCAAACCAAACAAAACAAAGAACAAATGAACTACGAAGAGTTTAAATAAATCTAGAAATTGTACTTTTCTAAGTTTAGCTACATTTAAATAGTAGACAGTGGATGGTGTGGGCTGGAAATAAATTTTCCATCTTTCCCTTCGGTTAAATCATCATTCTTTAAATAATTGGGTAATTACAGCATTGATTAACAATTTTTTGGGGTATCTTCTGTCTGTGCAAAGTACCATGTCAGCTCCTTAAGGGGGTATAAAAAAGGATAAAGACAGTCTCTACCCTAAAGGAAGGCAAATTGAGGAACAGTTAAGAGAAATGCTCAAATAAATCTTTGAACAAGGAAGAAGAATACAAATTCTGTAAGCATCTAAATCGAGTGTTATGGGGACTTAGAGAGATGATGCTTCCGGCTGAGGGTAGGGGGCTGTGAGGGGTCAAAAAACAAAGGAAGGACAGAGGGGAATGATCCGGATTGTAACTTGGATGCTTTTAGACCAGAAGTTGAATTCTTTGGCAATGAGGGAAAAGTTGTGAATTATGGGCAAGACTTCTTTAAGAGGTCTAGGAAGGGCACTCTCTTAAATATCCTATATTCTCTTGGAGAAGATGAAGGTAGGGTAGCTGATAACTTATTTGGGACTAAGGAATCTCAGTCCAGAAGTTTATAACCTACATGAAGATCTCAGGATACCATAAGAGTCTGAATAATTTTCAATATCAAATTTAACTTAAACTTCCCATTTGCCACACAGTACTTTTATGGAACCTGGGGAACATGTCGTGAAATACCATGTAGGCAGGAAGAGACATTTCAGCACTTGCTTTCCTACTTTGGTTGCCTACCCTTGGTCTCTTCCTTTTATGAGTCTCTAATAATCTCCAGCTATATCCTGAAATTCTCACAACTTTCTCAGGAAAAGATTAAATGATTAAGTATCATATTCTGAATCCTTGGTTCAAACGAAATCACACTTGGAGGCAGAACCTCCGTTTTCTAATGCCAGCTCTGTAAAGTAGCTGTTGTAATTTCTTTGAGCTTTGGTTTCCTTCTGTAAAATGAGGCAGATGGACCAGAAAATCCCCAAGATTTCTCTTAGCCCTGTGAATGTATGACAGAAGGTATTCTGGTGAAGATGATGGCCAGAAGCCAAAGCATCGCAAGTCTCCTAAAGCTATAGCATCCCTCTGAGGGATGCTCCTGCAGTG
Source organism: Aethalodelphis obliquidens (assembly GCF_003676395.1). NCBI lineage: Eukaryota > Metazoa > Chordata > Mammalia > Artiodactyla > Delphinidae > Aethalodelphis > Aethalodelphis obliquidens. Next base: position 12,804,182 of record NW_020837982.1, read on the forward strand.
TCAGACATGACCCAGCCCAAAGTCCACAAGGCATGCCATGCATGAGCAGTCTGGAAACTGGTCATTAATAAGCAAACTAGGATGCATTCTGAGATGGATAAAACGCATGAGAGAATTTCTTCCTGCAATCATCTCCCAGAGATCCTAAGAAAAAAATTTACGTAACCACAAAAATTTCAAATAATACTTCAAGGCAATCACAGAAGAGAGATCACAAATGAGCATGTTTATTTGCTAACTGCAGTTATAATACTGACCTAAACAATTAGAGGGGCAATACGTATTATATTCAGCTTTATATCCTGCAGGTTAGTTGTGGGTTTTTTGGTGTCATAATTGCTTAGATTCTTGTCTTTTTACTCTTTGTGGAAGCTTCTTGAAAGGCCTCGCCATCTTGTCTCCCATATTGCCCTTAACACAGTTCCTTACGCTTAGTAGACCCTCAGCAAAGGCTGCTGTGTTGCATTCTCTCCTCTCCAGGTAACCTGATCAGGTATGATCACAGCTACATGGAGCAAAAAAGCGGGCACTTGTGAGCACTTACCTTGCGATGCTGCGGTCGAAGCAGTTTCGAAAGTGTGGTCCCCCCAGCTCCCCTTATACTCCCCAATGTGCAAGCCCAGCACTCTCACTTGGCTGTATTTGGGGGATCACCATTTACTCCTTAGATGTAAAGGCGTCGTAGCCCTGATCTCTCACTCTTGTTAAGTTACTTGGATAAATGACCAGCGGAGGCTGTATAATGCCAAGTCAGCTGCAAAGGGATTTTGACGTTGGACACAGATCTTTGAGACTTAGAGAGTCCTAGAGGCCGAGCAGAACTGGGGCAGAGTGTGCTAAGAAGGTCAGTGAAGGGCAGAGCCACAGGGTGAATTGTCAAGCGATGGGTGATCAATAGCATGGATGCTAACTACATCTCCTTTACCCAGCATCGTAAACGTGAGGTTGTGCGCCTCTTCTCAGAAATCTCCGGAAAACCTAAGATTGGCCATTTAACACATCCATTCTTTTTTTTTTAAATGTTATTTTTTAATTGAAGTATATTTGATTTACAATGTTGTGTTAGTTTCAGGTGTACAGCAAAGAGATTCATATATATATATATATATATATATATACACACACACACGTATATATCTATATATTCTTTTTCAGATTCATTTCCCTTATAGGTTATTACAAAATATTGAGTATAGTTCCCTGTGCTATACAGTAGGTCCTTGTTGTTTTTCTATTTTATATATAGTAGTGTGCATATGTTAATCCCAAACTCCTAATTTATCCCCCCCCTTTCCCCTTAGGTAACCATAAATTTGTTTTCTATGTCTGTAGGTCTATTTCTGTTTTGTAAAAAGTTCATTTGTATCATTTTTCATTTTTTTAGATTCCACATATGAGTGATATCATATATTTGTCTTTGTCTGGCTTTGTCTGTGATAATCTCTAGGTCCATCTAACACATCTATTCTTATGCATTAATTTATTTTGTTAAAAAAATCCATTGTAGATGGAAAACTTTCTAAAATGTATTATATATTATCTTGATTTATTTAATCTAGTATCTTGAATAGACTTTAACTTTTCCTTGATCACTCAGGGGCCTGGGAGGTGATGTAATAAAGTTGTCAGGGATATTATAGTTTCTTCGTGGATTTTACCCTGCACTAATGGTTCCTAGGTTGCAATGAATTTTTGTCACCTTTCTAGTTTTTATATCTACACCTTCACGGCAAGATACTCAGCTGTATTCTGTCTGTGGTTAGTGTGTTTGCCTCTGTGAGCCCAATCTTCCTTTTCCTAATCTGCTATAGAATGGGAAACAGATGAGCAGGCTAAAAGAAAAAAAAAAAAAAGAAAAAAGTAGTCAGAAGTTCCATGGGAAGTTCTAGAAGTTCAATGAAAAGACATGGTCTTTGTGACAACTCTTACGGTTGCTTGGGGTTGTTTTTTGGCTGAAACATAAGTAATGTTTGACTAGGTAGGAATTACCATACATTTTAGAAGTTAGAGCCATTTACAGCAATACAGCTTGACTTGTTTATGTTGTATATGATCAATGTGTACTGAATTATACTCAATATTTTGTAATAACCTATAATGGAATATAATCTGAAAACAATATAACTGAGTCACTTTTCCATACACCTGAAACTAACACAATATTGTAAATCAACTATACTTCAATTAGAAAGAAAAAAAGATACTCTAGTTTCCCAGTGGGTAGTCTCATATAGGTGAGGCATTTCCAAGGACAGTTTGCATTAGTCAAAATGAAATTGTGGACAAAGGAGAAACAGATGGGGATAGGACTTCCACGTAGCATTTTCCAAAGTAGATTTGACAGAATGCTGACTCTGAGAGAAACTGTGAAATAAAAGGTCCCGTGGCTAAATGAGTTCAGGAAATGTGGCCAACTCTATTCCCTGTTGTTGGAGATTCACCATAAATACTAGCATGTTAAGGGGCCTGAGAAGCCTTGCAGTAAAAAAATACAAAGAACTTTTTTGTACCTGGTGATTTGATGTTGGAACACCATCTTACTCCCTGCTTGAGAAAACAAGAGGAGAAGGCTGAAGGCTGCAGTCCACAGAGAACTTGTCTCATTCTTAATACCATTTGGCCCAGAAGAAAGCAACAGAGAGTGATCAGGCATAAACACAGCTGCTTTTATTCAAGGGACAGTCTTTTGTATGTAACAGATGCTCAGTCGATTTTGTTCCTGTGTGTAAATGAATAAGGACGATTCATGGGGGATCTGTGTTGAAAGATGGCTGAAGTGATAAGGCAGAAAAGAATGGAATCAGACTCAGTCTCACTTAATAGTAATAGTTTATATTTATTAAGAACTCACTACGTGCCAGGCTTTATCCAGATTGGCTCACTTAAGCATCATAATAGTTTTGTGGGGTAGGTGCTAACATCATTCCCATTTTTTTTTTTTTTTTTTTGCACACTGCTCCATAGTCTCATTTATTTATTTATTTATTTTTAACATCTTTATTGGGGTATAATTGCTTTACAATGGTGTGTTAGTTTCTGCTTTATAACAAAGTGAATCAGTTATACATATACATATGTTCCCATATCTCTTCCCTCTTGCATCTCCCTCCCTCCTACCCTCCCTATCCCACCCCTCCCATTTTATGGCTGAAGAAATTGGGTCACTGAGAGTTTAAATAAACTGCCTAAGGCCACACAACTAGTAAGTGACAGAAATGGGATTCAAATCCTCTCTGGCTCTAGAGCCAATGACTATGACCTTTCACTTTTGCAAGCCCATCACTTTTGAGTGCTGGCAGTGGGGAAAGGAGATATGAAATAGGGACATTGCTCCAAAGGAGGTGATAATGGACATGGGAAGAGAGTACATAGACACGAAAAGATAAATTACTTTTCCAAGGTTAAGTGCCAAGATGAATGAGATGCACAGTGGAATAGATGTATGGACAAGGTATTTAAAACCCGTAAGGTATGTTGTGTATGTAATATATTCTCAGAATTGTTATTAATGATAATGATACTGCTTTGGAGGAGAGAAGAGATCTGAAGGGGATGGTGACTGTGGAGATAATAATAATGATAATGCTTTTCGTAATTCTTTCCAGTTTACATAGCATTTTTGTATATTTTATTATGTTTATTTTTCTCTGCAAGCCTTAGGGGGTTATACTGTTTATATTCTTATTATTCCCATTGTCCATATGGGGAACTGAGGCCTAAGGGAGTTAAGTGATTGACCAAAAGGCCCCACAGCTAGTAGGCAATGGAGCCAGAACTGGCATCCCAGGTTGCTGATTCCAAAGCCTCACCTTTTCCTCTATCCTCCACTCTCTCTTAAAGGAGGCAGATTTTAAGAGTATAGGGAGGAGGTTCCAGGCTTAGGGAACTTAGGGATTGTGGTTAGAAACAAGACTTCCCAGGTGTGTTTCAGGAAGGTGGACTGGGCAAGCCTGGGTGGAAGGGTTGGGGGTAACATGGAGGTGAGGCTGGAGAAGCAGGCTGGGCTTGTCTGTGATGGGCTCCCAATGCCCATGGAAGGAGTCAGGACATTATTCTGAGATCATTGGGGAACCTTTCAAGGGTTTAAGCAGAAAAGTGAACGTGTGTGTGTGTGTGTGTGTGTGTGTGTGTGTGTGTAGACACACACATACATCTAAGATTAGTATAGAACTGATGGTAGAATAGAATGGAGAGGGAGAACCTGAGGTCCTAGAACCACTTAGCAACTATTTAGAAAATCTTGGTGTACAACTTGCCAAGACGATTATACGGGCTCTGATATGATTTATGGGAGTAGGTGGGCAGTTAGAATTAACCCCTGGATGACCCTATAAATTCAGATCTGTGTTAAAACTCTTCATGGCACCAGAGGGCTGGCTTTCACAGTGATTGTGCCCTGGTATCTCCTGGTCCATCCTGTAGATTCAAGAAGAGTATTGTGTGGGCTTGAAGTTGTCTGCCTCACTGTCCCGTTTAGGCCTGGCAAAAAGAGAACTCCAGGAGGTGAAAGGAATATGTTTAGCTCATTTAAGACCTCTCTGAGCTCTAGACTTATTATTATTATTTTTAATATTTATTTATTTATTTAGGCTGCTCCAGGTCTTAGTTGTGGCACGCGGGATCTTTAGTTGTGGCATGCACGTGGGATCTAGTTCCCCAACCAGGGATCGAACCCGGGCCCCCTGCATTGGGTACGTGGAGTCTCACCCACTGGACCACTGGGAAGTCCTCTAGACTTATTTTTTGAGGCCCTATCCCACATTAATATATTAAAATCCTCTCAACATATATTAAACATGCAAGTAATATCTATTTGCATTGAATATAAAAATAATCGTGGTATAAAATGAAGAGGGCCTTGATTAAGCAGTACAGAAATGAGATGTAAAAGGAAAGAGAAAACCCAAGGGATACCCTGAAGGCAGGATCCACAAGACTTTGATGATGCTGGGTTTGAGGAGGAAAAAGGAATCAGAGGATCCTACCTTTCGTCCAGCCCTCATTGCAGCCTAGAAATCTAGGGGCATGATAGCAGCCCAGGAGAAATACTGAAAGGGGAGAAATATGAATTTAGATTTTGGACAGATTGAGATTGAGATGATGGTGATATCCAGCTAAGTAGGTAGAGATAAGGGTTCAAAGTTTACAGGAGACATTAAGACTGAAGATGTAGGTCTGTGAGTGTGAGGGTGTCACCTCTATGCCGTTGGTTGAACTTATTAAAGAAGTTGGGTTCTCAGAGAAAAGCTGCATGTTGAGGAGGTGAGAAGCGGAAATGAAGACAAAGAGAGTGGAAAAAAAAAAGGTTATTCTTCAGGTAAACAAATACCTGAGTGAGATCTTGTTGGAGTCAAAAGAGCCACGTGGATCCACATGTCACTTCTGTCATTTACTGCCGTAAATGGCAAGTCCCGTCACCTCCCTTCACAGCTGTGATGTTTTCCCCTTCCGCTGCAAAATCAGAAACATAGTTCTGTTTCTGCCCAAGTCATGAGGATAGTGTGGGGATCCAATGAGGTACTGTCAAGATGTGGCTGTCTCCCCAGGCAGTCTGCTTCCAGCCGGTGCCAAACAGTATTCTTCAATCTGTAACAACCTTGACACAGACCTTGGCAAATAATCCACTAGCACAAAAAACATAAGTGAGCAATGCAGACTTTACTGGAGATTTTGTAGAGCAGACTAGAAGAGGACTATATTACATCCCCTAAAGTATTCAGTTTCCAGCAGCAAGGACTTCCGCGAAGTCCGTTTTCCTTCACACTGATGCAGGTGGTTGATTTCCTTTCTTCCCCTGAGGTGTCTGCCCGACCCCTAGGGGTACTCAGTTGTTCCTCTGTTACATGGGGCCATTTAGCTCTGCCACTGACCTGCATTCCTACTCATCTGGTTACTCAACAAAATAAAAGTCCTCAAGTAAAGAACACCACTTTTATCCTTAGAAAGTTTGGTGATCACCTGTTTTTACTCACATATTCCCTTTGGGAGCTTCATCTTTATCCCACCACTATGCCCAGTAGTCCACAGCTCACACCCCACACCATCATTCCATCTCTCCCAGCCCTGAGAGGAGTTCTGTCAATGAGCGTTTTCTCCAGTCTTGTTACAGAATCATTTTGTCAACTCTCAAGTGATGGGAACTTTATTCTTAGCGTCAGAAGAAGTCAAGGGAGGTGGTATTTTCGAGAGGGTGGTATTTTCAAGAGAGAGGATGTAGTAAAAAGCTCTACAGAGAAGATGGAGAAAAGGAAGACCATGAAAAGGGCATTGGGTCAGTCAGAGAGGTGATCCTGACATTAATGTCAGCAGGATGGTGGGGGTGGAAGCTTTGAAGGCAAGGATTAAGGAGTGAGCAGGTGTTACGGAGGAGGAAAAAGTTTTCCTGATTTCCCTGGGAGCAAATCTCTCCACCAATCGCTATATAAGGCACATTCAGAGGAAATGCAGATTTGGATGGAGAAAGCAGCATCAGGGCCAAATAGAGAGGCCCACGAAACACGTGTAATCAATCAAGTTCATTCCGCAGAGAAGAAAGGGCAGTTAATTGTGCTGATAGGAGGCTCATCCCTTACCGGTTACAACTATCTAAGAGCTTATGTAACAGATGAAATTTCCAAAAGCAGCAAGAAGTTCCCCAGCCAGAAACAGACATTTCTGGGCAAAAGTCACAGGACAGGTACATTAGTGAATGATACAAATTTATATTTAATCGCCTAATTAAAAATATTGAGTGAGAATATTAGATTCCAGAACTAGAGGGGAACCTTGAATATTACCTAATCTAACCCTGATGGTACAGAATCAGAAACTGAGGTTCTGGACAGGTTACCTAATTCATGCTAATTAATTAGACAGACCCCCCCCCCCTTCCCATTCTACTCTCAGATCCAAGAGCGCTAGTTCAGAACTCTTTCAAGTGCAATACATAACCTTCCACACTGCTGGCATTTATACACTACAATTTTGCAAAGCAAAAAGTTGATGGGGGATTATCCAGAGAATTATTTCAACTGATTTTCCTTCAATCAGTGAGGACATAGATTTATCAGTTTTACAGGTTGGAAAACTGAGGCTTGGGAAGATCGACTAGTCATACGGCTAGTAAGCGGCAGAATGGGAGCTAGAACAAGTCTGGTTTGACTCCAAGTCCAGTTTGTGTTTTCACTACAAGACAGCTGTTTCTGGCTTTGCAAGATCCTGTTAAGACACTAACGCTCTCAGTATTATACATGCTTCTCAGCATTACACACAAACGAGGCATCCTTCTCTGAAAACATCATGGAGAGAGTGTGTGCATGGCGTGGGAACATTGTGTTCAGAGGAGAAATTCTACCAGTTAGGTCTGGCCAGTAAACTGGAGACTTTCTTATCTGGCCTCATAATCCTGACTGATGCCTGTGAGAGTTAGGGTCTACGTCATTTGCCCTTTTTTGTCTAGTAGTTGTATTTTGGTTTCTTCAGTGCTTAAAGTCTCATTAGAACTAAGAAAAGTGTGATCAATTACTTTTAATTTCAACTGTTGGGGTATGAAACAACATAGCCTAAAAAAAAAAAAAGATTTATGCCCTTGGCTAGGCGTAGCCCAAATGTATATTTACATTGTTAAGAGCTGCATGATAATGTAGTGACTAAGAGTGGAATTTTTTTTTTTTTTTTTTTTTTGCGGTACGCGGGCCTCTCACTGTTGTGGCCTCTCCCACTGCGGAGCACAGGCTCCGGATGCATAGGCTCAGCGGCCATGGCTCACGGGCCTAGCCGCTCCGCAGCATGTGGGATCTTCCCGGACCGGGGCACGAACCCGTGTCCCCTGCATCGGCAGGCGGACTCTCAACCACTGTGCCACCAGGGAAGCCCTAAGAGTGGACTTTGAGAGTCAAAATACTGAGGTTCAAATCCTGACTTCACTATTTAAACTATTTGAATTTGCGCAACTTATTCTACTTTTCTGAGCCTCAGTTTCTTCATATGTAAAATGGGGATAATAACAATACCTAACTCATGGGGTTCTTGTGACAACTGAGTTAATAAATGCATGATAGGCTACTTTTTGAAAATGACATGGAGTGGGTGAGGCCATGTCAACAGCAGAGCCTGAGACTTAGAAGCCAGGAACTTTCTCTAGAGAATGTACCAACCATTGCCTGTGCCAGAGGGCTCTGGAAGCCAGGACAGCATCTTCTACATTGTTCTTTCATCTCGTTTTTGTTGCTGTTTGGTAAGGCCCATCAGCTGACCACAGCCTGACTGCTGTCCATCCAGTCCTCCCACTCTACCCACTACATATAGCCAATTTCCTCTCCAGATGGCCCAGAACACTTTTAAGTCACCGCCACCCCCCACCTTCTCATTCCACACACTCACAACCATAAAACAAGACGAGGAAGATGGAGCCTAGATACCTCAAAGCAGGGTTGACCAACCTTCCTAATTTGCTTGGAATTGAAGAGATTCCTGAGACTTCAGTTTTAAAATCAGGACAATCCTGGGCAAACCCAGATAAATTTATCACCCTACCCAAAAGGTGGTTGGGGGTATGATGGCAAAATCCTCAAACTTGACCAAGATGGGGCTAGATGGAACCAGCTTGAGATCTCTTACAAAACCAGGATGGTGATGAAATTCACATATGGTATTGCTAATTTTGAAGCTGTAATGCACAGAGCCGGTAACAGGGAGCATGCACTTATTCAATTGTTTATTCATCAAACATTCATTGAGGGCTTACTACATGCTGGGAAGATTTTAAGCACTAGGGAACAGAACAGGCAAAGTCTCTGCCCTCATGGAAATTTTATTCTAGTGTGTGACTATGTGGGGACAGACAACAAACAAAGATATCAAATGTCAATTAGGGATAAATTCTCTGAAGGAAAGGACAATTAGGATAAGGAAACAGTGGCTGTGTGGGTTTGAAATAGATCAATCAGGATAAGTTTCTCTAAAGAGATGATATTTGAGAACTTAGAGAAAGAGCAAGCCAGGAGAATGTCAACGGGGCACAGTATTCCAGGCAGAGAAAACAAGTGCAAAGGCTCTGGGAGGGGAACGTGCCTGCACAGGAACAGAATAAAGGCCAGTAGGGCAGGGATGAAAGGAGCCAGGGATACAGTAGCAAGGAATGAAGTGGCAGAAGCGGCTAGGGGCCAGATGCTTAGAGCCTTGCAAACTAAGGTAAGGATTTAGGGTTTTAAATGCCAGCTGTTATTATAAAGGTAACGCTATTCTTCCATATTCTCTGCTGAGGGTTGGCTCTGTTATCTGCTGTTTTTCTACTCAGCTTTGCTTCGTTCTGTCAAACAAAAAGTTTAGCATCTGCTCTTCATTTAACAAATGGCTTATAAAGACACTGTTCCAGGCATTGTGGATTAGAAATTGGTTCTCTCAAACAGCTTACCATCTAGTTAGGGGAGGGTGGGTGGAGCACATTATTGAAAACACGTGAAAAGAATCAGCAGCCGTGGGGCTTCCAAGGAAACACCTGATAACTACCAAGAAGAAACCAGGTTTCAATTTCCCAGAGAGGTGAGGAGTTGCTTCCGGTGCGCCCCAGGGCATCATGGGAGGAGTGCGCACCGGGGAAGGGAAGGCTGGACGGGATTCCGCCATGGTTGGGACCAGCCGGGAGACGGTGAGGGGCCGTAGCCGGTGAGTGTACGTTTGGAGTTTGTGAGAGAGGCAGGCTTTCCCCGTCAGCTCCGCGATTCCAGAGCGTAACTGTGTGTGTGGTGGGAGGGTGTGAAACTGGAAGTGGTGAGGGAGTTCGAACCCCCGGCTCTTAACGTGACTGGGCCGCGAGGAAATTTCTGAAAATTCTCAAGTCGCCAAATTCCATTTGAAGTTTTTCAGTACGTTTATAGGCATTTGATTACATTGCATATACATATACTTAGGGCTAAATCCATTTTGGGGTACTAAAAACTGTGGGTATCAATAGAATTATTTTTCAGAATATACCGGAAAAAAATATGATTCTTTTGTTCCAAAGATACCACCTTCCCATCCATCCTCTTAACATTTTTCATAATTTGAGGGCTCTTTCTGTGTTGTACCTCAGTTTCCCCGAGAGAGAGCCATAAGCCATTATTTCTGTGAGGAGCTGAGAAAATAGCCCGCCCTCTTGGGAAGGTCAGGCTACTATAATATAAGAAAAGCCCTGTTTTGGGTGTGTTCCCCAAGGGGAATGTTCTTCTCCTTCATCAGCGAAGAGGCTTTTTTTTTTCTCTCGTGGGCTCCGGAAGCAGCATCTTGGTGGCGCTTGGAGCCAGGAGGGAGGAATCAGGCTGGTAAATTCCATCCTTAAGTAAGTTGAGGTTCTTTCCATCTGCCCACAGCTGATTCTTCAGCTTCCCACTTAGGAAGATGTGACCGGCTAAGTCCGCAGTGAAGGTGCCTGGGGACACTGGTGTCAGTGTAACATGTGCCCAAACCTCTGTCACAGCCAGGAGGCAGAATTTAAGTTTGCTCACTGACAGCTGCTGTGTTAGCCCCGGAATGTTAATGCTTACCGAAAACTTGGATGAAAGGCAACAAACAGCTTTTAGTGGTTGTGCTAATGGTCTCATCCATTAAATGACCCTTTCCTCTTCACCTTTCTGTTGTCAGTTATACCCATGTCTTTGATGAGAATTGGATATGAAGTGTTGTTAAGAAGGACGTTACTTGTAGTTATTGTATTTAAAAAATATGAGCCTTTAAAAAAATTCCCGAAGTGAGGAACACATTGTAGAAAGATTGAAAAACATAATCAGACATACTGAAGGAAAAATTTAAATCACTTCTAAGATTTTAGCATAGAAGTAATCTCTACCTAAATTTGGATTAAGTCCTTTTACACCTTTTTTTTTATGTTTGTAAACACATACACACTTTTGTTTGTTTTTTTTAAACGTGCTTTAAACAAATACACAATTAGGGTATCAGCCTGTAAGCATGATTTTGTGTTCTGCCTTTACAACTTAACAGATTATGGGAAATTTTATAATATTAACTCTTCTTCTACATCATGATTTTTAATAGTTCCATATCGTTCCATCCTATGACAGTTTTCTATTTTGGGGCATTTAGGGTGAGCTAATTTGTTTTTCTTTTAAATATTCCTGTAAACATATGTGTGTATATGTTTATGCATATCTTTATGATATTTATAGAATAGACTTTCTGGGCAAAGGCTATGACTGTTTTAAGGTTTGCAGTAGTATAATGCCTGTTATTAGAGTCTCCACAGTAGTGATGTGGCATAAGAAAACAGTAAGCATTCTCTAATGATTGTTGCGGAACCCAAGCTCATATTGCTTGCCACACAACAGGTCAACAATCAAGAGCCGAGTTGTTGGGGCAGGGAATAGTGACTTTATTCGGAAAGCCAGCAGACCGAGAAAATGGTGGACTAGGGTCCTCAGGTGAGATGGTCCAGAACCAGCTTCCCTGAGGTAGAATTCAGGCTTTTTTTTATACTAAAAGGGAGGGAGTGTTGTTAGCTGTTGCAGACTTGGTGTCAGAATCCTTTGTTTTTGCAGCTGTCCAAGTAGGTCAGATCATGGTGTTTCTGTAAACCTCCAACAAGACAAATGTTATTCTCTGTTCTGCAACTTTTTACCTCTATATGAATGGAAAAGTGTTACGCTTGTAAAGGCCAGAGCCTTGAGAATTGACTCTCTTGTATATTTCAGGCTATAGGCAACAATTAAGTTGTAGCAAAAACAATAGAGTACAAAGGTTAAAGTAAAAGAAACAGATCTAATATGGAGTCAGTTTTGTTATTCCCTAGTACATGAGCATGCTGATTTTCAGCTGTTGTAAATATGCAATAGTCAGTGCAACATGACTGCAAAGTAAAATGACAAATACTGCCACATTTTCAGAATTTAATGAAGTTGTTGAAAGTGGTATTAGAAAACTGCTTGAATTTTGCAAAGCCACTGGCCAGGGTGATGCAGCAGCACTGAACTAGTTAATAATTAAAGTTCTGAACATTGACAATGATGATGATCCAATAAGTGCTTCAAGAGAGTGAGTTTAGGATCAAAGGATTAGGAAGACCCTTAAAATATCAATGAAGACATCATACAGTTTTTGCAAAAAAGGACGTTCTTTATGATTGCATTGCAAAAGTTAAACATAAAGGGTGCCACATCATACAAGATTGTGAGAACGATGTTCCTTTCCTCTCAACTCCAACATTGATTCATTCTTTGTTCTAAGAATTAACAGAGATGCAGTTACAACGTAAATCTTGTGACGTATAAGAAAATAAATTTATTTCAGTACTTCTGGCTTTTTATGATAAAATCCCAATCAGACTTTCCCCCCACAATTTACTGTGTAATTTTGGACTTCATTTTAATTAATTTAGATTCACCTTAAGTGGTTGTTTTCTGAGGTACATGATTGTTGATGTAGAAAATCACAAAGAATTTCCCCCCAAACTCAGAACTATGAAGTGAGTTCAGTAGGGTTTCAGGGTATAAACATACAAATATAAACAAATATAAACATACAAAAATCAGTTGTATTGCTTTATGCTGTATGCTAGCACTGAACATGTGGACACCAAAATTAGAAATACAGGGACTTCCCTGGTGGCACAGTGGTTAAAAATCTGCCTGCCAGTGCAGGGGATACAGGTTTGATCCCTGGTCTGGGAAGATCCCACATGCCATGGAGCAACTCAGCTCGTGCACCACAACAACTGAGCCTGTGCTCTAGAGCCTAAGAGACACAACTACTGAAGCCCGCGCGCCTAGAGCCCGTGCTCCACAAGAGAAGCCACCGCAATGAGAAGCCTGTGCACCACAACAAAGAGGGGTCCCCGCTCCCTGCAACCAGAGAAAAGCCCATGCGCAGCAACAGAGGCCCAATGCAGCCAAAAAAAAAAAAAAAAGAAATACAGTACAATTTACAATTACTTAAAAACAAAAAGAAAGAAAAAGAAGAATTTAGATGTAAATCTAACAAAACATGTACAGGACTTGTATGCTGGAAACTGTAAAACAAGGAAGAAAGAAATTGAAGAAGATCTAAATAAATGGAAAAACATACTTTATTCATGAATTGGAAGAATCAACATAGTAAGTAAGCTAATTTTCCCCAAAGTGGTAAATAGATTTAATGTAATTCCTATCAAAAATTATAACTCTGGCTTTAAAGTTTGACATACAGTATCCTAATTATTATTTTCCCAAAGCACTATAATTGTAGTATTTCCCCCAATGAAAAATTTTAACAGCTTTATGGGGATATAATTGATGTATAACGAACTGTACATATTTAAAGAGTCTCGACATATGTATACACTGTGACATCATCATCTGAATCAAGATAATGAACATGTCCATCACCCCCAAAGTTTCCTCCTGGTCCTTTGTAATACATCCTACTGTCCTTCTGTGCCTCCCATAAATCCTGCCTTTCTATCCCTAGGCAACCACTGGTCAGCTTTCAGTCACTATAGATTCATTTTTTTTCTAGAATTTTATATAAATGGAATAATAGAGTCTACACTTTTTTGGTCTGAGTACTTTTCAATCAGCATTATTATTTTGAGATCCATCCATGTTTTTGTGTGTGTTAATAGTTTATTTTTATCATTTAAAAACATTATTTTATTTATTTATTGTTTCTGGCTGCATTGGGTCTTCATTGCTGCGGGCGGGCTTTTCTCTGGTTGCGGCGAGCGGGGGCTACTCTTCATTGCGGTGCGCGGGCTTCTCATTGCGGTGGCTTCTCGTTGCGGAGCACGGGCTCTAGGTGCACGGGCTTCAGTAGTTGTGGCTCCGGGCTCTAGAGCGCAGGCTCAGTAGTTGTGGTGAATGGACTTAGTTGCTCCGCGGCATGTGGGATCTTCCTGGACCAGGGCTCGAACCCGTGTCTTAACCACTGCGCCACCAGGGAAGCCCAATAGTTTATTTTTATCATTTTGTAGTATTGCATTATATGGATTCACCACAATGTATTTTTCCATTCACCTGTTACTGGCCATCTGGGTTGTTTTCAGTTTGGGGCTATTACAGATAAATATGCTGTGAACATTTGTGTTCAAAGTTTCTGTGTGGACATATGTTTTCATTTCTCTTGAGTAAATACCTAGAAGTGGAACGACTGGAACAAATGGGTAATTTCTTAACTTTTTAAGAGGCTGCCAAACTATTTTCCAAAATGGTTATGCTGTTTTACATGACCACTAGCAGGTGTGAGAGGTCCAGTTCCTCCACCTCTTGGCCAACACGTGGACTTTTAGTCATTGTAATAGGTGTGTTGTGATATCTCATTATGTTTTAATTATTATTCTAATGATTCATGATGAGCATTTTTCATGTGCTCTGTGTATATCTTCTTTGGTGAAATGTTTGTTTGAATCTTTTGGCTCTTTAAAAATTGGGTGATTTGTTTTCTTTTTAGTGAAGATATAGATTTCTATATGTACTCTGGACACAAGTCCTTTATCAGGGGTATAATTTGCAAATACTTTTTCTCAGTCGGTGGCTTGTCCTTTCATTTTCTTTAACAGTGTTTTTCAAAGTGCAGAAACTGAATTTTGATGAAATCCAGTTTATCAATTTTTTCTCTCATGGCTTGTGCTTTTGGTGTTGGCATCTAAGAAATCTTTGTGTAAACCAAGATCACAAAGATTTACTCTTATGTTTACTTCTAGAAGTTTTTGTGATTCTACTTTTGGTTTCCTCTTTGATCCAAAATTTAATTTAGGAGAGTATTTTGAATTTTTTTGTTTTAAACTTATTAATTTTAGACATTTTTGCGATTGAGGCCTGTGCAGTTTATACTGTAAAGGAATGAAGCTGATAGGGGTTGGGAGGCAGGGGAGTGTGGATGGTAGAAGGTGGAAGAGGGACAGGAGTGCATAAAGTACAATTTTTGTCTAGATTGCATTTTTGTTCTACTGCTTCCTGTCTTTCTAGATACCAAACTCCTCATGTTTATACTGCACTAAATATTTCTTGTCTTATTCTTCCTTATTTCGTAAGTCCTTTCTCTCTCTTTCTCTCTCTCACCCACTCATCCATTCAGTCTGTCAGAAAACCCTATGTGCACTACCTTCACAGTACATCTAGAATCCATCTGCTTCTCGTCATCTCCCAGTGCCTATCTCTCTGGTCTAAGCCACTGTCATTTTTTATCTTTTATTTTGCAGTAGGTTCCTAACTGGTCTCACAGTTTCTACCTCTGCCCCCTTCAGTGTATTCTCAGTGCAGCAGAGTGATTCTTTTTTTTTTTTTAAAGACTTATTTATTTATTCATCTTGGCTGTGTTGGGTCTTCGTTGCTGCACATGGGCTTTCTCTAGTTGTGGCGAGCGGGGGCTACTCTTGCTTGCGGTGCAGAGGCTTCTCATTGCGGTGGCTTCTCTTGTTGCGGAGCACGGGCTCTAGGTGTGCGGGCTTCAGTAGTTGCGGCACGCGGGCTCAGTGGCTCGCGGGCTCTAGAGCGCAGGCTCAGTAGTTGTGGTGCATGGACTTAGTTGCTCCACAGCATGTGGGATCTTCCAGGACCAGGGCTCGAACCCGTGTCCCCTGCATTGGCAGGCAGATTCTTAACCACTGTGCCACCAGGGAAGTCCCCAGAGTGATTCTTTTAAAATGTGTGTTAATATCACTCCTCTGTTCAAAACACTCCAAAGATTTCCCATCTCACTCTGAGTGAAGAAAAAAGCCCTCAGGTGGCCCTGAAGCCTACATGATCCCTGGGGTCCCAGGTTCCTCTCTTATGCCATAACTATCTTGCTCATTCTCCTCTAGCCCTGCTGGCCTCCTTCCTGTCCCTGGGACATGCCAAACTGCCCCTGCCTCAGGGCCTTTGCATTTTCTTTTGTTCCCTCTGCCTGGAATACTCTTGCTTCCTTCAGGTCTCAGCTCAAATGTCTTTTTATTAGGGAGGCCTTACTTGACTCCTCTCTACAGAGTACTAACTGCCTCCCTCTTACTTGTTTTATTTCTCATGAGCACTTATCTGACACATTACACAGCTTCTTATTTTTTTTGTAGATCTTTTAAAAAATTTATTTTATATTGGAGTATAGTTGATTAACAGTGATGTGTTAGTTTCAGGTGTACAGCAAAGTGATTCATTTATACCCATACAAGTATCCATTCTTTTTCAAATTCTTTTCCCATTTAGGTTATTACAGAATACTGAGCCGAGTTCCCTGTGCTATACAGTAGGTTCTTGTTGATTATCTATTTTAAATATAGTAGACACAGCTGCTTATTTGTTGACTGCCTTGCTTTCCTTGCAGAATATAAGTTCCCAGAGGGAGGGAACTATGCTTTGTTCACTGCTATTCCCATAGTACTGAGAGCAGTGCCCGGTGCCCAGTAGCTGCTCAGCAACCACCTGTGGAGTGGGTGCATGAGTGTGCCCTGTCTGAAGGGGTAACCTCAGTGAGTGTTTTCCTTACTAATTTGTATCAATCTAGAGAGATTTAATAAAATTAAGTCTAGTGAAAGATAATTGTGTGTGTGTGTGGTGGAGCTGGAGATGGGAAAGGGATGCTGGGTGGTGAGAGAGGTACAAATATTGAATGTTCCACAAAGCCATATATAATGTTAAAAAAATAATAGCTAGGTGAGAACTGTGTTTGAGAATAAATAATTTTGGAAATAACTGAGTCTGGTTCAGTTTATCAGTTCACTGTAGTTTTTATTTATTCAGCATTAAGAGAAAACCATCACAAAGCAAGTGACCCAAAATAGCACATTTTGTGCATTTCTTCAGCCCCTTGGCAGTATCATGCAGATGTGTTCACTCTGGACTGACTTTTGTGTGAACCTCCCGGCTCTTCACCCGCAGCTTGTTGACCTGGGACTCGGCAATGTCAGCCCGTTCCTCGGCCTCCTCCAGCTCGTGCTGGAGCTTGCGGAATTTGGCAAGGTTAGCGTTGGATTGTTCCTCCTAAGAAAAAAGTTGTGAGAGTTAGACTTTGTGGTTCTCATTGCACTTGTCACAAACAGGATTATTTCCTCAACTCAGATATTTCCTTCTTATGGTTTGTTTGTCATATCTGATTTCAAATCCAGACAGAGGGCTTCCCTGGTGGCGCAGTGGTTGAGAGTCCGCCTGCTGATGCAGGGGACACAGGTTCGTGCCCCAGTCCGGGAAGATCCCACATGCCGCGGAGCGGCTGGGCCTGTGAGCCATGGCCGCTGAGCCTGCGCGGCCGGAGCCTGTGCTTGGCAACAGGAGAGGCCACAACAGTGAGAGGCCCGTGTACCGCAAAAAAAAAAAAAAATCCAGACAGAACTTGTAACTTCAATTACATTTTTCACTCTAAAGAATGAAAGAAGAAACAGTTTTGAAATGGAAGAAACAAGCTCATTATGTCAAACCCATGTATACGTGAAATCTATTTATGATGTATGGACTGGGTGGAACGGAGGAAGAGACCCACGTACGCTTGATCACAGGGGTTAGAAAGTAAATGTAAAGTCAAATTCTAACTTTGGGAAAATGCCAGTTGAAATGTTTTTGCCATATATTTTGACTCTGGTATACAGAGATGCTGTGGGTGGGGGGATGGGGATAGGAAGAAAGTATGCCCTCTGTTGGTTGGACTTACTACCGTTCGTGCCTCTCCCTTTCATGTTCCCTTTTCTTACCTCTTACCCACTACATTGTGTCTGGGAGAGTGGGGAACAACCAGGAAAAGTGAAGCTGGAGAATCTTCCAGCGCATCCTAATTTGCTACAGCGAATGTGCAGGGATAAGTCCCTGCTGATGACACTGGTAGTGAGGTAAGGAGTCAGCTGGGGTGAAAGATTTCTGTTTGGCTTTTGAGAACAGTTGATTTTGTGCATTTCTAGAGGGAGAGGAATATTTATCATGGTGGTAGATTTTCTGCTGGATGTTCTTTGCAGCTATCAAGTAAGGTGGGTTATTTGGAATTTTCTTTTTTTCCCCCGACCCCTACAAATTGCTTAATAATAAAAATGTCTTGAAGTCTTATTCTATAATTAGGATTTGGGGGGAAATTCATATTTATATCATCTCTTTTAAAATAAGAATGACATATTCTTACTTGGTCTCTTTCTTTCTCATTAACACATTCTCTTAATACACTTTCTACCCTCAAAGAAGTTTTCTTCTTCCCTCAAGGGCTTAAAGATACTTACAGCCTCCTCAGCTTGTCTCTTGTACGATTTCACCTTTGCCTGTAATTTATCTACCAGGTCTTGCAGCCTGAGAACATTCTTGCGGTCTTCCTCAGTCTGGAAGTTTGAAAAAAATGGTCTGCATTGAATCCAACGAAATAAACCCACTACAGGTGGTGAAGTAAATCACTTTGATATGATGGCAGGTGGGCCTGGGGTAAATGTGGTCAACTCTGAGGCTTCCTTCATAGTATTGACAGTAGCCACTCTTGTTAAATGTCCACTGTGTGCAGGCACTATATTGGAGAGTTATACACATCTCTAATCCTTACCTCCCTGCTCTGGTGAGTAGATGTTTTTATTCTGTTTTACAGGTGATGAATTAAGGTTTAGAGTGTTAGGTAACCTATCCAAGTTTATAAAAGTAAGAGAGGCCAAACCAGGACTAATACCAGTTCATCTGTCATTGAAACCTATATTCTTTCCTCACTTACACTGTTTTCTAAAGGCCTTCCTGATTTTCCTAGCTTAGGAAAGGGTCTGTGACAGGTGATTGTGCCATTTGCCCCTTACATATATATCAAGTTAATATGTAGCTATTTGTGAGTACCACATAGTCACCAGGTTTTCAGTTTCCCTTTGTGCAGGAAGTCTGGATATTCTAGAAAGCTCTTCCCCTTACCTGGTAGGTGAGTTCCTTTACTCTTCTCTCGTGTTTCCGCAAACCTTTAACAGCCTCAGCATTACGTTTCTGCTCACTTTCAACCTCTCCTTCAAGCTCACGTACCTACAATCAAGAAAGATATTTATATAGTCAGTCTTGGGGGATGTTAATTAACTCAGGACCTACTGAAGATATTGGGTGGCTGTCCCCAGCCATAGGATAAGGATGGGAGCCAATATACAAGAAGAGAGAAGGATGGGGGAGTGCCGTTTTCACTTCCCGGATTCAGAGAGATTGAGAGACCCACCCTGGCCTCCAGCTTCTGGATCTGCTTCTTCCCGCCCTTCAGGGCCAGCTGCTCAGCCTCGTCCAGGCGGTGCTGCAGGTCCTTCACCGTCTGCTCCAGGTTCTTCTTCATGCGCTCCAGGTGGGCGCTGGTGTCCTGCTCCTTCTTCAGCTCCTCAGCCATCATGGCCGCCTAATTAGTAAATAAACCAGTATAATAAACCTGGTAATGGCAGGTAACACACAGTTTCATGAAACAAATGCTCATTTGCTCACATCACTGATGGCCTTCTTGGCCTTCTCTTCTGCATTGCGCGATTCTTGAATTACTTCTTCCACTTCACTCTGGAGTTGTGAAACATCATTTTCCAATTTTTTCTTGGTGTTGATCAGGCTGGTGTTCTGTTAAAAGTAGTGGAAATTTACAAGACCTGCAGTTTGCACACTTGGGGTTTTACAAATGTATTACTCATTGGCTTATGCAGGGGACCTAATGGCAACATTTCACTGAACTTTAAATATTTGTTCAGTGCAAAATGTTAATCATTTGCACGGTTGGTTCCCCCCGCCCCGCCACTGCCCCAATGTCCATCTGATTTATGCATAAGGACGTGGAGGTTCAAGAATGTCTATATTAGTTAATTGCTCTTTCAATTATATGTCAACCAGACATTGCTAGTGTTCTGTCCTTAAAAGGTTGGAAATATTAGAAAAGAGTAGATTCTTTTTGTGAGAGCCTGGTACTGAGAGTTTCTCAGTTAGAAGGAATCTATTCTCTGTTAACTTGAACGGTTTGCTCCCTTGGGGAATACTGAATTACTCTTACGAAAACACTTTCTTAAAATTTCAACCCAGTGGTTCTCTAAGGGAAGCAATATCACCTCAGTGGGTATTTGGAAATGTATGGGGGTGGATATTTTTGGTTGTCAGAATAACTAGGGCGTGCTGCTGCATTTAACGCCCAGGCTGGTCAGTGACGCTAAATGTCCTGCAAGGCACAGGGACTGTAGACATAGCAATGCTGAACGCTGAAGTGCTCCTGATGAGAAACACTACGTGGAACATTTTCAGATTTTGGAGTCAACAGATATCTTTATTCAAGTTTATTCCACACCATGGTTTTCAAAATAATCTAGAGTCAAATCTTATTTTTAAATAAAAAAAGTAATACCCCTGCCCCGTTTTGGTAGAAAATCTTAAAAAGAACACACAGCAAAAAATCATCTATAATCGCATCACTTCAAGGTAATTGCAATTGATATTTTAAAGCATCTCCCCGATCCTTTTAAATATACACATATTTATAAAAATAGAGTACTTCCATATTATAATTCTGAGTCGTCACTTTACGGTACACCAGCGTTTGTTTGATGTGAGGGTCTCACCTGGGTGTGCAGGAGCTGGACGCGCTCGCTGGCGTCCAGGAGCTCCTGCTCTGCCGTCTTCCTGCTCCTCTCCGTCTGCTCCAGGGTGGCCCGCAGCTCCTCGATCTCAGCCTGCAGCAGGTTGGCTCTGCGCTCCACGATCGCCAGCTGCTCCTTCAGGTCCTCCTGGCCCCGGAGGGCATCATCCAGGTGGAGCTGGGTATCCTGTTAAGTTAATAAAAAGGCTTAGACACCCTGAAGAGGATGTGCACATCCCAGGAGATGAACTGGAAGAATGGGTTGGTGCCAGGAACGGGAAATGACAGGCCTGTCATTTGAATGAGCATGAAAATGGGGATGTCACCTGCTTAGGTGAGAGAGGATTATCAGGAGACTGATTCTTGTTGTGTTTTATGCCATCAACTGGTTATTTTTCATGTGCGAGTCACCAGTATCTATAATTTATGGAGCATTTTCCATATGCTGTACCCAGCACTTGACATCTGTCTTCTCACTTCATCCTCACAAGTAACCCTATGAGGTGGGTAGTTTCATTCTTAATTTGTAGAAGAAACAGAGGTTCTGAGAGGTTATAATAACTTGCCTAAAATCAGGCAGCTAGTAAGTGACAAAACTAAGACTCAACCTCAGGCCTATTGGTGCCAAAGTCTTTTCATTTCACTCGTATCATAGCTTATCTCTGGGCTTCTGTTTGTTCTTTTATATAACGTTTCTTTAAAAGTAATATATTTGGGGCTTCCCTGGTGGCGCAGTGGTTGAGAGTCCGCCTACCGATGCAGGAGGCATGGGTTCGTGCCCCGGTCCGGGAAGATCCCACATGCCGCGGAGCAGCTGGGCCCGTGAGCCGTGGCCGCTGAGCCTGTGCGTCCGGAGCATGTGCTCCGCAACAGGAGAGGCCACAGCAGTGAGAGGCCCATGTTCCACCAAAAAAAAAAAAAAAAAAAAATATATATAT